>NC_034590.1:47724895-47729656 GCF_900095145.1 Mus pahari | reverse complement strand
CAACTTGCTTCTTGGTCATGATGTTTGTACAGGAATAGAAACCTGACTAAGACAACCCCTTACAAGATCTATGTCCTTGGGTAAAGTACTTAATCTCTATGCCTTTGTTTCAGGATCTACCGTGTTGACCTATTAGGATTAATAAAGGAACACCTTATCTAAAAGTGAGAGCCCTGTCTCTGATGTCACTGCAGATGTCAGTATTTGGAGACACAGCTCCTGATTCTGCTCAGCTGGAAAGGATGTACCTGCCTCCCAGCTTCATTAGCAACCTGTCTGTGCACCACAGAGTCAGCAACATCTCCTATCTTTCTGTATATTGCTTATCTTCCTCTAGTAGTGAGTATGTTGGGAATGAAGGGCATATCTTGCTCACTTCTGAGATTCCCACAAAAGTAAACTTAAACGTTTTCCACTGAAGAAAAAAAATCAACATTTATCAAATGAAATAAAGAAATCTGGAAAAAGAGCAGGGCAGTGGTGCCACATGCCTTTAATCCCAGCACTTGGGAGGCAGAGGCAGGCAGATTTCTGAGTTCGAGGCCAGCCTAGTCTACAAAGTGAGTTCCAGGACAGCCAGGGCTACACAGAGAAACCCTGTCTCGAAAAAGCCAAAAGGAAAAAAAGAAAGAAATCTGGAAAAAGAAAGCACTTGGCATCTTTAACTTTTACTTAGAAAAATACACATTAACCTGACAACTGTGAACTCAGTTTTCTTAAAAGGAAGGGACAATGAAACAGATACTGAGGGGACAGGGATAGGAGAGATGTTTCAAGGAATGAACTTTGGAAACCAATGTAACAATTTCTAAGTAAAAGGTCCAAAATAAAGAATGATTCCAACTTTTGTTGATCTGTGCCACAATTAAATAAGCAATGATTCAGATGTCAGATTTTCCTCCCTCCCACCTAGGAGAACCACCACCCTGTTCACCCAGTTCTTAGTCCAGACTGGATGGAGGGGACCACACCCAACCCAAGCCATGAGATACTATCTTGTCACCCAAGAACAACTCAATAAGAGCTGCTTGGCTCTACTTAGATATGAGCAAGTTCCTGTGGCCACACCTACTAGGCATCCCCATTATCATGCCTTCCCGCCATGATGGACTGAGAGCCAAAACATAAAACTTTCCTCCCTTAAAAACAATCAATAAATAGATATTATCAAGAACCAATTACTATGACAGCACTGTCATCCATTTGGGAAATGTCTGTGTAGTTGTCTTAGTTAGGGTTTCTCTTGCTGGGATGAAACACCATGAGCAAAAACAGGTTGGGAGGAAAGGGTCTATTAGGCACATACTTCCAATTATAGTGGATCATTGAAGGAAAGTCAGAACAGGAACTCACACGGGACAGAAGCTTGGAGGCAGGAGTTGACACAGAGGCCATAGAGGAGTTCTGCTTACTGGCTTGCTCCCCGCCCTCAGATTGATCAACTTGCTTTCTTATAGAGCCCAGAACCACCAGTCCAGGGTGGTATCACTCCCAGTGGGCTGGATCCTCCCTCATCAATCACTAAGAAAATGCCCTTTAGCTCGCCTACAGCCCAATCTTCTGGAGGCATTTTCTTAATTAAGGTTCCCTCCTCTAAGATGACCTTAGCTTGTGTCAAGTCGACATAAAACTATTCAGCACAGTAGCCCTGAAGGCCTAAGAGGAAAGAATTTTAGATGATCCCCAGCTACGTGTGGATAACATCATGCCAATATGAAGTATTTCCAATTAATTAAACGTGGGAAGAATTTTTTTTTTATTTTCAAATGATCTAGTCTAGGGTAATAGAGTTGAGGAAAAGAAGAATAAAAGCACCAATCCCAAACAGTAAGGGAAGAAGGGCTCTAGTCAAGAAAATACTCCTTGAAAAGTCACAACAATATGGACTTGATATACAACTCATTTTGTAGGCATCTTCCTTCATGTGAATGAATTCCTGGGTTTGATCTCTAATACCACAAAACCCTCAGCATCTAGAGACAGATGGATCAGAAGTTGGAAGTCATCTTTTGCTATATTAGATGTGTGAAGCCATTCTGGGCTACATGAGACCCTATGTTAATAATAAAAACATAAAATAACACAATTATAAATTCAATTTAATGTAAAATTTCTGAAGTGTGAAACACTGTAAGGCCAGCCATTGTGGTACATTTACTAATTGTTGACCTTAGTGACTACTAGTACTGTTTTATTCAGAAAGTCTTTCCTCTTGTCAAGGAGTTCAAGTCTATTCCCCACTTTCTCTCTGATCAGATTCATGGTATTTGGTTTTGTGTTGAGGTCTGTGATCCATTAGATGTTGAGTTTTGTAAAGGATGATAAATATGGATCTCCTTGGATTCTTCTACATACAACTGTCCAGTTTGACCAGCACCATTTGTTGAAGATTCTATATTTTCTCCAGTGTGTGTGTGTGTGTGTGTGTGTGTGTGTGTGTGTGTGTGTGTTTGCTTCTTTGTAAAAATCAGATGTCCATAGATGTATGGACTTATGTCTTAATGATTCAATTCCATTGATCAACATGTCTGTTTTTATACCAACACTATGCTGTTTTTATTGCTATAGGTCTATAATACAACCTAAAATCTGGGATAGTAAGACATCTAGCAGTTCTTTTAACATTTAGGATTGTTTTGTAGCTATCCTGAGTTTGTTGTGTCTTCATATAAAGCTAAAAAATACCATTTCAAGTTCTGTGACTTGGAATTTTGATGGGGAGTGCATTGAATTTGCAGATTGCTTTTTGGTATGATGGGCATTTTGATAATATTAATCTTAATGATCAATGAGTACAGGATATTTCTCCATCTTCTGGTGTTTTCTTCAATATATTTATTTAATGTCTTAAAGGTTTTTATGATATATGTCTTTCATGTACTTGGTTAAAGTGATTCCAAGGTAGTTTTACTTTTTTTGAGGCTACTGTGAAAAGTATTATTTCCCTGATATCTTTCTCAGTCTGTTTTTCAACTGTTCATAGGAAATGTACTGATTTTTGTGGGTTAAATATGTATCCTATTTTTCTGCAAGTGATTGTCAGCTGTAGAAGTTTCTTGGTGGAAACTCTAGGGTCTTTTACATATAAAATCATATCCTCTAAAATAAACATACTTTAACTTCTACCTTTCTTACTTGTATACCTTTGACTTCTTTGGTTATCTTAGTGTTCTAGCTAAGACTTCAAATACTACATTAAGTATGGAAAGTGTGGACAGTCTTGTCTTGCTCCTGATTTTAGTGGAAATGTTTTAAGTTTCTCTCCATTTAGGTTGATGTTGTCTGTGAGTTTACTTTATATTGATGTATTTTGTTGAGGCATGTCTCTTATATCCCTTGTCTCGCCAGAACTTCTATCAAGAAAGGATGCTGGAAAAAAAAAAAAAAAAGAAAGGATGCTGGATTTTCTCAAAGGCCTTTCTTCATCCAATGAGATGATCATGTAGTTTTGTCTTTCCATCTGTTTATGTGGTAGATTATGTTTACTAATTTATGTGTGTTAAACCAAACCTGAATTTCTGGGATGAAGTCAACTTGATCACTGTGGGTAATCCTTTTGATGTGTTCTTGAATTGGTTTTCAGGTATTTTGTTGAGAATTTTTGCATCTATATGCATAAGGGAAATTGGTCTACAATTTTCTTTTGTGTTGGGTCTTTGTGTGGTTCGTGTGTCATGGTGACACTGGATTTATAAAAATAATTAAGAAATGTTCCTTTTCAGTTCCTATTTTTATGGAATAATTAAAGAAGTATTGACATTAACTCCTCTTTGAAAGTCTGACTGTATCCATCTGGCATGGGCTTTTATGCTGAGATACTTTTAATTGCTGCTTCTATTTCACTAAAGGGATACAGATCTGTTTTAAAATGACTATTTTATATTGATTTCACTTTGATAAGTCATATATGTCAAGGAATCTATCCATTTCTTTTGAGCTATCCAGTTTGATAGAATACAGAATTTTAAAATATGTCCTGATTTGCATTTCCCTGATGACTAAGGATGTTGAAATTTTCTTTAAGTGCTTCTCAGCCATTCAGTATTCCTCAGTTGAGAATTCTTTGTTTAGTTCTGTGCCACATTTTTTATAGGGTTATTTGGTTCTCTGGAGTCTCACTTCTTGAGTTCTTTGTATATATTGGATATTAGCCCTCTATCAGATGTAAGATTGGAAAAGATCTTTTCCCAATCTGTTGGTTGCCTTTTTGCCCTATTGACAGTGTCCTCTGAAGCTTTGCAACTTTATGAGGTCCCATTTGTTAATTCTTAATCTTATAGCATAAGCTATTGGTGTTCTGTTCAGGAAATTTTCCCCTGTGCCCATGTGCTGAAGGTAAATGCAAATCAAAACAACCCTGAGATTCCACATCACACCAGTCAGAATGGCTAAGATCAAAAACTCAGGTGACAGCAGATGCTGGTGAGGATGTAGAGAAAGAGGAACACTCCTCCATTGCTGGTGGTGTTGCAAGCTGGTACAACCACTCTGGAAATCAGTTTGTCTGTTCCTCAGAAAATTGGGCATAATACTACCTGAGGACCCACTAATACCACTCCTGGGCGTATACCCAGATGTCCCAACATGTAATAAGGACACATGCTCCACTATGTTTATCATAACTTTAGTTATAATAGCCAGGAGCTGGAAAGAACCCAGATGCCCCTCAACAGAGGAATGGATACAGAAAATGTGGTACATTTACACAATGGAGTACTACTCAGCTATTAAAAACAATGAATTTATGAAATTCTTGGGCAA
>NC_034590.1:47722095-47724195 GCF_900095145.1 Mus pahari | reverse complement strand
ATAGGGAACTTTCAGGATAGCATCTGAAATGTAAATAAAGAAAATAAGAAGAAGAAAAAGAAAGGTAAATTGGCAACATCAGCAATGTAAAAAGAATGATGAGATAGGCCTCTGATGATATAAAATGATCAGTACAATACAATTTTAAAAAGAAAAATGTGTGAGGTGGAGGGATGAATCAAGGCCTAGGCTTTGTGGGGCCCATGGAAGGAGTAACAGAGATAAAATGTGAAGCAGAGACTAAAGGAATGACCATCCAGAGACTGACCCACCTGGGGATCCATCCCATAGGGAACGACCAAACCCAGAAACTATTGTGGATGCCAACAAGAGCTTGCTGAAAGGAGCCTGATATAGCTGTCTCCTGAGAGACTCTGCCAGTGCCTGACCAATACAGAAGTGGATGCTCACAGCCATCTATTCAACGAAGTACAGGGTCCCCAATGAAGGAACTAGAGAAAGTACCCAAGGATCTGAAGGGGTTTGCAGCCCCATAGGAGGAACAACAATATGAACTAACCAGTACACCCAGAACTCCCTGGGACTAAATCACCAACATGGTGGGTCTCATGGCTCTAGCTGCATATGTAGCAGAGAATGGCCTAGCTGGTCATCAATGGGAGGAGAGGCCCTTGGTCCTGTGAAGGTTCTGTGCCCCAATATAGGGAAATGCCAGGGCCAGGAAGCAGGAGTGGGTGGGTTGGTGAGCGGGGGGTGGGGGGTGGGGGGGTTCAGAAGAGAAACTAGGAAAGGGGATAAAATTTGAAATGTAAATAAAGAAAATATCTAATAAAAAATTGTGAAAAGAAACAAACAAACAAACATACAAACTTGTGTGTAGCCTATCAGGTACTTTCCATTCAGGGTCAGATGTTAACCATAGCTGAGAATAAAAGGAACTATGTTTGACCTTCCAGAAGGAACACTGATAATATAGAGAGAATTCAAAATAAACAAACACACACACACACACACACACACAAACCTCAAGTCATCTATGTAATCAATAAGTGAACAAATGAATTATATAGACAATTTTTGAAATAAAAAATAATAATAGCCATTAACTGTCTGAGTAAATGTTAAACGTCTAAAAATGCAAATCAAAATGAAACTCCATCTCGCCCCAGTCAGACTAGCTATCATCAAAATAATGAACAACAACAACAAAACACTTGCGAAGGTGCTGGGGAAAGGAATCCTTATGCACTGCCGTGAGAATGTAAATTAGTGGTGGAAGCCTTCAGAAAACAGAATTACCATGTGATCCAGATGTGCTGTTCCTGAGTACCAAAGGGGCCTAAGTCAGCACAGCACAGAGGTGAGCATTCATGCTTACTTCATTATTCACAACAGCCAAAATAAAGGAATCAGTCTATGTGTCCATCAGTAGATGAGTGGATAAAGAAAATGTGGCATTTATCCATAGTATAGTATTATACAAAATTTATCAT
Organism: Mus pahari; assembly: GCF_900095145.1. Classification (NCBI taxonomy): domain Eukaryota; kingdom Metazoa; phylum Chordata; class Mammalia; order Rodentia; family Muridae; genus Mus; species Mus pahari. The sequence continues at coordinate 47,722,741 of NC_034590.1, read as the reverse complement.
TTGTAGGAATGCGGATAGAACTGAGAGCATGCAAAACAAAATGAGCCAGATTTCAGAAAGGCAAATATCACATATTCTCTCATATCCAAATCTTGATTTGAAATATATATTAGATATAATATATGTGCATATATACATATATATTCAAAGCCTGCCTCCAGTAACATATTTCTTTAGTGGCGCAATGCCTCTTAAACCTCCTCAAATAGCACCAGCAACTGAAGACCAAGTGTTCAAATAGATATGCCTATGAGAGACAGTCACACTCAAACCACAACAGGGAAATATGAGGAAACCACATGCATGTGTGAAAACGTCAAAAAGAAACTCGTCTTTTAATGGTAATTAGAAGTTTGTAAATAAATAAGAAATTTTAGGAGCTGGACGTTGTGGCACATGCCTATAAACCCAGCACTCAGGAGGCAGAGGCAGGTGGATTTCTGAGTTCGAGGCCAGCCTGGTCTTCAGAGTGAGTTCCAGGAGAACCAGGGCTACTCAGAGAAACCCTGTCTCAAAAAAAAAAAAAAAAAAAAAAAAAAAAAAAAAAAAACCCAAAAAACAAAAAACAAAAAAAAAAGCCGGGCGGTGGTGGCACATGCCTTTAATCCCAGTACTTGGGAGGCAGAGGCAGGTGGATTTCTGAGTT
>NC_034590.1:47717115-47721910 GCF_900095145.1 Mus pahari | reverse complement strand
AAAAAAAAAAAAAAAGAAAGAAATTTTAGGTAAACAACTCCCCACACACACTGCCACAACTGAACACCAAAAACTACAAGGGGGCTCAGTGGTGCAGTCAGTATTCTAGAAGGGAAAGAGAGACAGAGACGGGAGAATCAGACAGGAGCATCTCACACCGAAGCCACACAGCACAAGTATCCTCGGGCAGCTGGCTAAGGCTCCAAACATACACCTGAGCATCCAGCAAAGAAGGCAAGAGAAGCCCAACCATCTCTCTCCCAATAAAAATAGGAAAGGAGGAAAATGGAAGCCAGCCCCTCAGAGACTCCATAACTGTTCTCTTCCTTCACTCACCCAGTCCTACCCAGGGAACACCCTCCACTCCAGGGAGCTGGCTAATTTGATAAACTAATCAAGAGTCACTATCAGGTATTATTTCAAAGGGGCACAAAGGGTGCTTCTTCCTGAACCAACTTGACCTTGCAGTATTAATAGCTCTTAATTGCTCAATCTGCTCATTCTTCCCAAAGGCAATCGTATTTTATCCAGAGCTTCCAGACACTCGAAGGAATACACGTCTATATGAAATTATGTCAGGACTTCTGTGGATGATAGAGGCAAACTGTCTGGGACCAAAGGTATCCCTTGTGCCTTTCAAATCCCATGACAACGGGAATTATGGGATTGCTCTTCTCCTTTCCCCCAAGGCCATCCTGAAATAAAAGTAAGGACTACATTAAAGGAATAAAAGTCACTCGCTTCAAAAGAACCCACCAATGCCTGCTCTGTGCACCAGGGCTAAATAAAAGGCCAGCATCTTCTGAATGACTCAGCAAAACACAGTTGACTCAGTCTGTCAATCAGATCGATTTCACTGGCATAATTTAGCTGCCACAATATGTCGTATCTGTTAAGAAAGAATTGCTGGATCCCAAGAGAATCCATCAGGCATTAATAGTAGGCCTAAGAGTATTTTCTTTCTTCTGGTTATGAAAATTCAAGAACCTGTCCAGTCCACACACAGAATTACTAACCTCCTGTCTTAGTCAGGGTTTCTATTCCTGCACAAACATCATGACCAAGAAGCAAGTTGGGGAGGAAAGGGTTTATTCGGCTTACATTTCCATACTGCTGTTGATCACCAAAGGATGCAGGACTGGAACTCAAGCAGGTCAGAAAGCAGGAGCTGATGCAGAGGCCATGGAGGGATGTTCTTTACTGGCTTGCCTCCACTGGCTTGCTCACTCCACTCTCTTATAGAACCCAAGACTGCCAGCCCAGAGATGGCACCACCCACAAGGGGCCCTCCCCACTTGATCACTAATTGAGAAAATGCCTTACAGCATTGAGGTACTTCCCCACCTGAAGCTCCTTTCTCTGTGATAACTCCAGCTGTGTCAAGTTGACACAAAGCTATCCAGTACACCTCCTCACAGGGACAGAGGCCTTCTTTGTGTTGCTACTGACAGTGAAGAACTCAGCCTATCTGGTCCATCCTCAAAGAAATAGCTAGTCAGTAGTGCAATTTACCATAATCGCCTGCCATTTAATAAGCTTACCATCTCTCGTAGGGGCGAGCTTCTGTTAATATGCAACATATGGAAACTTCCCTTCGCCTCTCAATTGCCTTCCTGCAATTATTATATTGATTTGATGTAGCTGGAGATCCATGTTTAAGGTGGTTTATAGTTTTAATTTGCAATTAAATCAAATGGTGCCTCTTTGCTAAGATGGCTGACACTTGTTTATATTCTACAACAAGTAATGAAGGCAACTTTTATTTACCATCATAAACATGTAGGATGAGGAGCTTGAAATTGTGGGCAATCCATTTCCTGCTTAGTCCTTCAACCTAGTTTTTAAAACAATAAGCCAAGGAGCTATGCTTACCAGGAGGGACAAAGGCAAAGGCAGTTTTCTTTAATCATGTGACCTCCCCAGCAGGTTAGCAACAACCAGGGTGGACCACTTTCCAAAGAGTACCTGGTCAATGCCATCTGGATTTGTTGAGAAAAGAAGAAACAAAAGAAATAGTCTCAAATTTTGGTGGGAATGGATGGGATGGTAGAAAGGGTGGTAATGGGAGGATTCAAGGAAGGGGTGAATATGTTAAAATTTTTGAAAAAAATAAATTTATCAAAAAATTAAAACTATATTCATGCTGAAATTTGTTCAAATACTAACTGGGATATTACAGTGGTAATCTAGTGAGGTCATTGAAAGGTTAATAATGGGACAATTAGCAAGAACAACTGGTGGGCCTTTTTTTTAAAGTCTCCCATTCTGAAGGACTTCTATGCAGCTAACCCCCTCTGCATTTTTTCCTCAGTCTCTGGTGTAGCTGCATTATATCTGCTTTTAGTGCTACGGTCTGTTTCTGCACAGATGTCAGAATTCCTTTTTCCAAGATCAAGCAAGTGATGGTTGACAATCCTGAGTTTTAGCCTCAGGAGTGCATCCTAGCATCCAAACAATGGCAGTGACCATTTGTAATGAGCACTCTGACCTTTGGTCCAAATGCTCCACCTTATCTGAGGTCTCAGAGATTTCTTTAAAAGTTGTCTGACTCTTAAAATACCACAGACCCACAAACTTACTTTATGACAGTCAACAGATACCAGCTGCAGAAAATGATGCCTTGTTTTTTTTTAATGCCTATTTTTAATCATCCTAATGTTTAACAGCTCAGTAAAGGAAGATGATCCCCTGTCACAGTGGAAGGCGGAGAATCCAAAGATAAGATGGCCACAGAAGATAAAGGACGTCCATCCAAGGACAATGATACTAAGAGCTATGAATGAAGATGAAGACTGCTTGTTCAAAAAAAGAGGATTTCAAACATTGAGTAATCTTCAAGGGACTATGGGATGGTACTGAGGTAACCATTGTGCTAAGCACTTTGGTGGAGTAATAGATGTTGGAGCAAGCACACAACATTCAAAGGAATGAAGCATCGTTACCCTTCTGTAAGACGGATGTGTCCTTTCTCTGCCCACTCCAGCAACCAATGTTGTGACTATAAAACATCAAGATCCCTCAACTGTCCCCTTAGAGCAAGATTCTCAAGGGAGCTTTTAATTTACCATTTTCTAAAGTCATAACTCAAATATAGATTTATGTAAGAAAATACAAATACTAAAAAGCCATATCAACCATGTGGGTAGGTACAAGCCACCCCCTCATCCTCTCTCCGGTGTTGATGAAATTCATCCAAGAACAGCTCAGAGGGCTTCTCTGTGCTGGCCTGAGCTGTCCTTAGTACTTCCTTTGTAGCCTGATGGCTTCATCATCCCTGCTCCATTTCCACGTCCATTGCCAGCCCATGATCCTTGCTGATCCATGACAATCTATGCTAGACCAGCCACTTGCCCGCATCAGAGCCAAGCCAGCGTTTGCTGAGAGGTCTATCTGACACCTGTTTTCACACTGCTCCAAGTTCATGTGACAATTTCAGTAGCAGTGGGATTTTACTTACCCAAATCAAGGACTGAAACAACCAGAAGTAAAATTTCTGAAAAGAATGTCCAAAAAATAAGTTGTGGAGAAAGGTAGATACTGTCTCTAGCTGTGGCCATGGCAGGGGAAGGGGAGAAATCTTGAATATTGATTGTCTCCTGTAAGTTCTTTATCCATGACTCCAAGACCTACAAGACAATGCTTGATGGAACTTGCTTTCTCAAACATGTTTTTGCTAGACTCACTTGCCCGAGATAGTGAAGAAGGAACTAGTACTGTGCAAAAAAAAAAAAAAGCAAACACAGAACCAGTCTTGTACAGAAAGAATGCCACTTGAATGATTCTATTCTCCTCTCGAAATAAAATGCCCCTGTAAAGGATGGGGAGATTGAGAAGGAAGGGCTTTGCCAAGGGCTAATCCCGGCTAATGCTCATAAGTAAGACTTAAGAATACTGGGGACTGAGATCAACAGTTAGTTACTAGGTTATTTGGAGCCAGGAAAACCCAGGACAGCATGAGTGTAGCAGCAGCACGAAGGTGTTCTGCTGGCGTAGCCATCCACTCTCTAACTGGAATGGAAACCCAAGCTATTGGGGAAAACACATGCCTGGCGCTAGATAATCTGTCCAGTCACCCTTGACTGAGGAGCTCAGGGCTGCCAGAAGCAAATGCACCACTATTATTTTAATTTACTATTTTCTAAACGAATGACTTAAATGTTGATTTATATAACTACTAAAAACACAAAATAGTCATATCAACTGTATGGGTTTGGCATAGCCACCTCCTTATCCTTTCTTCGATATTGATGAAATTTAGCCAACTTACTGAATTATGCCTTTAGCAGCAGTACCACCTCTCTCTCTCTCTCTCTCTCTCTCTCTCTCTCTCTCTCTCTCTCTCTCACACACACACACACACACACACACACACATACATGCACGCACACACATGCACACATAAGAATATATGCACATATGTATGTATCTAAATATTAGAGCTTAGCTATGCTGTTTTTGTTTATTTTTCAGTGCTGAAGTATAAACCTAATGCTGCCTTCCTACCTTCTGGTTTTGTGAGATGGAGGTGCACTCTGCAGCCTAAGCTTGCCTTATGCTCCACCCTATTGGCTCAACCTCCTGAGTACCAGGATTACAGGCATACATCACCATGCCTGAGTTACACTGATCAATTCTCTTTGTTTTTAATTAATTATCATATTATAATAGCCTTCATTTTGAGCTAGTGACTGCATAGGATAAAAAAATTCGTTTTCAAAGATCTGGCCAGTGAGATTCACTGAGTAGGTATAACACCCTGCTGCAAACCTTGATGACCTGAGTTTGATCACTGGGA
>NC_034590.1:47709615-47714615 GCF_900095145.1 Mus pahari | reverse complement strand
TTGGACGCTCCTGCAACCCTTCCACCTTCTGCCACATGAGGATGCACCAGATACCAGCACCTTAATCTTGGCCCTTCTGGCCTGCAGAGTATAAGAAACAAGTTTTTGTATTTAAAAGACTACCAAGTCTAGGGCATTCTGGTCAGCAGAACAAACACGACTGTAACCTCAAAAGAGAGTGTGTGTGCTCAAGAGCCAAGGTGACTCCCAGTGTGCCTTCCAGTTGGTCTGAACCTGAGCACTCCGCTCGCTAGCCATGTGTCCCTTAGCTGTGTCAGGGCACCTCCCTAGGCTGCAGCTGTCCCATAGAAACAGAGGTAGCAAGGTCAACCTCCAATTTGTTCTAATGATTAAATAGGAATACACATGAGTCCTAGTAAAATGCCTTTGCTAAGAACGTAGAAATATCCAGTAAGGAAGGCTCTTTCAAGAGATAATTTTTCATGAGACTGATCTAAGGTGTCTTCCTGTCTGGATGACATTGCTAATTAGCAAGGAAAAAAAATGAGACACTGACCAAAATTGACTTTCAAAGTACAGTACCACACTCACTCACACACACACACACACACACACACACACACACACACACACACACACACCTCTCAAAAGGGAGACTTTTCTGGCTGCCTAGTCTAGAGCCTAGGTATGGTGTCTTCCATCCAGTCCAAATGGGACAAGGACAGGCAGGTGTGTAGAATGCCATGTGTAACTGAGCCAAGAGCACTGTTACAGGAATGAGGAGAGCTATGGGAGGAAAATGACTGAAAACCCATAAAGATAAACCTGACTTTACATGTAGCACTTAAATTCAATGAAAACTCAGGAGGCCTCCTCGAGAATAGCTTGTGTTCTTTTTATTTAGTGAAGGTCTTTAAATCCTTTATTGTTAATCCTCCTGTTGGCTGGCTAGCTTCCTCTTGTAGAATCGTAAAGCTGGGTACAATCTTGAGTGGGTTATTTTGAGGCCTATTCTCAGTCTCCAAGCACCTGTTTGTCTAAATCTGAGTGCCAGGAGTGCCCAAGGTATATAAACAGACCAGCCAGCTGACTGCAGTGCCTTCCCAAAACATGAGCTTGTGGCAAGGGCTTGGGAAAATAGGGTCTATAAAAGGAAAGGATGTCAGTATCTCAGAGTGGGATAGTAGAGGGTCTGTGTAATTAATTAAACATAAGCCTATCAAAGGATAAAGGGAGGCAATGCGGCTGCTGACAAGACTCTGTCATCTCTGCCCAGCTACTGGATGGACTATAATGCAGCCACTTAACAGATGTGCATGAAAGGTTCATAAGAACATTGAGAATGCTTGCTTTAAATTACCCTGTCAGTAGAGAAACAGAAGTTAGGTTTAGCTGAACACAATCTTTCTGCTCCATCATGCCCATGCATGTATGAATGTGTGTGTGTGTGTGTGTGTGTGTGTGTGTGTGTGTGTGTGTGTGTGTGTGTATTCAAAGCCTAAAAGCAGTGGAGAGATATAGAGCTTCTGCTACCCTAGGGTTTGTAATAGGGGATGCTGTAACAAAGTGTCATCATACTGGAATGGCTTAGGACAACTGAAATCTGTTCCCTCATCATTCTGGAGGCAAGAACCCTGAAATCGAGATATTGATCTGGTCCTTATCAGAGGCTTATTCTTGTCAAAGGCTCTGGATCCAGGCTCTCTTGGCTGAGGGCTGCAGCGCCTCTAGCTTCTCGTGACTTTGCTCTTTCTTATTTTTGTCTGCTTTTCTGTCAGAAGGATGCTCACCCGTGTATTGTGAGCCCCAACCCTCCACACCCTAAGATGAGCTTATCTCGAAGTCTACTTTACTTATTTACATCTGCAAAGACTTGTTACAGAAGTACTGTCACATTTGTAAGTTTCAGGGATTGCATGAGCATGTCGCTCAAGGGACCCTTCTTGGGCTTATGATGAGAGGTAATGGCTAATTTAATGTTGAGTTCACATCTTGTGAAATCGGTAGATCCACTGCTTGACACCAAGTATTGTGTCACCCACATCAGCTTAAGAAAGCTGCTGGCAGATGGAAGAGGGTAGAACTCCTCACTCTTCTTTTCCTCCTTCGCCAAGCATGGCTCCTTGTACATTGGGCAATGATTGATCGTAAGACTGAGCAATGTCCCTTTAAGTTCCTAGGGGCCTACAATCTTTAAAAATCTCTATTTAATTGTATGGCAACCATTAGGAGCTTGTCAGGAAGGGATGACAGGAGCAGGAGTAATCACCCAAAAACAGATTTCTAGGTAATTTATACTTAGTCAATCCAAACCTAATTCCTGGGTGACCTATACTGTGCCTAAGGAGCCTGAAATAATCATGTATTTACCCTTTACCCTGAAATTAGATGGCACTCGCTGTGCAATTACCCAGCCACTAAGTGACAATTACCACATAATTAAATGGTCAGTGGTTACGGTATTATTAAATAGCATTGACATGATATTCATTCCACAGAACCTTGTACTATTGCCACAGAATTAAACTCCCCATCAAGAAATTGCAGCCGTTCTTGAGATCTGCTCTTTGCTTGGATGAATTTCAAGTTGTCACAAACTCTTAGCATTATGAACTCTAGAGAGATCCAGAAAATGGCCAACCCTGGGCACAAAGAAAACCATGGATTCTTGGACATAGGTCACTCATGAGGCAATGAAGCACCTCTGCAGCCCTGCTATAGTGTCTGGCTGGGATATCTGGGGAAACTCCTCAGTCCTTCTCTGAGAACATACCACAGAGAAGAGGAAAATGCCACATTCTTAGAGGGCTGGAATCTCTGCGTAAAGCACAAGTATTGCTTCAGCTTGTGTGAGCATCACAAACACTTCAATAGATCACTTCATATAAGGTCAAAACCTTTTCTACTTTGTATAGCTTCACCACCAACACCTTTCCTGGAACACTGTAGATGCTCAGTGAATTTTAGTTGGATAAATCAGATCATGGGTGGTGCACTGATCAGTACACATCTTCCACATTCTGGAAGATACACTAAATGTATGTATGTATGTAGGTATGTATGTATGTATGTATGTATGTATGCATGCATGTATATAGATACAGTAAAGCAATTAAAGGACACTGTGGGTGTAACATGGGGTCTCAGAAAGGCTGAGCTCCTTGTTCAAGATTATCATACGACCAGTTAATGTCATATGCAGGATCAAACACAGATTTGAAACTCTTAAAACAGACTCGTTCTGAGATAGTACAAACTCTTGTCCACGTACAGCGTCAAAGCACCCTGCAATGCTAAGAAAGACTTTGTAAGGTTAATGGCTCCCCCAGAGTAAATCTCTTGTGAGTAAGAACCAACATAGTTCATATAAACTAATTTTTTTTTTTTTTTTTTTTTTTTTTTTTTTTTTTTTTTTTTTTGGTAAAAGAAGCCCCGTGAGATTTTAAAACTAGCCTAAAATCATACTGTTGATAAATTTCTTGGAGCCAAACTTGAACTCAAAGCCATTTGTCTACCAGGTATACTGGAAAGAAACAGCCTGCTTGCCTCAGGCCCTCACATTTCACCATTACAAGTTATATCATTGGTTCAGCATCGCTTCCAGATGTTGCAGTGAAAATATGTTATCGCACCACCAATATCTAACACCCTAAATCAAATTATTTTGCCTCCAGAGTCAGAAATAAAGAAAAAAAAAATGATACCAGAATGAGTTTGAAGTTGTATAAAACAATATAGATCTCACATTAAAAGTCAATTCTGATCAATTAATAGTAGAGGTCTACAAAGAGCAGCATGTTGCAATTCCTCCTGAGCTTGTACTATCATACACCAGTGTCAAGGTTGATTAGTGCTGCCTTCTGTGGGGTCAGGGAGTAGCACCCATGAGATTCACCACCTCTGAAATGCTGTGTGAAATTTTATGGAAATAAAATTGGATCAAGCTTGGAACTGATCAGAGCTCAGGAGAAGTCAGTGGTTGAGGCCAGAAGACCAACTAACTAAAATAAGCAGCCATGGACATTCTTCTCTTCACATATAGATGTTCAAAGGAGATAGTAAAAAACATACAATCTACACATAAAGACTTCAAGTCAGGAAACCTTGCTGCTGGGCCCAGCTTGACAGTTTATTGGGTTTGAGCAGTTTTTACCCATCACTGCCCCTCTCTGGATATCAGTGCATAAAATGAAAGCATTTGAGTAAGACATCCCAAGTCCACTGCCACACCCAAGATTCTGTAGTATGTCGTGGTTGGTACCATGCAGAACAGAGAGAAGCGAAAGTGATGGATGGGCAGGGGAAACGTAGGTAAAAATAGACCACACACTTCTGCAATGCGATACCCAGGTGGAAAGCAATGCTCACATTTCAGCCATGGTGAGTTTTAATTATCAATTCAACATCCAAGTAGAAATCTTAAGTATGTACTAGAATACTTAATTCTATAACTTGGAGGACATGTTGGGTAGAAAAAAGAGAGAGAGAGAGGCATCGGTAAACAGAAAGAATTGAATAAGAGCCTCTGAGGAGAAAATGTAGAGAGTGAGAACCCTTCACACACACACACCCCCAAAGTAGAAAAGGAATGTCTAGTGAAGCCGTGAGAGAGAACAATGGAATTGTCACAGAAACATAGAGAAGTTATTTCAGGAGAAAAAAATGGCCACCCACATCCTTCAGGAGAAATGCAGTTGTGAAGAAAGGGAATGAGTTTTAGTGACTTGTATCTAGGTCACTTTAATCAAAAGTACACGACAAGTATGAAAATGCAACCTAATCATGGTTAGACAGAGGTGACCCTGGGAGAGGAAGGTCTGAGTTTGAGAATCACGTGACCCAAAACTCATGGCTGGCTTACTGTGCCTTCTAAAGAATGTATAGAAAGGATCCATCAGGGGCTGGTAAGATGGCTCAATGGGTAAGAGCACCCGATTGCTCTTCCGGAGTTCAAATCCCAGCAACCACATGGTGGCTCACAACCATCTGTAACAAGATCTGACGCCCTCTTCTGGAGTGTCTGAAGACAGCTACAGTGT
>NC_034590.1:47685795-47708740 GCF_900095145.1 Mus pahari | reverse complement strand
CACTTGGTAGACCAGGCTGGCCTCGAACTCAGAAATCCGCCTGCCTCTGCCTCCCGAGTGCTGGGATTAAAGGCCTGTGCCACCAGGCCCGGCTGTACAGGCCAGTTTTCTAAGCTCTGAGGTTTAGTAGTCAATGAACAAGCAGTTTGAACAAAACAAATTCCTAAACATTATGAAGAGTCTCATCTCAGTGGCTCTTCCTGCTCAGAGCTCATTGGTCTTCTAAATCAAACCAGGAAAAAATAACGATGAAATGTGAAGAATGAAATCCCCACAGACCAGAGCAAATGGTTACATTTCTCTCAAAAGGTTGAAGGTATAAGGGAACTAGTGACTAACCAAGACACAACTCTAGGCCTGAGAATCTTCTGAGAGAGAGAGAGAGAGAGAGAGAGAGAGAGAGAGAGAGAGAACCAAACAATGATGAATGGGGGAAATGGGCAGAGGTGAGAAGGGACTTCTAAGAGGGAGAATTGAAAGGAGCCACAATGTTATGGTGGAGATAAACAAGGATGTTTAAGGTAGAAAAGAGAGAAAAGTGTAGAACAGGAAAAAATCATGATTACAGATGTCCTCCAATGTTGAACTAGAGTGTTTGGTATCTGGGAGCCCCAGGAGGGTCTCTCATCAAAGAAAGGCAGTGACTAAAGTAGAACATAATGAAGACCATGAGTCAACATACACCAGAGAGATACAAGAAGATGAAAGCAAGCGTCTCAGCTCTATGACAGAAGCTTTGTAGACGGGACCTTGGTGGGTTTTAATGCTTAAAATAATTTTTCATTAATTGCTAAGTGGAATGCTTCCAATTAAATCTACATCCAAATGTCTTTTGTTGAGATCATCTATGCAAAGATGTTCCCTAATGTCAATATATGATGACAGGAACATGTCATTCATCACTGCCACCTTCAAGTCTGCAGACCAAATTCTAATCTCATCAGTGGTTCTAATACTATCTTTTAGAGTAGTGTGAACCAGCACAGAGTCATACACTTCATTTAGCTGTCATAGCTCTCTAGTTTCCACAAGTGTGGAACCATTTCCCTGTCTTTACAGGAATACATCAAAATTCCTCAACAACCTCTCTGTGTACATGCTAGAGTATCCCAGTGTTGAAAAGAAGAAAAACAACTAAGACTCTAAGAAGTTAAATAATGAGCCCAAGCTGTCTGGAAGAGCTCCAGAGCACATGTCACTCAAAACCCTGATATCTAAATCTTATAAAGAAAAGAGGACCCAAAGTTGGAGGGATTGTAGGGAGGTAGAGGTGGATCTGGGAGAAGTTGGGATAAATATAATCGAAATATAGTGATGACATTATCAACAAATTAATAAAATATTTTAGCCTACTATCTGTTTTGAAGAGGCAAACAGTCAAGACTCCATCTAATGACAGCACTGTGAGTCGAAAAGGAAATGGCCCAAGGCTGAAGCAATGGAATTAGAAAGAGGAAAATGGATTTGAGGGACTCTAGTTAAAAAAAAAACAACAAAAAACAACAAAAAAAAAATGAGTAATTGTGTTTCTCTATTGATGCACTGGCAGTAACAATTAAATGATGCCTGAGACGTTGAGTTCCAGTAGGTGACCTATTGGAAACTGGCTGAAAGAGAATGACAAAAATGTCAGCTCTTGTTGGGCTATGGAAGTTCCTGTCCTTGTGAGGTTTCAATGATCTACCGAATCATTCCTCCATAGGGAACACAGCACTGAGAAGACCTTTGTCATCAGGGCAAATGGAACCTTGTGTTGAAAGCTGATGTCATTCACTAAACTCTTCCATTGTTTTATTTGCTGTTTTTGTAGGTGAACCTTCTTGCAAAGGTCTTGTATAGATAACTCACTTTAAAACTACAATTACGGATTACAGGGGTGATTTATTGATCTGCATAAAATCATTTATATCATCAATTGCCCATGTGATAGAAAGGACTCAAAAAACAAAAAACAAAAACAAAAGAAAACAAAAAAACCTCATGAGGACCCTGGTCACCAGGGAAATTATGAAGAGTAGGGGCTGAAACATGAGTGCATGAACCAGCAAGGAAGAAAATGACACAAGAGAAACACTGCCAGAAACCATCCAAGGACTGCCAAACCAGAGAAGCAAGCAACACAAATGGTATCTCTATTATTTGCCTGGTGTAGAATCCCAGGCTTTGTCATAAACACAGGCTCATTGAGTCATGGGTATTGCATACATTTCAGAGATGAAGAAATGTGCCTCAGAGAAATTACACAACTTTTTGAAGTTCACCTTCGAGATGTGGGTATGATAAATCTAAGATATAATTCCAGGGTTATCCTATCTCTAAGTCAAGTCTATTCACTGTTCCACCTGTCTCCAAGACCACTGCACCTTCAGTCTGTGGATTGTGCTTCTAGATACACCTGACCACAAGAGTCCAGTTCAACTGCGGCAATGATTTTTACATAATGAGTCTAGCTGGTGCGAGGCGGAACACTGGCAGAGTGATGATGAGCAGAGGCCCAGACAGCCTGCTGGCCTCAGACCATCTCTGTCTTCTTGCCCTCCATGAACTTGCATATTGGCCTAGAGCAATACACAGAAACCCCACACTACTTCCCTATCCCCATATAAATGTTGAATGGGTGAGATGATTCCAAACGTCAAGAAGGTACTGATAGAAATGAGGATAGGTTCTCTAAAGTAGCAGAACTCAGGAGCAAAGCCTTAGATTTATTTCATCATGAGGTCTACTGAAACTAAGTCCAAATGGCATGCTGATTAGATGATTGGCCTTTTGCTTGACAGATGACCATCTCAGTGATATTTTATTTGTGGACAATCCCTGCCTCCACTGCCCCTATTTGTCTTACCTTATTTATTAGGTCAGCTTTCCCAAGAAGAACCTCAGACTGTGGATCATCATCAAGCAGGCTGAAACAACTAAAACAGTCATGTAGACTTTGAGTCTAAAATCCCCCACTAGGGCACCTTGGACTCTGTGATGGCTGATTCTGATTGCCAACTTTACCACATCTGGAATCAACTGAAACCCAAGCTTCTGGGCAGTCCTTGAGGAATTTACTTGGTCAGATTACACAGAGGAGAAAGGCTCACCATAGATATGGTAACATCTACTGAAATCTCAGCCTCTCCAATAGGAAGCAGCTATTGTTGAGCTCCCTAGACCATGGCTTGCAAGTAAGTCATTCTAATCTAAATCCACCGTGTGTGTGTGTGTGTGTGTGTGTGTGTGTGTGTGTGTGTGTGCTCGTGCGTGCACGCGTGGATATGTGTTCATTCTATCTACTGTGTTCCTTTAGAAAACCCTGACTAATACAGATTCTATCCTTCATCTTTAAAATGCTCAGACACTGTGAACACGGCACCTAGTTTTAAGAACTGAGTAAGGGGCTGGAGAGATGGCTCAGTGGTTAAGAGCACTGACTGCTCTTCCGAAGGTCTTGAGTTCAAGTTCCAGCAACCACATGGTGGCTCACAACCATCCATAATGAGATCTGTTGCCCTCTTCTGGTGTGTCTGAAGACAGCTACAGTGTACATATAATAAATAATTTTTTTTAAAGAAAAGAGGGGAAAAAAAGAACTGAGTAAGATGTAGCCTAGTGTTTAGTGTAAGGCCTGGACCTAAGGAACTGTGTAAAGAATGTTAGCTCTACCAAGAAAAGCATAACTCTGAATCTGGGTGAGGAGAGACTACTTGAAAGGATTCTTGTAAGAAGAGAGGAAAGAAATTATTTCCATAGGATTCTAGGAGACAAGGACTGTAGCTGAAGAAGAATGTTACAACCACGATATCCATAAATGTCTCAGTGGTTGGAAAGAAAAGAGCTTTCCCTGTATAGGGTAGTAAAGGGGTAGAAAGACCATGGTGTGAGGAAGTGGGAGGAACATTATGAAGGTATCCTGATACTACAGAAGATCAGGGTGGGGAGTGGATTTCTTTAATCATTGCAGGGTCACAAGATACGGTAAAAGCTAACCTGACTGCGACAATGGACACTTACTTAGTCTCTGATGGCGTCGATTTCCCCCTTTTGTAAAATATGAGTGTAGCAACTATTTTCCAAGTCTGTGATGCAAACTAAATGAGACGGAGGATACCAAGTGCCAGTGCAGGTCCTGGCACACAGTGAGCATTCAGGACCATTCACTTTTTAAACCTGTACATCTTCTACACACCAAGCACTGTACTTAGCCCTGATAGGAATAAAAAAAAAAAAAAAGTTTTTTTTATTGTATTGATTCATTTATTTTGTTTTTTTTTAATTGGTTCATTTATTTACATCCCAAACGCTGCCCCCCTTCCAGGTCCCCAGTCCCATCCCTTTTACCTCTGAGAGGGTGCTCTCTCCACCCCCACTTCACACACTTTCACATCCCCCTCCCCTGAGGCATCAAGTCTCTACGTGAATAGGTGCATCTTCTCCCACTGAGGTCAAACAAGGCAGTCCTCTGCTACATATGCGCTGGGGAAACCTCAGACCAGTCCATGTATACTCTTTGGCTGGTGGCTTAGTCTCTGGGAGCTCCTAGGGTCCAGGTTAGTTGACACTGTTGGTCTTCCTAAGTGGTTGCCATCCTCTTTAGCTCCTTCAATCCTCCCCCTCACTCTTCTATAAGGGTGTCCAGCCTCAATCCATTGATTGACTGGAAGTACCTGTGTCTGTCTCAGTCCGTCGCTGGTAGGGCCTCTCAGAGGACAGCCGTACTAGGCTCCTGTCTGCAAGCACAATATGGCATCAGTAATAGTGTCAGGGTTTGGTGCCAAAAGATCTTTTTAAACTTAAAGATTTCAGTTGAAAATAAGAAATTCTTACTTCATATCACTGGAGCCAAATACGCCTGAAGTGATTAAGCACTTAGGGCTGGACCCCAGTAAGTTGAATTAGGAATGAGAATCAATAGCAAGCTCTTGTCTCTAAAATAGTCCTAGACCAATAATACCTAGATTTCAAAATTTACATTTTTATCAAAACCATCAATCAGTCACAGAAGCCATCATCGGGATCTCTTTGTCCTTAAATGCAACAATCTCTGTAATTCCTGCAGGCTTTCTGGGGGGACTATAGCTTCCACCCTTCTCTTACTGTTTTTTTTTTTTCCCATACAACAAATATGAGATGTGTCTGGTCACCTTCAGTATTCTAAGCCACAGAAGCCTGGGATGAACAGAGCAGTGTCTGGGAGATGCTAGCACTTTCATTATTCTTCCTAGACACAGGACGCTGGCTCTGCATTGGCTTGCGCTCTCCTCCCCGGAGGCTAGGCACAGACTGGAGTCCACCCCCTCCTCTAGAACGTGGATGGCTAAGGAAGCCCACACACAAATGATCCCTCAGTGGAGCCCAGCTGAGGAGCAGTGACCTCAGACACCCCTTCTGCAGCCCTATGCCCATCTCCTGCGGTGCTACACTGTGTGCATAACGGAGGCTGATCTAAGTGCAGTTTCCCAAGGAAGCCAGCCTAGGCTGAGCTGCACCAACTGACTTTCCATTAACAACCCGCTCTTCCTAAGCCCCTCGGGGTCACTGCACGGGGATGTTCAGCCAGTCAAGGCTCAGGGTTCAAAGTTCTGGGAATCACAGCATTCTTACAATGTAAGCCCCTTACATTGATGGGTTTTCTTCTACCATCCTGACTGCAGGCACCATCTCTAAGGAGCATCTTCTTCCTGGGCTTCACCAGACATTTCCATGCATGCCTGCTGTATTATATTAGAGAACATCTGTGCTCCCTCTACCCTGAAACAGATAAGTCTGAGGCTTCACCCTGGAAGTCATAGGAAAAGATGTTTATTAAATGCCTCTCTGGTGCTTTTTGCCATGAAAAAACAAATTTGAAAAAAGACAACTATGATGCAGGGGTAGGAAAGGGGTGGACTCACAAAGCCCTAAGGATCTATAGTCCGTTAGTTGTTGTAGGGGGAAGAAAGGACATTTTTTTTTCCAGTGGGATCTACTGGTAAGGTGCCACATTCCTATAAATGACCCCTCCCCCCATCTTTCTATAATCCTTGGAGAACTGATTAAGTCACCAGAAAGAAAAAGGCATGAAAGTAAGAGGGAACTAGTGGGGAAGAAAGTAAGAGGGAACTGCCAGAGTGGAATAGAAAAATAAGTGGAATAGAATCAAAATATATACATAGAAAATGCTATCATGAAACCTAGTATTATGCATAATTAATATGTGCAAATTAAACATAGTTTAAAAAGAAACTGTTGATAGCAAATAATTAAATTGATTTCCTTTGGATGTTCTCAGGGACTTGATATGATCCTAACCCTTCTCATGCCTGCTCAGAGTTCTCAAACCCCAGCTCAAATTCAGAGCAAATGTTGCCCAGGTCTGGGTGGCACTCGGGTGGCACTTAGTCTCCCCTCTCCCGGACATGCATGACTGTAGGTTCTCTCCACGGCATATTTAGCCCAGAGCCTGAAAATTAACAGCCTACAAGCTAGGTTAGTTCTGAAGATGCATTTGTTTAATCAACATAAACTGGCTTGTATATTTTTATTAAATTTATGCCTAATTTATACATAAAAATATAAAATGGTACATATTAATGGAGTACAGCATCATATTTCAGAATATTTTATTTTGTCGGTATTTTTAATTCGGAAGACCTTGCTTGAAAAAAAAATCATGAATTCTGACTTTCTTAAAGGGACAAACCAGAAGATCTGATGATTCTGGGCCCACCTTTCACATGTCAAAATTTTGGCTAAAGCTAAGTTGCAGCTGTGCCTATTGTTTAGTCAGATCACACACATTCCAGGTCACCTCTGGCTCCAGCTAACATTCATTTGTCAATCATAGTAGTTTAATTCTTACAAGCCAGGCTATTCCTGGTCTTAATAGCACAGTGAATGTTATAACTTAGATTTTAATTGTGCCCCAAAGGCCTAAGTATGGCTTGAACCCCAGCTGTTACTGTTACTGAGAAGTAGTTGAACCTTTAGGAGGTAGGTCCTAATTTGAAGGTATTTAATTCACGGGAGTCATTCCCTCAAAGAGGATTGTAGAAACCAAGGCCCTTCCTGTTTCACTTTTTGATCCCCAGCTGCCATGTGATGAACAGTTCTGTCCTACCACATGTACCCTGGTATAATATTCTATCTTGCCACAGTCTCACATAAACCAGAACCAAGCAACCTCTGATAGTAAGTCTTTAGTATTGACTTTATTGGATTTGGAATCACATGGGAGATACATCTGTGAAGGGTGTCTGTGAAGGGTGTTTAACAGAGAGGGAAAGATCCATCATGAGTGTGGGTATCACCCTCCCATATCCTGTAGGACTGAAAGAAAAAAAAAGGGGGGGAGAGGGGAAAGCAGGGGCTAAAGAGATGATTCAGTGACTGCTCTATCAGAAGACCCAGGTTCAATTCTCAATGCCCACATAAGAGCTCACAACCATCTGCAAGTCCTGTTCTAGGAGATCTAACATTCTCTTCTGACCTTTGTGAATACCAGGCACACATATGGTTCGCAGACACACATGCAGGCAAAAATACCCATACACATAAAATAAAATAAGTTGGTTTCTTTTTTTTATTTTATTTTAAAGGGGAGAAAGAAAAGTGAACACGAGCGTTCATCTTTCTGCCTCTGATTATGGACACAGTATGACCAGTTGCATCACAGGCTAGCCACTATGCTTCCCACTGTGAGGGACTGTGTCCTTAAACCATGAACCAAATGAATCCTTGCTCCATGAGTTGCTTTTTGTCAGACATTTGGTCATAGCAGTGAGAAAAAGAACTTATACACAGACAACAGACTGAAACCTTTGAAACCATGAGCTCAAATCAGCCTTTCCCCTAATTAAATTTGAACTTTATCACAACAGAATTTTATCCCAAAAGAAAGCTAGTAAAGCAAGCCACAGAAGGTGTGGTGCTCCAGGAGGTGCATACACCAGCTCAGCCTCCTCAACTGAAGTAGGGTGACACGTAACATTTATCACCATCCTGGTACTATTGTCTTCCTTTGAAACCAATATTGCTCATATCCGCCCCATCCCACTCTTACTGCTTGTAGACATCTGAATTATACTGGCAATCCCACCCCCCCTTTATCTGCCCGACCCACTGGACTGAGAATGCATGAAGGCAAGGAATGTGACATGTATTTTTGTATTTGGGGGCATGAGGACAAATTTGTCAGAATATAGTAAGTAGAAATTCAGATGTAGAGAGTTACACATGAACAGTTGGTAAAAAAAAAAAAAAATGAATGAACAGGATAGTGAAGGGTGTAAGTTATGTAGCAAATACTCTTAGTAGAACGATCCCAGTTTCGATAGAACTGTGATGATGTTAACATTCACACAGATGCTAGAACAATTTCTTCTGATGCCTCTCAGTGTTTTAGGTCCATCCTTACTATACCACCCAATGGTGTGGCTACCATGGCGCTTAGGTCTGGAAAAACCAGCATAGAAAGATTCTCCTGTAGTTGAGTAATAATGAGGAAAAGATTTTGTCTCGGGTAATCGGGCAAGTCCTATGATTCCTACCAGGTAATCTTGAGATACTATGAAAATAGACTAGCCTGGCACATCCCCTTCCAGTGGTATCGTCCCCTACAATAGGACAGCAGCCTAGGATTCCTTAGGAGAAATGCCCAAAGCTATTGATTAAGGGATAATGACTCAGAGCAGAAGAGCAAGTGCTGAACATGAAGCACCTCCCCATAATGATGAAGGAGCTGGGTGTTGTATGGGATATAATCCTCATAGCCTTATACTAAATACTAGGCTACATCTCACTCAGTTCTTAAAACTAGGTGCTGTGTTCACAGTGTCTGCGCATTTTAAAGATGAAGGATAGGATCTGTATTAGTCAGGGTTCTCTAAAGGAACACAATAGCTAGAATGGACACACACATGCACACACACACACACACACACACACACACACACACACACACTATGCTGAGTAAGGTGGACAGCAGCAGGCACTGCTTTGCCTCATTCATCCTGTCCCTGGAAGGCAGCGATGCTCTCCAGGCCACTAGATGCTCCTGGATGTTCTCAACAGAAGGATCTTACTTGGCTCCAGATGGGACTAGTTGGCTTCTTTGATAAGTCATTTAGCACTGAATAGAGAATGCCTTGCTTGAGAGGATGGTAAGGAAGATCCAAGGTCGGTAAAGATGGCCCCTTATAAAGCCATCTGCTCACCTAAGTGCGTCATTACTCCTCTTCGCTCCTTCCAAATGCTTAACATCAGCTGAGAGGGGCAAGGGTCAAGGAAAGGCGAAAGCAAGCCAGTGTCCAAAAAGTACTAACGGTGCAAGCCCTGTAAATGCATTAGCTTCCCCAAAAGCTAATGAGGAGGATGGGTTTGACTTTATTTAGGACAGGGAGAAAGTAAGACTTGGAAAAGTCTAACTATGGGATCAAGTGCACACATCCAATAAGGGGAAAGACTTGAGTCCAAGTTGAATGAACCCCAAAGGTTCAGTTCTTCACCACCGGGTAAGCCTTAAACATGACAGTTTAACACCCCTAGTAAATATGGTCGCTTAACATAATGAGTGGAGATGTCAGCCAGAATGAGGCTTAAAGAGTCTCTGTGAATTTGCACTTTCTTAAGATCCCTGCCACTCCCCTCAGCTCTTATTATAACACATGGAGTAGGGGTAAGATCTGCTCAGAGTTGCACAAAGAAACCAAAACCTACCTTCTCCTTCTGGGGCTTTCCAATGCCCTTAATGCCAGGAGATAATCAGAGCACCAGTGGATAAAAGATGTAATCCCAAGGGGATAGTGCCAAGCACCAAGAACACAGAAAGGCCTAAGAAAGGCTGTTGGGGCTATGGGCAATTAACCAAGGCCCAATGAGTAAGCCCAGTACACTCAGGAAGGCTTATGAACTGGGTTCACCTATTGACACACTCTCACCCTAACAGCCAAGTCCACCCTTTGAAATACCAGGGGACCACTGAGAATTCTGTGCTCCACCATTAAGCCAATGGGGGTACTCCACTGGAATCCACAAAACAGAATTCTCTCTATTCAAACCTTCCCTTTCTCCCTTCCGTCTTCTCCAATTGGAAACAGGGCTCCATCCATTCTATTCTAGGCTTCTGAAAAGTTCAAATTCATATCAAGGTAGGCCAAATAATACATCAAACCCCTATGGACTCATGACCCAGCTTCAACTGTTACCAACTCATGACTGTTCTGACATTATCTGTCCCCCCCCCCTTCCTCTTTCTGGTGTTGTTTTGAAGTAAATATTAGTGACCCCTGGGATTGCTAAGACACTTTCAGGGAAACTGCCAAGTCAGACTGATGTTCCATCACAACACTAAGACGTTACTTGTCTTTTCCACTGTACTCACAGTTGCACTAATAGTACAGACACAGCAGTAAGTAAAGCAGTCTCCGTTTCGCCCAGGACAAAACAGCATCACTGTAGTATTCCCCCATCTGGTGGTACATTGAAATGAGCACCAGTTGCACCAAAAACGTCCTCGAGAAGCAAGTAATAATTTAATAGGCATTATTCGTTTTCAGGAACTCTCAGCTCTTACATACACATCATCGGAATTCAATGTGTGGCAAGATGGAACCCTCCATAACTCTCTCTACTGCACACCTAAGTCGATCTTCCCCGAATACCCTGCAGATCTGTGAGCAGTGAGCCACTTCGTCTCTTTTCTGAGGACTACTTTTTACTTGAAAGCTTGACTGACATGTAAAACATTCAAGTGCTTAGCACACATTTTCTCAAAAATGAATTAAGGAAGACTTGTTTCAGGGAAAATAACTGACGGCGTTTGTTGCCAAGGACACAGTTCAACCTTAATAGAAAAACTCACTAGTTGAGGACACTTGTTTCTGCCGCCCACCATGGGTTTGACAGCCACTCAATACTTAAAAACCTTCCCAATAAAATCAGGGGGGATAATAACAAGTGTGATTTTTCTGAAGGTTGTACAATGAAATGCAGTGGCATTTGGGAGACTGGAATATTCCATAAGACAACATTTACAATGACCAGGGAATGCTAATACAGAATCATGTATGGATAAAAGATCCATTTAAAGCAACTATGCATAAATGACATATGTCATATGTATGAAGGTGACATGATGAAACCCATAAATTTCCATCCCAACCAAAAGAATTAATACAAGTGAATAGGTAACATATCAACTAAAACAGACTGCAATCTGTCAAAGCAAAAAAAAAAACTCATTAATAATATGAGTTTGCCAAATTTTTGGTGCAGTATCAGAAAATAATTGTATTTGTGGAAAGAGGCCATTAAAATACCTTTGTCTTCACCAACTACATATTTATTTGATGTGTTAGTTTCTTTTCTATTGCTGTGATAAAATATCATGACCTTGGCAACTAAAGAAAAAGGAGTGTATTTTGGCTTACTACTCCAAGAGAATAGAGTCCACATGGGGCAAGGAAGGGATGACGGCGTTGGCCAGAGCAAGAAGCTGAGCAATTGTGTCTTCAACCACAAACACGAAGCCTAGCAAGTGAACTGGAGCCAGGGCAACACTATAAACACTCAAACCCCACAACTAGTGAAAGTGATTCCCTCAGCCAGCCTCCACCTCCTAAAGGTTTCAAAATTGCCTCCTCAAAAGTGCGACCAACTGCAGAGCAAGTGTTCCAAGACCTGATCCTGTGGGGGACATCTTCAAGTCACCACATCTGGGGAACAACCTTTTTTTCTGATACTCTACTCAAAACCATGGAGTACAATGGATTAAACTTAGAAGCAGGTGGAAGAATGCAAGCATCCTCTATGTTTTCGTTTTTAGATTAGCATACAAAGTAATGGACAACCAACTTCCTTAAACCAGAAATGAGAAGGAATGGCAAAAATGTAAAACAATAATGCCTTCTCACTCAATATTTTGAAAATATAGTTCTCTGTTAAAATATATCATCCATTATCAATTAATAAACATTATAAATTAATAATACTGAGCATTTATTTAAGTTTTAAGTTCTGGTATGATAAACATCTATAACTCACATTTAAAAAATGATCTATGGACCTGGCTGGGAAGACAACTTAGTCAGTAAAGTGCCTGATATGCAAGCATCAGGACTTGAGTTCAAACCCCCAGCACCTACATAAAAGCCCATGTGACAGTGTACTACTATAGTCCTACCCTGGGGAGATAGAGACAAGAGAATCCGTGGGGCCTGCTGGCCATCTAGTCTACCTGAATAAGGCCAGATTCAGTGAGAGATACTGCCTTAAAAATAAAATGAAGAGCAATTAAGGAAGACACCTGTGCCTACACACACACACACACACACACACACACACACACACACACNCACACACACACACACACACACACACACCTCTATGAACTCTTACATAAGTATATAGATAGACTCAAGAACTCCCGTCAGGGCTCGGGGGGGGGGGGTATATGGAAAAGATGGCAGTAGAAAGATTGTAAGAGCAAGAGGGGATGAGCACCAGGGACACAAGACTGATGATGTACATATGAATTCACAGACACTGTGGCAGCATGCACAGGGTCTGCACAGGCTGGGCAGGAGCCCAGTCCCCCCCCCCAAAAAAAGTGTACACAATCTCCCATCCCTTACCCAAAGGTTATCTCAATCAACACCCAGGAAGATTTAGTTTTCTTCAATGGAGTCTCATTGGGTATACAAACCACACAAGGGCATACCCCATGCCCGGCAGTAGATGACCAACACAAAACAAACTCAATGGTATTTTTGTAGACATTTTGCCTCATAATTCTTTGGGGTTTCTGTTTGTCTGTTTTTGTAGGGGCCTTTTGGTTTGGGGGTTGTTTTGTTTTTGGGGTTTGGGGGAGTTGTTTGTTTTGTTTTGTTTGCTTGCTTGCTTGTCTTGCTGGGGTTTTTTTTTCCCTTGTGTCTTATGGTTTTGATTTTGTGTTCATGGTGTGTGTGTGTGTGTGTGTGTGTGTGTGTGTGTGTGTGTTTTCTTGTATTTTTTCATTAAATGTTCATTTATTAGTTATTTTTTATTTGCCTACTTACGAGAAAGAAAGAAGGAAAGAGAGAGACTAAGAAAGAGAGAGAAAGAGAGAATGAATGAATGAACAGATGGACATGGGGTTGTGTGGGTCTGGAGGTAGGAAGAATCTGGGAGGAGTTGGGGGAGGGGAAACCAGTATCAAAATGTACTGTATAAAACTGTGGAAACACATATTATTTTCATTAAATATATATTTTTAAAATAATAAAATTCTTTAGCATCATCTACATAGTGTCACTATTCCAGTTTATATATCTTAAAAATAAAGTCTTTATTTTTAAGCATAGTCAAAAATCTCACTCATAAAATTAACAGCTGGCAGCAAAGCTGTTGAGCAGAATTTAGAGTTGAAACAAAATCCACAACTTTCAGCATGTACCCTGGCTCACAAGCAGATACTCTGTGCTAGGATAAGCCACAGCTCACCACAGACTCTCCAAAGAGAGGGACACAATCTTTTTGTACTAGTTCTGTCAAGCCCTTAAGGCTCCAGCTAAATTAGTCCTATGGACAAATCAACACAGAGGCCATTCGCCACTTCAGCATCTCCCAAGACAACCTTAAAAATCACCGGTCCTTTAACTAGTTTAGACACCTCCATGGCTTCCCAGGGCTCCCTCTTGCATGATGCAAATAATAAACCTAACATGCTGTTGTTGTTTTAGTACTGATGCGTGTAGAGATTGACCATCATTAGTTGAAGCTTCCTTTTCCATCTCTGAACCACCGAAACAGCCTCCTGAATGGCCACACTGTTCTGCCGACAACTGTAGCCCAAGAAACAAGCCCAACACTTGGCAGCCTAGGACAGCTGTTCTAACTAGCTGATGATTCTGATCGGCAGAAATTTAGAAGGATACCAGAGTCTGACCCTGGAAGTCTGAGGGTGTCTTGGTCCAGAAGCTAATATCATCTAGATGTTCATTGGGAAGAGAGGCCCCTTGGTCTTGCAAACTTTATATGCCCCAGTACAGGGGTACACCAGGGCCAAGAAGGGGGAGTGGGTGGGTAGGTTAGCATTGGGGGGAGGGTATAGGGGATGTTGGGGATAGCATTTGAAATGTAAATGAAGTAAATACCTAATAAAAATTGAAAAAAAATAATCTAGATGTTTATGAAACTGTAGCTATACACCTGGGCTGAATTGAAGATATATGCTACTAATGGCTTGGGACCTCTGTGCCATTTGGATTCCTCACAGCATGTCAACTAATTGCAGAGGGTAGGACAGACTTCTTTCATGACATCCCAAGTTCTAAACATAATCCACCTAACAAGATGAAAACTTGCTGTCACCTTTTATGGCCTGTTCTTGGAAGAGGTCACATGGTGCCAAATCCTCTTTGTTCTGTTGATTAAGAGCAAGTAAAGCCTGCCTGGGTTCAAAGGTCAATTGGGTTCTATCGCTTTTTGTTTTTTCAGGTTTTTTTATTTGTAATTCATTTTTTACACTCCATATTCCATTCCCTGCCCCTCCCCTCCCACCCTCCAACTGCTCCACATCCCACACCTCCTCCCCACCACACCCTGTCTCCACGTGGATTCCCCCACCCAGCACCACACCTGACCTCTAAACTCCCTGGGGCCTCCAGTCTCTAGAGGGTTAGGTGCACCATCTCTGAATGAACACAGACCTGGAAGTCCTCTACTGTATGTGTGTTGGGGGCCTCATATCAGCTGGTGTATGCTATCTGTTTGGTGGTTCAGTGTTTGAGAGATCTCAGGGGTCCACATTAAGACTGCTGGTCCTCCTATAGGATCATCCTTCTCCTCAAATTCTTTCAGCCTTCCCTAATTCAACAACAGGGTCAGTTGCTTCTGTCCATTGGTTGGGTGCAAATATCTGCATCTGACTCTTTCAGCTGCTTGTTGGGTCTTTTGGAGTCATGATAGATCCCTTTTTGTGAGCATTCCATAACCTTAGTAATAGTGTCAGGCCTTGGGACCTCCCCTTGACCTGGATCCCACTTTGGGCCTGTCACTGGACCTTCCTTTTCTCAGACTCCTCTCCATTTCCATCCCTGTAATTCTTTCAGACAAAAACAATTATAGGTCAGAGGTATGACTGTGGGATGGCAACCCCATTCCTCACTTGATGTCTTGTCTTCCTGCTGGAGGTGGGCTCTGTAAGTTCCCTCTCCCTACTGTCAGGCATTTCATCAAGAGTCCCTCCCTGTGAGTCCTGAGAGTCTCTCACCTCCCAGGTCTCTGGTGCACTCTGGGGGTTCCCCAACCTCCTATTTCCTGAGGTTGCCTGTTTATATTCTTTCTGCAGGCCCTCAAGGCTTCAGTCCTTTTCCCTCATCCAGTACCAGATCAGGTTCCCCCCTCAACATCCACTTTCCCTCCTAAGTCCCTCCCTTTCTCCCCACTTATGATTGCTTTCTTCTCTCTCCCAAGTGGAACTGAGACATTCTCACTTGGGCACTTCAGCTTGTTGAGCCTTTTGAATTCTGTGGACTGTATCTTATGTGTTCGGTATGGTTTGGGGGGGGTTGTTTGGGGTTTTTTTTGGTTTTTTGTTTTCTTGTTTTTTGGGGGGGGGCTAATATCCACTTATTAGTAAGTACATACCATGCATGTCCTTTTGTGTCTGAGTTACCTCACTCAGAATGATATTTTCTAGTTCCATCCTTTTCCCTGCAAAAGTCAGGATGTCCTTGTTCTTAATAGCTGAGTAGTATTCCACTGTGTAAATGAACCACATTTTCTATATCCAGTCTTCTGTCACGGGACATCTAGGTTGTTTCTAGCTTCTGGCTATCACAAATAAGACCACTATGAACATAGTAGAACATGTGCCCCTGTGGCATGCTGGGCCATTTTTTGGATATATTCCCAAGAGTGGTATAGCTGGGTCTTCAGGTAGATCTATTTCCAATTTTCTGAGGAACCTCCAGATTGATATCCAGAGTGGTTGTACCAGTTTGTAATCCCACTAGC
Organism: Mus pahari; assembly: GCF_900095145.1. Lineage (NCBI taxonomy): Eukaryota > Metazoa > Chordata > Mammalia > Rodentia > Muridae > Mus > Mus pahari. Next base: position 47,692,780 of record NC_034590.1, on the reverse strand, counting down.
AATGGAGGAGTGTTCCTCTTTCTCCACATCCTCTCCAACATGTGTTGTCACCTGAGGTTTTGATCTTAGCCATTCTGACTGGTGAAAGGTGGAATCCTGAGATGTTCAAGAAGAAGAGTATAGAAGATTTGCTTTGTCACAGCCTTTAAGAAACTGTACTCCTCTCTATGCCTGTTATTTCATTTCTATTTCCTCATTCATTCACCTTCATTTCATTTCCTGAAACTGTTACTAGACACCCTGACAAAGAACATCTGGGAAGATGGGTTGATTTTTAGCTCATGGTTCCAGGATACAGTCCATCACAGCATGATATTCACAGGGGCAGGAACCTGAGGGCGTAGGTCACATCACATCCATAGTCAGGAACAGGGACCAATGAATGCAAACCATTGTTTCACTTGGCCTTTCAGCTTCCTTCAGCCCAGGACTCATCCCAGGAAATGACATCACTCAAATTCAGGATGGGTCTTCCCATTTCAATTAACCCAAGGGAGAAAAATCCCTCACAGGCATGTCCACAGCCAACCTAATCTAGACAACATCTCACTGAGACTCCCTTCCCAGGTGAATCTAGATTGTATCTAGTTTTTCAAAAACAAAATAATTAACCATCGTATTCTCTGTAGACCACCTTGTGTTCTGTAGGAGTTATATTGTCTAAAATAACCAAATAATATGACTCTCCTTTGTAGACGTTTTCCAGGACTCCTCATTATATCTGGGGGCACTTCACTACAGCCTAGTAGACCTTCAATATGCTGTTTCAACCCTGCATACCTGCTATGATTTTCCTCCCTTCAGCCCTCCATCTGGAATGTTTCTTCTCAGATCTTCAGAAATCCATCTCCTTCTTGTCCTCCAAGATACCACTTAAGTGGAACCTGCTTGAAGATAACCTCCCTAAGTTACAGACACCTGATAAAGAAGTCCCAGAACCCAGAATTAAGCTAAATGATCATATAACAGATTGAGCAATATGAACAGAGGCACAGTTGTTTCCAAAATTCAGAATTCTTTGAGACACATTAGTTCAGCTAGATGTTCACTAGACACTATTCTAAATCACGACTGCCTAAGAGATATCTCTGTGAAAACTCCAAGAAAACCAAGTTGCAGAACCTCCATTGTCACATGGCCAGCCTAGGCTCTACTGTGGTGATTGAATACTAGGTGTCCAGGCGAAGGAAGTCACATGCAGTGACCCTCAACTCATGCAACCCGAGAACTCCTTCTGTTCTATATAATCTCCCTCCCCACTTTGCAGAATGCTTCTCCCAACATTATGTTCTATCTCTGTCCCTGACCCATGTCCCCCTAATGAGTTACAAGAAAAACCTGTGGGAGGGCTTGCTGTCCTAGGAATGAGTTGATTGGCTGAAATTGAGGTCACACTTTTCACTAACACTCTGGATTGGCGGTCAGCACTGCTCCATTCATTGTAACTGTGTCTTGCAAATATTCAAGCCTCTCATTTAGATGTATAAATTATATTCTTTAGAGCAGTGAGTCATGAAGGCCAAGCATTGCTAAGGACTGCATTTCATTATTGGGCCAAGAAACTCCAAGGCTGGCTCTAGGCCTGTTCCCATATAGTAGAAGTGTGTCTCCAGCTTCCCAGAAGCAGTCTGGCTGGCACTGGGTTGGGGGAATGGGTTCACTAAAGGGCTACAACCTGCAGCACTCAAGGAGGTGATTCATCTCTGATGTCGCAAGCACTCAGTTCCCATAACAGATCTCTAAAACTAACAGGAAGGAAGTAGGTTAAAAGGTTGCATTTTTTTAGTAACTGCCTGACTCTGATAATGCATGTTAAAAATTATTTGGGGCTCGATTTTTATCAGAAAGTTTTAAATATATATATATATATATATATATATATATATATATATATATATATGACCTAACTAAAATTGTCATCTTTCTCATGTACCCACCATATAATCACAAAAGAAACATAAGTTTGATTTAAAAAAAACTTCAGTCTTAAAGAAAAGATGAGCGCACCATCATAGTCACAACGGCAGCTCCTTGCTATGACACTATAATGGCACTGAGCTCCAGGGACTATCCTAAGTGTGTCACAGTTCTTCTCTGTAGACATCCCATGAGTCAAGTTTATATTGTCTTTGTTATACAGAAGAGGAAATTGGGGCACCATACTGACATACTTAATTACCTCATAACTAATAAATAGAAGAACACAGATCTGGAATCTGGTCACTAGTCTCTGAACTATGACTCATCTAAAATGCTCAGAGCTGATAGGCAGTCTCACCTGCCTGGTGAGCCTGGGGACACAGACTCAGAGACAACCTTTTACCCTTTTCTGTACATATAAACTACCTGCAGGTTCTTATCAAACTGCAGATCCCGCCTCATCCTGGCCTCAGGCAGAAGCTGAGATTCAAATGCCTAACCAGTTACCAGAAGATGCTGCATGCATGATCCTTCACCATATTTTGTAGCTTTAAACAACAGTTATCAACTGTTCCTGCATTCTTGTCATGCTGGGGATGTATTAAGAACTCAGGCTACCCACATCTCACCACTGAACTATTTACTACTGATAAATTCAGGAATAAAGGAAACTGTTGTTTTCAGTTACCTCACTAATGACTCTACCAGGTTCCAGTGGATAGTTCCAGTCCAGTATGGATCACAAAACAAAACAAAAAGTCATGAATCTGGGAAAGGGACTTGTAGAGATTGACAAGAGCTGATGATAAGAAAGGGAGGGGCAATAGAGGGTGTGGGAGAAAGTAACCAGGATATATTGCATGCATAAATGAAACTGTCAAAGAACAAAATCAATCTAGAAAAGAAATCCCCAACTTAATCAACCAAAATAGGTAAGAGAGGGTTCAGTTAGGGTTTCATTGCTGTGAAACGAACAACATGAACCAAGGCTACTTTTATAAAGGAAAACAATTAATTGGGGCTGGCTTATAGTTTCAGATCTTCAGTCCATTATTATCATGGTAAGAGGCATGGCAGCATGCAGATAGACTTCATGCTGGAGGAGTTAAGAGTTCAACATCTTGATCAAAACGCAGCTAGGAGGAGACTGCCTTCCGCAGGAAGCCATGAGGAAACTTGATTCCACACTGGGAAGAGCCTGAGCATAGGAGACCTCGAAGCCCACCTACACGATGATGCACTTCCTCCAAGGCCACACGTCCTAGTAGTGCCACTCCTTGTGGCCAAACATTGAAACACATGAATCTATGAGGTCCAAACCTCTTCAAACCACCACAGGCCAGTATCAGTATTTTTAGAGTTCCCAGTGTCCAGTCAAGCTACAAATGCAACCCTAAGAGTCTTGAACTATCCAGGGAACTAGTGTGAGGGAGAAATCAGGGCTTAGTTCACCAATGAAATGTGTGAAGTTTCAAAACAATAGAAATTTCCAAACAAATCATTATCCATAATAGGTCATATCAGCCTTTCGATTTGTACTGGCCCAGCTTCCTTTCAAGGTAGACATCAGTGCAATACCAGTAGTGAACTGCTCAGAATTCTCTCCCTATTTCCCCCATCATCCCCCTACATAAACATACAAGCACTCTTTAACATTTCACCTATCTGGATCGTACCATGTTTGACATTGAACTTGGAGAATGCCATTGCCACCTGTCTGCCACCCCTCCCACTAAGGCTCAGAACGGAGCACCTCAATGCTTTCCCTAACGCCCACCTCACTCGGGGGATGGAAAGTGTGAACATAAACACCCTGGTGTGGTTGAAGCAATGAGAGCTGCACCAGCTGTCTGTTTCTTATGACTCAAACCAAAACATTCACAACTGACAAATGGGAGAAAAATAAGAAGGAAGTGTGTCAGGGTTGGAAAAAAAAAAAACTAGGGCAAAGAACGGATGCCAAAACTGCCGTAAGATATGGGTTGCGTTCCTCAAAAGTCTACTCCTTCCACACTCATCTGCCTCCCACACTGCAGTCCCTCTCTTTGTGACAGCCTCCCCTTGCTTTTTGCTCTTCTTGCTCCCTCCCCTGGTTTTCCTCAGCCCTCTCTTTTCCTCTGGGAAGGGAAGGAAAATTAATTAAAAAGATCTTTTGGAATAGATATTCCTCTCTGTAAAGGCCTGGAGGTCGGTGCAGAGCAAGACATAAATAAGCTGGCTCGTGGAGGAGAAAAACACAACAGGCAACAGCCTGATCAATTAGGGCGAACTAGAGGACTCTTGTTCAGAAGTACCCAAGCAATAGATCTCATCAACAGAAACGATGCTACGAGAGGGGGTGGGGGTCGGAAAGGAGGCCAACAGATGCATCCTACTGCTTTCAGAGAATCCGTTCTCCCAGCAAATTGAACCATTTGAGTGATAAGCATAGTTGAGTTTCTCTGGAAGACCATTCACACCAAGCTCTGCATCAGTGTCCCCATACTCCTGAAGGCATGGCCTCCCACCTGACTATGTGGCATGACTTATGTTCTCGAGAGTCTCTAAGCTATAGGGGTGTCCTACTTTTCCGGGAACATCCCTGGTTTTAGCCCTATCGGCCTAGATAATCACTCTGGTCCTTCCATCAGTTGGACACAGGTTTTAGGGAGTTTTAAGAGGCCTCTCTTCGCAGAGCTTGACTCCTCATCCTCTTTCCCAAGGACAGACCCTGCAGATAGGCAAGTGAGCTGCCTTACAGGTCAACAGTGCTACACCTTTTCTGAAGATGATGGGGCAGTTACCCATATTTAAAATAGCTTTGAGCAGTAATCGTCAAGAATGGATGCCAGAAAGACAAGCAGTGTATCTCTTTCCATTTCTAACATCTACTGAAAAGCCAAATGTTCTGTTAGACTTTAGCAATGTCTAAAGAGCAACAAAGGAAAACACCAGTGAGGGACGGGCCTGGGCTCTCTCAGGAAAAGAAACAGGCAGAAAGCAAGCACATGGGAAACCCTATTCGTATTTCTTCCTATCCTCTGTGTCTTGTCTTTGAACTTCACCCAATTTCCTGAACCCAGGCGCTAGGTCCCTGTAGATATTTAGCCTCCACAGTCATATGGGCTCTCATCTGGTCAAAGCTTAGATCCATCAGACACACCTGTGAGAGTGACCCCACCTCTTAGAGGCTAGGAAAGTCTTGGATTATGCTCATTTATAAGTAAGAGGGGGAAGAAAATGCCTATGAAAAAATTAACAGTTAGGTATTAAGTGTATAAGAGGTTAATCATTAAAACTTATGTGTACAGCCACCATTGGAAAATTCCCAGTGTAAAACATTCTGTTACAATGATCAGGGTCAAGTAAGCTTACAGGGTTCACTTTGGGTTCACTATTCTTAGGTTGACACTACTAACTCAATATCATCCTGCGCTCTCTCTCTCTCTCTCTCTCTCTCTCTCTCTCTCTCTCTCTGTGTGTGTGTGTGTGTGTGTGTGTGTGTGTGTATGGATGGATGTGTGTGATGGGGGGAGGAAAAGAAAGGGAGAGGCTTTGTTGCCACTTCCCTTGTTCCTCTCCCAGCTGAAGTAGAGAGATGACAGAACATGAGATCCAGCATACTGGGCACTGAATATCCAGAGCAGAGAGACTGACCTGAGGACCTCAGAGTCGTTTAGATTTTATGTAAAAATTCTAAATTCCTTCCTCCAGTCTCCTTCGATCTCTCACTATAACAGGACAAGGCTATGGGTCACTCCTCCCATCAGCGCAGCACCAGCCTGTGGGTTGGTTCTGGCTAGGGAAGCATCTGCTGCTTGCCCACAGGATAACTGCCTTGTTGCTCTTTGCTCAGCAAAGCTTTCAAGCACTCTTAGGATAAAACAGGAAAACAAACTTTTGTGATGGGGCTCAGCTTGCACTAAAACTATGTTTACTTAGACTTCAAATAGGACTTATAACGTCCAAAAACTCAACAGAGAAGGTATCTCCAGACTGTCTTATGGGCCCTAGGGAGAAATGTGAGTCCTCCAAATAGAACACATGGAAGAGGTCTGAGGGAGAATGACTCTCCAGTGAGGAGATGGAAGATCCACACACTTTTTGTAATTGTTTAGTTTTGGTTGTTGTTGTTGTTGTTGTTGTTGTTGTTGTTGTTGCTGTTGCTGCTGCTGCTGCTGCTGCTGTTTAAAAATTGTTCTACAATATATATATCTCCAATTTCTCCCAGATACTTCCCACCTCCTATTCATCCAAATTCTTTCTTCCTTCCTTCCTTTCTTTCTTTCTTTTTTCTTTCTTCCTTTCTTTCTTCCTTTCTCTCTCTTGAAATCTCTCTTTCCCTCCCTCCCTTTTTCTTTTTCCTCCCTCCTTTCTCTTTCTCCCTGTTCCTTCTCTTTCTCTCTCAGTCTCAACAAAAACTAAAAGAAAACTTTTTGACCTCCAAATTTACAGAGATCCACCTGCCTTCTCACCTCCAATGCTGAGATTAAAGGTATGTGTCACCATGCCCACCTCAAAAATATGCTCTTTTATAAAATAATTATAGCCTTAGTCAAGATCAGCATTCTGTGGGTTAAAAAAAAAACTTTTACAGATGATATTTTAATACAGTTTTTTTGAATGTTTGGTTGGTTAGTTAGTTACTTAGTTAGTTAGGGTTTTTGTTGGTGTTTGGTCGGTTGGTTAGTTAGATGGTTTTCACAAGTGTACATCTCCCACATACTGTCCAATCTCTTCTCATTCTAAAGAGCAAATCAAAAACACTGAAAGCAAGATCAACTCTTAAATAACTTTTTCTAGATTATATCAACACCTTGCTGTATCCTGAACTCTAGAAGAAATAAGAATATCTAAAGTTAAGCTCTAGTTTAAGATCTCATCAGGATAAAAGAACCTCTGGTGGAATCACCATGCCTGACCTTAAGCTGTACTACAGAGCAATTGTGATAAAAACTGCATGGTACTGGTATAGCAACAGACAGGTAGATCAATGGAATAGAACTGAAGATCCAGAAATGAATCCACACACCTATGGTCACTTGATTTTTGACAAGGGGGCTAAAACCATCCAGTGGAAAAAAGA
>NC_034590.1:47679567-47684137 GCF_900095145.1 Mus pahari | reverse complement strand
CCCATCAGGATTCCAGTCTTCTCCTTGTATCCAATTCTTTCTAAGAAACCTCTGGTTTTCTGCAGAGAACATTGGGTGCTTGAGCCTCTAGATCTTTAGGACAAGACAGCTACATCATTCTGGCTTCTGGCCTCTAAAAGGACCAAAGCACCAGCTCTTGGGTTCCAGATTTCTGCAGGGATTCAGGCTTCCAGAGCAGAGAGCCCTAGGCAAGCAGATGGCAAACCAAGACTAAAAAGAATGAGGGCTCCGCCCCACCCCCATTTCTACTGCACCAGTGAGCACTAGACAACTAGGTTCCCAGCCTACATGCCTACTGGAACAAGGAGCACCCGATATCCAGAATCCCAGTCCATTGGCCTCAGCGGTCAGTTTAAGGTCCATGCTCTGGCTCTAGTGTGTCCAGAGTCACTGAGAAATTGGAGATCTGATTCTAGTTATCTCTGAGCTCATTCCAAGTATGGAGCTATGATGTCTGAGCTTCCAGATGTCCCTGCAGACCTCACTAGATCTGAGGTTTTTATTCTGCCTGAAGTAGAACTCTAGAATCCAAGGGATGATGGAGGTTTAGACTTCATCTGGTCACCTTGGTGCCCCACCCTTGGTTATACTGGCACATAGCCACGACAGGATCAGTATACTAGCTCATCTGGTAATCAGCACCAGTTTTACCAGTATGCAGACATGAACTTCATGCAAACATTCCTCTAGGAAGATTCACAAAAAACTCAGAATTCCAGTAGGCTCAGAAGAAGGAGTAAAAGCAATGTTTCTTTGAGAGATGTATAAAATATGACAAAGCAACACAAAAGAATAGGGTACAGTCACTACCCAGTTCCATCACCAGTCAACTCCCCTAAAAGGAATCCAAAATTACAGACACACCTGAAATATATGAGAAAAACTAAGAGTCTTGCTATTCAAGAAAATTTGTGAGCATATAGAAGATTCAAACAAACAGATCAAATGCAGGAATTAAGGAAGACTATCCAAGACCTCAACAAGACAGTCTCCAAAGTGAATATAACAGTAAACTGGAGGCAAGAGTCTAAAGTATGGAGGGAAAGTTTAGCAAGGGTATTGAAATATTTTAAGTCAATCAAACAGAAATGCTTGAAATGAAACAAATGGCAAATCAAATACAATCCACAACAGACACCATCATTAACAGACAAGTCCATGCCAAAGAAAGAATTCCAGGGATGAAAGAAATATTATCGACAGAAATATGTAAGGGGAAAATTAAGGGAAATTCATTATATTTCCAAGAAGTCTGAAACACATTTAAGAAACCAATCCTAAGAGTTCATGGAGCAGAAGAATGAACAGAGGCAAAACTGAATGGACTAGATAAGAAGTTCACAACCTGTGCTTTGGGACCCCTTGGGCAAACCTCTACCTCCAAAAATATTTACATTACAATTCATAACAGACTTCAGACCCAATGACATCTGTCTACCCTCCGGGGTCTGTGATTAGGTCCACGGGTCCAAAGGAACCATGGAACCGTGGCAGTTCAGACTCCAGGCCCTGTAATGTCATCTGAAAGCTGAAATCACGGCTCCATCCCTGGAATGAACTCAGAGATAACTGGAACCAGATCTCCAATTTCTCAGTGACCCTGGGTGCACTAGAGTCAAGGGATGGACCCTGCACTGATCTCCAAGGCCAATGCACTGGAATCCTGAATATAGGATATACAGTCATGAAGTAGGAATGAAAATAATGTTATGGTTGGGGGTCACCACAACATGGGGAACGGCATTAAAGGGTCCCAGCATTAGAAAAGCTGAGAATCACTGGATTAAACAGACTATTTAATGAAATTATAGCAGAAAATTACCCAGTTTTCCCAAAGAAGAAGTCAACCAAACACAAGAGGTAAATAAACTCCAAATAGATATACAAGAGAAAAAAATATCCAGGGCATATTACAGTCAGGATGTTAAAAAAAAAAAAAAATAAGAGGTAAAGAAATGATCCTAAAAGGAACGTGAGAAAATATCAGTTTGGATACAAAGGCAGAAATACCAAATTACCACAGACATTTCATGTGCAACCATAAAACCCGAAACAGATTGAAACGAAATATTTCAAGTTCAGAAAGTACTACAAACCAAGAATTCTATATTCTGGAAAGCTATTTTTCAAAACGGATAGAGAAATAAACATATTTCAAGACAAACACAAATTACGGCAGCTCATGACAGCAAAACCAGCACAGCAGAAAGTTTTTAGTGGAAAGAGATACTTAAAGAGTATTTAAATATTCTTTGAAGGGCTGAAAAAAAAAGCCTAACTATAGGGGGAAAAAGTAGATTTGGGAAAGAAATAATTATGTCCAAAACAGCAAATCAACAAACCCTCCAGATTAAAACAAGAAAAGGAAAAGAAATACCAGAAATCCAGCAAAATAAAACACCACCTAGAAAATATACAGGAAATAGCACACCACGTTCTATAATAAGCTAAAATATAAACACCCTGAAGTCATCAAAAAAAAAAAAAGCATACAGACTAAAGGAATAGACTACAAACAAGAACCAACTCTCGACTATTTCTATAAAAACACGCCTATTCAGCAAATATACTAAAACATAATGTCAAAGGATGAAAAACTAATTGCCAAAGAGAAAACATAAACAAGCCCGGGAAGCCATACTTACATCAGACAAAGTAAAATTCAACCCAAAACTAATTAGAAGAAATAAAAGAGGACAGAAAATATTAATAAAAAATTCACCAAGAAGATATAACAATTGTAAACTCTATGTCCCAGGTATTGGAGTATATAATTTCAAAAAATTAATGATAAAGGCCATAAAAGGCAACGTAGGTCTTGACACAACAATAGAGACTTTAGGACTCTCATATTTATATATGTCTTCCAAACTAAAAATAAGTAAAGACCCCTATACCTAAAGCTCAGGGATCATTGCAGTGGAGGGGATGGAAAGATTGTAAGAACTGAGGGAAGAGAGATTTTGCTGTGAGATTGTGTCACACACGCATTCACTCACTCACACACACACAAAACATTTTGTTAAAAGGCCATGGGAACTGGGAAAGAGAGCAAGTATGATCCAGGGAAAGGTACATGGGAGAATTAGGAGGGAGGAAGGAGAAGGGGAAATAATATGATTATATTAGAAGCTCAAAAAACAAAAGTACCTACTCCTAGAGGCATTGCAGATGTGCCTGCTGTGTCATATGTACATCAGTAAGCGGCAGAGAGCAAAGAAGTTATGTCTGTCATTTTTTTTAAAAAGGCATTTTCTTCATTTACATTTCAAATCCTACCACTAAAGGCTTCTATACCCTCCCCCCACCCTGCTCCCCAATCCACCCACTCTTGCTTCCTGGCCCTGGTATTCCCCTGTACTGGAGCATATAATCTTCCCAAGACCAAGGGCCTCTCCTCCCGATGATGGCCAACTAGGCTATCCTCTACTACATATGCAGCTAGAGACACGAGCTCTGGGGATACAGGTTAGTTCATATTGTTGTTCCTCCTATAGGGTTGTAGACCCCTTCAGCTCCTTGGGTACTTTCTCTAGCTCCTCCATTGGGGGCCCTGGGTTCCATCCAATAGATGACTGTGAACATTCTGTATTTGCCAGGCACTGGCATAGCCTCACAAGAGAAAGCTATATCAGGGTCCTGTCAGCAAAATCTAGCTGGCATATGCAATAGTGTCTGGGTTTGGTGGCTGTTTATGGGATGGATCCCTGGGTGGGGCGGTCTCTGGATGGTCCTTCCTTGTGTCTCAGCTCCAAACTTTGTCTCTGTAACTCCCTCCATGGGTATTTTGTTCCCCATTCCAAGGAGGAATGAAGTATCCACACTTTGGTCTTCTTTCTTGAGTTTCATGTGTTTTACAAATTGTATATTGGGTATTCTAAGTTTCTGGCCTAATATCCACTTATCAGTGAGGGTATATCATGGACAGCGCATATCATGCTCATGGATTGACAGGATTAATATAGTAAAAATAGTTCTCTTGCTGAAAGCAATCTACAGATCCAATGCAATCCCCATCAAAATTCCAACTCAATTCTTCACAGAGTTAGAAAGGGGAAATTTGCAAATTCATCTGGAATAACAAAAAACCTAAAATAGCAAAAACTATTCTCAACAATAAAAGAACCTCTGGTACAATCACCATGCCTGACCTCAAGCTGTAATACAGAACAATTGTGATACAAACTGCATGGTACTGGTACAGTGACAGACAGATAGATCAAAAGAATAGACTTGAAGACCCAGAAATGAACCCACACACCTATGGTCATTTGATCTTTGACAAAGAAGCTAAAACCATCCAGTGGAAAAAAGACAGCATTTTCAACAAATGGTGCAGTCTCAACTGGTGGTTAGCATGTAGAAGAATGTGAATTAATCCATTCTTATCTCCTTGTAAAAAGCTCAAGTCTAATTGGATCAAGGAACTTCACATAAAACCAGAGACACTAAAACTTATAGAGGAGAAAGTGGGGAAAAGCCTCGAAGATATGGGCACAGGAGAAAAATTCCTGAACAGAACAGCAATGGCTTGTGCTCTAAGATCAAG
>NC_034590.1:47669441-47678947 GCF_900095145.1 Mus pahari | reverse complement strand
ATAAGGACACATGCTCCACTATGTTCATAGCAGCCTTATTTATAATAGCCAGAAGCTGGAAAGAACCCAGAAGTCCCTCAACAGAGGAATGGATACAGAAAATGTGGTACATTTACACAATGGAGTACAACTCAGCTATTAAAAACAATGAATTTATGAACTTCTTGGGCAAATGGATGGATGTGGGGGTTATCATCCTGAGTGAGGTAACCCAATCACAAAAGAACTCACATAATATGTCTGTCTTGACCTGCTAATAGTTAAATGATCAGTAGCTCCCTGAAAAATGAGCCTGAGAGAACCACAAGTTCAGGACTGTGCAGGCTCATCATGATGAGCTCCCAGAGCAGGAAGCGAACCACAGATGAAGTGAACCCCACCTGGGACTGGAGGCCAGGGATGAGATCCCTAAGACAAATGACCCCCACATGAAGCTACATGGGTGTGCCTGGACAAGACAACCACCAGTCCAGTGCCATGAACAGGGAGCTAGCCTGAGATGACCACCAGTCTGGTGCCTTGCAAGCCTTCAGGGAGAGTTGCAAACCTCGCCTGAGATGACCACTGCCCTGTGCCATAATGCATGGGCTGGCTATAGCACTCCTGAGACAACTTCTAAGACAACCTGAGATACTCAGAGATTCCAGGCACCACTAAGAGGAGCAATTAAGTGGTAGAGAAATGGAAGAGAAAGAGGAACAGAAGGATATGGGCACAATGAAGAGAGGCAGGACTGAAAACTCAGGAGTAGTGAGGAACAGCCTGATGTGAGCAGCCAGTGATGCCACCTAGGACCATGATCTGGTCCTGGCCTGTGCTACCACTGGAAGCCAAGTCCGTGTCTATAACTCTGAAGCAGCAGGGGTCTGTTACCACCAAAGGCTAAGAGTAGGTCCCTGGCCTGGGCTGCAACCTGGGGCCATGTCTGAGGACTGTGCAGAATGGGCTCCACCCCTTGCCTGGGCATCGTTGAAGAGCTGACTCTGGAGGTATGAGACCAGGAGATCTGACCCTGCCCCTATCCAGCTATAGTACTCAAGAGAGCAGGCCCTGCAGCTCTCTCAGGAAGCACAGTAGAGTTGGCTCTGGTTGTATCCATTGCAATGAGCCACTCTCTTGGGTATGAGTATGGGAGAGCTGGCTCTGCCATAAGTCTCCCAAGCAGTGACACGGGCAAAGGAAAGATGTACCTCCTCTCAACCCTTGCTACCTAAGATGGGCAGGAGAGCTGGGCCTAAAGTCATCAGAGTTGGAGAACTGGCCCTGGATGTGGCGATTGTGGGTGAGTTGACCCCAAGAACATGAGCATGAGAGAGTCAACCCTGCCTCTTGATAGTGTGTGGTGACATCAGCAAGAGAGAGATCCCTTCCTTTTACACTAGCCACATGGTGCAGGCAGGAAGTTGGCCCCATTAGGGTCATGACAGCAGGAGACCTGACCCTAACCCTCATCTGCTGCAGCACTCAGGAGAGCCTCTTCCTCCCCTCACCTGGGCATCACAGTAGAGCTGATCCTGGACATGGGGATTGTGGGTGAGCTGGCCCGGAGGACATGAGCATGAGAGAGCCAACCCTGACTCTTGTTTGCTGTATGGGGGTGCAGACCAGGCAAAGATGCCCTCCTGACCCTCATTCCTTGACACCTATGGCAGGTAGGACGGCTGGCCCAAGGGTCATAAGAGTGGGAGAACCAGAGCATTCTGGGGACCCGAAAATAAGACAACAATGCTATACTCAGCTAATTTTTGACAAAGGAGGTAAAAACATACATCACATAAAACGACTACCTATTCAACCATGGTGCTGGCAAAGCTGGATTTCTATGTGCAGAAGAATGATGTTAGATTACTGTATTTCACCTGATACAAATACCAGTTCAAAATGGATCAAACACATTAATTTAATACCAGAAATACTGAAGCTTCCACAAGAAAATCTGTGGAACACCCGTCAAGATATTGGAGTAGGCAAGAACTTTTTGAATAGAACAACAGTACAGAAAATAACCCCAAATATCAATAGAAGAGACTACATGAAATAAAAAGTTCTGCACAGCAAAGGAAACAATTAGCAGAGTGCACGGATAGCCTACAGAAAGGGAGAGAAATCTTTACCAGCTACACTTCAGAGAAGAGGCTAATATCCAGATCTTACAAAGAATCATAGAAGTCAAATACCAGGAGAAAAAAAAATTGTCCATCAACAATTGGATAAACAAACCAAAGAGAAAGTTTTCATGCCAAACATAAAAAGAACACAAATGGCCAGGGTGGCTGATTGAATAAGAATAGTCCCCATAGACCCATGTTTTTGAAACATGGGGAGTGGCACTATTAGAAGGTGTGGCCTTATCGGAGTACGTGTGGCCTTATTGGAGGAAATGGGTCACTGGGGTGGACTTTGAAGTTTAAGAAGCGCAAGTGTAGCGCACAGTCACTTCTGCTGCCTGTGGATCAAGATGCAGAACTCTCAGATCCTTCTCCAGCATCATGTCTACTTGCATGCCGCCATGACAACAGTGAGATAAATCTCTGAAACTGTAAGCCAGCCCCAGTTAAACGTTTTTCCTTTAGGAGTTGCCACAGTCATGGTGTCTCTTCACTGCAGTAGAAACCCTCAGACAGTCAACAACTAATTTTTTAAAGTATTCAATATCCCTAACCATTAGGGAAATGCAAGTTAAAACTATTTTGAAAAAAGTAAAAATGGCTAGCATCAATAAATTTGACAACAAATATTGGATAGGATGAAAAAACACAGGAACCCTTTTATTCATTATTGGTGAAGATCCAAATTAATGCAGCCATTGTGCAAATTAGTTTGGAATTTTCTCAAAAAATTCTAAGTAGAACTATCATATAACTCCTAGATGTATTTATATCCAGATGACACCTGACCCTGCCATAGAGATATTTGAACTCACATATTTAATTACAACTTTACTCACCATAGCAAAGACTTGGAATAAACCTAGTTGAATGAACAAATGAATGGATAACAAAGTTTTGGTATAAAATATTGTTCATCCCTAAAGAAAAATGTAATCACAAAATTTGCAAGAAATATATGGACTTGGAATATATAATATTAAGTGAGGTCACACACTCTCAAAAAGGAGATATGTTCTTCCATCATATGCAGAATCTAGGCCATAATATATGTAAACAAATGTATATGTGGGCACATTATAACATGTAAAAATAGGACAAAAAGGCTAAATATTAGGAGATGAGGACAGAATGCAAGTGATAGACTCAAGTTATAAATGAGGATATAAAGCTAATTGTTTTTCCAGTTCTATCTCTGTCATTGATTTTTCATTTTGGGTGGTGAATAAGTATGCAAAAATATATTCCATAGCAAAAAGTGTAAAATGTAGTGAGAAGTGTCACAGCCTCAGTTACAAAATGTAAGTACACGTGTATGGAAGTTCACCCCGATGTATAGTCTTTGGCTTTGGTTAATTATGGTGTGTGATTTTTTTTCTCTTACCTACAATATTCTCATAATTATTTTTTGTTGAATGAAAAATAAAAAGAGGCTCCTGAAGATGCACCTCCATTTCTGCAAGCTATAATATTCTTTGATGTCCTTCTAGATGGCTCTGTCCCTCGTCACTGAAACTTTCCATCAGCTTTATGTGCTTTGGGGTCAGGGGTGATTAAAGAGGAATATTTTAAAATTCGAGTATCTGGATTCCAACCCTGCGATGATATAGCCAGCTCTCATCTTTGTGGCTCCTGCTAGTCCTGGGAGATCACGGAGGTCATCTTGGTAATTTGCTACAGTGGAAGAGAAAGTCATCTGCACACACAGTGGGAGGCCTGATGACTTCTTTGAGAGATGCACTGTGTCCTCAGTGTGGCATCCTGAAGACATTTGTAACCTCGGTGTGCTTACTATGACCTCCTCTGATATTCTTATCATAGAAAGGTTACAAGATTGAAAAGTGCAGGCTAGCCCTCACCTTAATCATTCATTTCCTCATGAGTTTTCTAAGATGTGTAGGATGATTACTGTGGGAAAGATTGCCACATGCTTAGATGTATGTATGTATGTACGTATGTATGTATAAAGAAGTAATTTGTCTAAGCATGCATGCCCACCATGACAGAGCCCTTATGATCAGATCATCTCTAGAAATGCCCTCATAGACTCCTGCAGAAATATGCTTTACAGTCTTCTGTGCACTTTACACATCAATCAAGTTAACAATTATGACTTACTATTTGGAAGCCCAAGACACTGCGTACAAAACCCCCCAGCATCCTCATTATAGTGAAGACACTCTTTTGAAGATTGAAAGCACCAAACTGTATCTTCACTGAAATCAAACACATTGAGGACCTATCTGCTCTGCCTCAGGCACTGTGACAAATGCCAAGGAAGTCAGAGCCCTATTACCCTTACACATTACTTAACATAATGGAGGAGTTGTGCCCAAGAAATAAGTAGACAAACAATTACAAAAGTTGTCATTGTGGTAGATGTCATGGAGGAGGTTGGAAGAGGAGAGCCACAAGACATAGAGCCCACTTTGGAAAGGTGACCATAGAAGTAAAAATTAAGCCGAAACTTATCACGTGACAAGGGCCAGACATTTGAAGAACCAGTGAGGTAACCTACCAGGAAGGAGGAGATCATAAGAAAATATGAGCTGAGAGTGGGTTAGAATGTTGTGTTCCCAGCCTGGAAATTTGTGGCCAAAGGCTACATAACAAAGGAAAGGACATTAGAAAGAAGCAAATTAGGACCATATCGTGTAAGGTGCAATAAATTAATTAAATTGTATTATAAATACAATAGGAAGCATCAAAAGGGTTTAGCTGAAGAGTGGCATCAATATATACATTATATATGTGTAACATATGGCATTATAAACAGTATATGTAACTGTATTATTGCTGTATTAACTATAGATGGTAGTGGAATAAGGAAGCAATGGCTTTGTTAAACAGCTGGGATGGATTCTCTCACCCAAATATGTGGTTCCTGATGGATGGTTTGAGCCATGCAATGAGTCCAGAGAGTGAATTGTGCTATGGTTGAAAAAGAATTTGTCTCCCAACCTCATTCAGGAGTTAGATATTCAAAAACTTATGTTAACAGTAATAAAAGGGTGGAAACTTAATCTGATCGTAGTCTTTGGAGGCTAGGAAGTGATTAGATTAGTTTAAGTCGTTAGAGTGGTTCTTCCAGGATAAAATCCAGGTTACTATAGGAGAAAGACCACACAGAGATTCATATACTTCTTTCACAATGTGATATTGCCTACATAGGCCTTTCTGAGAACCTGTGTGTGTTAGTCAACTTTATGGCACTATAATAAAATCTCTAAGATAGTTCACTTACAAGGAGGAAAGGTTTATTTTGCTCACAGCTTTTGAGGCTCGATCTATAGTTAATTTGCCCTGTTGCTTTGGGGAATGTGGCAAGACAATACATCATGTGGGAGTCAGGGGCAAAGAAGCAAACCATCTTAGAACAACTGAGAAATGGAGAGAAAGAGACCAGAATCCCAATATTCCCTTCAAGGACATACCTCCAATAACTTAAGTTCTTACTGCTTGGCCCTGCCCTTTAACCATACCATGGTCCTTTGGGGGATATTTAAGATAAAAAAAGAAAACACAAAACAATAACACTGCAACACACCTATTGAACTTCCAATGTTTAAGACATTGAGTTAAATAATATATGTTCTTTATAAAGTGCCCTTCTTTGTATATCTCATTATAGTGATGAAAACATGACTAATGTAGATTGTAATGAGGAAAATAGAGGAATAACAATGCAAGACAATTTGGACATCAAAGGGGCCTCATGGAAACCCCAAACCAAGTCAGACTATTACCAAGGCTATCAAATGCTTTCCACAAACTGATAATAAAGCCCTATTTCTGAAGACAATCTTTATCTATTTCACTGAACTCGAAGAAGCAGAGCTGGTGTCTATTTAGACCCTTCACCTCTACTGACTAGTGTTCATGGTACTGGAAGGTACTCTACATGCTACAAAAGGAGAAATAGAGCCATCAACTAAGCTACAAACATCATGATCTACAATGGTGATCTATCTGCATGATGCGTTGTGTACAATCATAGCACAAATATTGTGGGAATAACTAATTCTATCTGATTGGCTTTAAGGCCCACTCCATGCGATGAAACCAAGGCATGACACTGTCCAAGTGGCCAAGAGCTAAAGGATACATGGGGGGGGGGGGGAGAATGCGATGGTTAAATGTACATATCAATGGCTGGGTCAACGTGCAAGGATATGTGATCAGACATTATTCTGGATATTCTGGAAAGATGGTTCTTTGGATAGATGTTGGACCTTGAATAAAGTGGATTGATTTCTGTAATTATGGATGGGCATCATCAAGTCAGTTGAAGACCTGAACAAAACAAAGACTTACTGTCATTGGAATTCTCATAGACAATGGCTTTTGAACCATAACATCAGCTCTTCCAGATTTCCTAATGAGATATATTTCTCTCTCTTTCCCCCCAACGTCCTCTCCCTCTCCCTCTCCCTCTCCCTCTCCCTCTCTCATTTTCTCATTCCCTCTCCTATTTATTCTGTTTTCAGGGAAACCCTGGATAATACATGCCACATGTATTCATACTCAGAAACATGAACGGCCAGGAACCGTAGTGAGAAGAGGGGAAGATAACCAATGATTCCACCGGAGATTGTAACCAGTTTGAATAAATCTTTTGGGTTGGTAAGGAGGTAAAATCATTAAGTTAGAACAAGTCAGGGTGTGTCTGCTCCCATTGTTAAGAAGAGAAGGCTGTTGTATGGGACAAGCATGTTCAGCAAGAGCAGAGGAACTATGTGAGGCCCAAAGACACTGAGACAGTACTTGAAAACTAAACCTTAGCATTTTTTTTTGCCTTAGCATTTTTTAATGTTGTAGTTACCTTTTGAACTGCATATTTATTTTTTAAAGATTTATTTATTTATTTTATGTGAGTACACTGTAGCTGTCTCCAGACACACCAGAAGAGAGCATCAGATCCCATTACAGATGGTTATGAGCCACCATGCGATTGCGGGGAATTGAACTCAGTACCTCTGGAAGAGTAGTCAGTGCTCTTAACCACTGAGCTATCTCTCCAGCCCGAACTGCATATTTATAATGAAATGTTCTGTATGTATGAATTCATATAAAAAATCATTTTTAATATACTACAGCTTCCTTTTTTTAAATCTCATATGTATTTCCTAGTCATCTTGAGCTGGCATAGACTGGGTGACCTCAGCAACAGACATGTAATTTCTCTTTCTGGAGGCTGGATATCTCAGAGTAGAGCGCCAGCATGGTCAGGTTCTAATGAGGACTCTCTTCCCAGCCCTACCTAATTATGTCCCACAATCCCCATCTTCAGTACTGTCACGTTAGGGGTTGGTGCTTCAACAAAGAATTTGGCAGATGGGTAGAGTACAAGATCCTCAAATAACACTGCACAATAAGATACCATTTGATGAAAAAGAACAAATTAATAATATAAACCTATATGGTTTGATTTCACAAGCATTATTCTAAGTACAAGAAGCCAAAAACCATGTACCTTGTGACTCAACTTACAAAGTATTACTAAAGGTAAAACTCTGGAGACAGAAGTCAGTGGGTGGTGCCGGGAATTATGTGTTCAGCGAATGGATTTATGTCACAGAAACACTGCTTAGCTTTCCTATAGGAACTCTTCTGTGTCTTAGCCGTTATCACAGTTCTATCATAATAGCATACGAGTCTCTGAAAGGAGGGAGCCTCAAAAGAGAAAGTGTCTCTAGCTGCATATGTAGCAGAAGATGGCCTAATTGGCCATCATTGGGAAGAGAGGTCCCTTGGTCTTGCAAACTTTATATGACCCAGCACAGGGGAAGGCCAGGGCCAAGTAGTGGGAGTGGGTGGGGAAGGGAGCAGGGGCGGGGGGGAGGTATAGGAAACTTTACTGTCCAGAAAATTATGTCCAGGCTGCAATGTCGAGACAGCTCTTATCAGAACTCTAGGCTAGAGCCTGTGACAGAGCTCCTTAAACATTTTCTACTCACAATTCATTTTCTCTGGAGAAATTTTTTTGTGACCCCAGGTATATACACATGCAAGAAATATAAAGCAAACATTTACTGAAATAAATTATAAAGAAATTTATTTTAAAACGGTTCGCTAATATACATATAATTTTACTATTTATTACACAATAAGACAAATTTGCATACTAATGAGATGCATGTTCTTGTCTCTCCATCACAATAGGATCCAAAAGTTTACTAATGTGATACCTACATGCTGAAGAATGATGATCAGAAAAATACTGTGTCTTGTTTTCTGTAATCAAACAATTGTGTCTCTATGAGAGCAGGAGAGTGTGTATGCAGTAAGAACACTGCAACTCACGGCACTCGGGTTTCAGATCTGAGCCAGTGGTTGTTGGCACTGTGTGGCGAGGGCACAAGGACAGTGGGAAGTGCACATATTTGTGTTTAGAACCAAGGCTGCCATGATGCGTCACAGCACGACGTGAGCAATCACCTCCAGAAACACCTCACACCGGCTGTTCACTTGACTTGCTATTAATTTCTTATCATTGCATATTCAGAAACCTCTTACTATTGCCCAATATTTCATAGCCCTCCCTACTGTTCTGCTACTTCAAATGGGGTTGTGATCAGCAGTTCAGGAAGCTTTGCTATGACACCCATTTCCTGTTCATCTTAATTTTCTCATGGTCTACTATGCAGACTAAAAGAGGTGCTCAACTCTTTGGTCTGAAGTGAAAATGTCCATATCATAATTTGATAAACTCAGGTTCTGAGTAGGCAAATAAATTAGTGCTTTTAACTGCTAAGCACTGCTATTTCTCAAACTTAGATTTAGTTCCAAGTCAGAGCAATCATGATTTAAAAAAAAAAAAAAAAATTAAGCACCACCTCACGGACAGAACCAGCAAGACACTGTTGACCCATCTCTCAGGGCATCCGTCTAATGCTTTTCAGATCTCACGGACACCTTGTCTAAGTTCTTGTATGCAGAAAAGTAGTCATCTTTCTTGACCTCGTGTGCCTTGCTGAGACCTTCCATCCTGGCAACAATGTTGTCAAAGCACACTCCTTAGCTGACAGCAACTGCTCAGCCAAATCAAGAGGCAAGGAGACAGGACACGGGCAGCAGTTGCTAACACAGCCCCCAGGAGCCCAACAGTGGGTGTCGTCTGGGGTCCATATGCAAGGAGTCTAAAGATGTAGCTTCTCACTGCTCTCACTGCTGGGAGCCATCTATCGATGGCCTTGCCAGTGGAAAGAGCAGATTGTGAGATGAAAAGAAACTAGCTCTTAGAATACCCAAGATACATTATGCAAAACAGAAGAAAACCAAGAAGGATGACCACTGGGTGGATATTTCATTCCTCCTTAGAATAAGGAACAAAATACTCATGAAAGGATATAGGTACAGAGTCAAAATTTAGAGCTAAGATGAAAGGATGGACTATCC
>NC_034590.1:47642158-47669076 GCF_900095145.1 Mus pahari | reverse complement strand
GTGGGTGGGGAGGGGAGCAGAGGTGGGGGGCGGGGTATAGGAAACTTTCGGGATAGCATTTGAAATGTAAATAAAGAAAATAATAAAAAAAAATTTTAAAAAAATGTAAAAAAAAAAAAAAAGAAAGAAAGAAACTAGCTCTTTTCCTTGCCCTCTACGTCACAACTGCAGCTGCAGACCCCTCCATGGTACCCATGAGTTAGCAGAACTCCACAGTAGCAGCTGTGTGCTGTACACGATCTATCTAGGGCAGGAAAGAGACGTTTCCTTTCCCTTGTATCTGCCTGATCTCTAGAAGCAAGAAGGGAGAACTGAGAGGAGGAGTTTTCAAATGCCCCCTGCAGCCAGGAACTGTACTACGGATGCAGGGATTGCATATTTAATGATTAACATCTATGAAGCAGTGTTCCTATATGCAGGGGTTGTGCTTTGCACATTCCTATACACTCAGCATGTTGATAAATATTTCACCTATATCTACCTCACAGATATAGAGATTGAAATTTGCAATGTTTTATTAACATAGTTAAGGTCACACAAATGCCACATGATAGACAGGGTTCCAAACTCAACAATGCTGGCCCCAAAGTCTCACTTCCTTATCTTTCACCATCCCTCATACAATCCCTGACTGTATAGGGTCCAATACCTCTATTTCCAGAATTATTACATAAGCCTCACCTACTATATGAGCCAATATGTTCTATAGAATGTTCCCCACTGTTTCCCTTACCAGGAGGTAAGGAATTTCATGTTTTCTGAGTTTCAGCTGTACCCCAGACACTGAGTTAGATACTTCCTGTTCTAACTTGAGTGCTTGTCTCCTTCTAAATTCATAACAAAAATTCAAATGCCTTTGTAACACATAAGACATGGAATTTTTTTTTAAAAAATGATTAAGGTGGCACCCTTATGTATGTAACTAGTACCTTTACAGAAAGGTGACATCTTCTTATCTATCTTTCTCTTGCCTTCTTTGTTCTTCCCCCATAGTGGCCCCCGCCATGTCATCATGTAGAAAGAAGGCCCTTGCCAGATGCCAGTACCTTGATTCTTGGACTTCTCTGGAATTATGAGAAATAAATGTTTATTCATTCTGAAAATAACCCATATCTGATATTCTGTTACAGTAACATAAAATGTGTAGACTCACATTTACATCATTATCTACAGCATGGCAGAATTCCTGACCAAGATGTTCCTTCTAAGAGTAAGTGGTACTTCTGAGTCCTTTAATATCAACGTCTGTTAAACTGCTTAAGCCACCAGTGTCAATCTATTGCACTTTACAGCTGCAAAAACACATAGACCACAATGATAATAAGATAACTGCAAAGTGGGGTTGGAGAGATGGCTCAGTGGTTAAGAACACTGTTGTTCTTCCAGAGGTCCTGAGTTCAATTCCTAGAAGTTACATGGTTACACATAACCATCTATAATGGGACCTGATTCCCTCTTCTGGTGTGCAGATATACATGCAAACCATAGACCCATATACATAAGTTACGTAGAGATCTTGTTGGGAATAATAGCAAGGAATAATAGACGAATATTTCAACAAATGATCCAGGCTCAGATCTTTATTCCGCTTGTCACTGAGTTTGAGTGTGTACATGAAACTCTCTTACCCTACTTAGTCTGTCACTGTTAGACCCAGGACCATTAGTGAGAGCAAGTAGGAAAATTCCATAAAACCAAGGTCCTGGAACAAGGTTATTTATAAGAAACAAGAAAATGAGAGAACACAAAAGGTGCATTTTAACCATGGAAGTAGTCTAGGATTTTTTGCAAAGGAGTTGTATGATAAAGTTTGTTACCACGATGGGTGTCCAGACTAAAGAGGCTGCCTGAATCCTGGAGGCAGAGAATGATTACATGGCAGATGGAGGAGCCCAAGAAGGTTCTTCTCTAAAGTCCACGTGACAGAGGAAGCTTGGTTGTGAAAATTCCCTGCAGTAGTTCAGGCCCATAGAGCGTTTTGAACCAAGATTTTTATGGCGAAATCAAGAAAACACTGGATGACAGCACAGAGTGGGCTGATAGGAACAAGAAGTGACGATTTCCCAACAAGATCCAAGGGGGGGCTGAGAGCAGGCTCCATCCTTGTCGTCTCCATTGTCATAACGCAGTATGCTAGATGGCACATAGTAGATGACCGTAGGTTAGTTGTTTGTGTGCACGGCTTAGCTGGATAACAAGTAGTAAACGACTAAAAGGCTTCAAGAAGATGAAGAACAGGATCAGATTTAAGGTGTTGCTTTATGTGCATATGTGCACGTATACAAAAATATGCAAGTAGAAGCATGTGAATGCCAGTGCATGTGTCTCTGTGTGTCTGTGTGTCTGTGTGTCTGTGTGTCTGTCTGTGTATGAACGTGTGTCTAAGTGTATTTTTGTGTGTTCCTGCATGTCTGTATGTTTCTGTGTGTGTGTGTGTGTGTGTGTGTATCTATGTGTGTTTGAGTATGTGTATGGGAGTGGGTGTGTGTATACATGTGTCTAAGTGTATCTTTGTGTGTTCCTGCGTGTCTGTGTTTCTGTGTGTGTATGTCTGAGTATATCTATGTGTGTTTGAGTGTGTGTGTGTGTGTGTGTGTGTGTACCCCAAAAGTCAACCTCACGTATCTTTGCCAGTCACTCTCCACCTCATTTTCTAAGACAGAATCTCATGTTTACCTGGAGCTGACTCATTTGGCTTGGCTGGCTGACCATTGGATGTCAGAGATCTGCCTGCCTCTGCCTACCCAAAGCTGAGATTTCAAGCATATACAACCATACCCAACTCATATTTTTTCCTTAAGTGTATTCTCTCTCTCTCTCTCTCTCTCTCTCTCTCTCTCTCTCTCTCTCTCTCTCTCTGTCTCTCTCTCTCTCTGTTTCACTCCTCCAGGACAGAGCCTGAGTGGACAAAAGACCCTGGTCACCTACCTGAGGTGAACCATTAATCCAGCAGGAACCCTGAGCAAACTAGGTTGGAGGAAAGGTTGGAGAGTTTGAACTAAGGTTTCTAATGAGATATTCTTTATGGTGGTAACAAGATCCAGGCTTTATCCATGAGATAGGCAGCCAAAAGTCTGTGTAATCAAGACTAGTTGACAACTGTCCAGCAGCAGAGATGTCAGCATCTCAGCATAGGCCTCTGGGAGCATATGGAGAGGATATGGAGGTCTGGTTAAATGAAGGGTGAGTTGGGGACTCAGCAGAAAGAGACCTAAATGGGAACACCATCATGCAGAATCCCAGCTTCTTTTAGAGTCCTAGAGGGGCATTGGACATTTTCCCCCAGCCCCAGAACTGCACTGTAGCTTTACTGCTAGAAGACTCGACAGCAGATATTGATAAAAGACTTGAACATGTAGCCTAAGTACCTGAGTTCAAATCCCAGCTTTGCAACTTTATACTTGCAGGACCTTGAGCCACTGACCTGACCTGCTTCCTTGTCCATAAAATGAAGTTGCTAATAGTATTAGCTTCGTAGACTCATGCTGAGGACAGAATGAGCACTTATTATGGCCTGGCTCCTTACCAGCTCTATACACACAGGAGTCTTTATCAGAAGGATCTGCTTCAGTGTGCCTTGGTGCCCTTGATGTGGAGAGATATTCTGGTTAGTCACTTACTGTAATTTCCTTGGCACCTGAGCATATCTCTTTTTTATTTTATTTTATTTTTCATCCAATATCTTTTCACCCATCTTGATCCAGTGTGACCTTAAATAACCGTAGGGTGCATGCCAAGAGCTTTGTGTATGCCCAGGCATGTCTCTCTCACCATAAGCTTTAGGAGCAGAGAACACACATGTTCCTTAACCATCAGCAGCCAGAATCACAACACAGCCCTGCCCAAAGAAGTTCTCCAGCTTCCCATTGACCTTCTCCAACTTCCCAACTTTGAGGTCTTCTCTTCATCCTCATTTTTGTTCTGTGGCACTCAAAAGCTTAAGGTTCCCAGGCTAGTTTTCCAACCTCTCCTTTCTATGCCCTCTAACATCTCACTTGGCAACGTGTGAGTTGCTGCCAATTATTGTCCGTAGTTTCGATTGGAAAGAGCTGATTTCCATTTTAACATCCTTTTGAGAGAGTTCATGAGCAAAAAAGCACCTGCTTAGTATAAATACTTACAGTCAAATAGCCTGGGAACCTCCACAAATGGCCATAATTACTCCTCAGTTTCTGGACTGAAGAAAGACACATATTTTCTCCTTAGCACAAGGCTGTTGTCGCATACACAGAACAGGCTCTGAGGGACCCTGAAGCTGGCACTCAGTCTGCATGGAAGCATTCCCCACCAGCTGCTTACTCACTTCCCAGAGAAGCTGAGTGTATTATCTCCTTAAGAGCTCATTTTCTCCCGCAGGCATGTTTGGCAGGCCAGAGGGGCTGCGGTTCTGTAGTCATGCCTCGTTGCTTTCACAAGAACTCGCTTTGGCATCTCATCGCCCAAGCCAAAGACAACTCACACCTCTACAGCAGGCAAACACATGGCTCCCCTGGGGTCCGGTGGCTTCTCCAGAGGGCCCTGAGTGTCAGGTATCTTGGGTTCGAGGACTGCCGTGCTCATTCACCAGCATTGAGAGCTCCTAGTGAGTTATGTAACCATGCTTACTCTTTCCTTAGAGGCACTGGTGTGTGTGTGTGTGTGTGTGTGTGTGTGTGTGTGTGTGTGTGTGTGTGATGGTTTTGAACTCAAAACAAATGGCAAAACACATGAAACATAATTAGGTCAAACACAATTGATTCCCCTTCCTCTAGAATATGTTCTAAGGCATAGTTTCTCATATCTTTCTTCATCCCAGCACTTCAATGCCATGTCACTGTCAATGGAAAACAGAAAAAGAAAAATGCTTTCTTACAGTGCAATCATGTTCCCTAGTAGTCCTTACCATCCACATTCACAGGAACATAAAACCAATGGCCTGACAGGCCCTGTGTATAGGAACAGACCAACAACCTTTCCGTTTGACAAATGGGGGCACTTTAGGATAGAGAAGATATATAGCTTAATCCACAAAGCCACTGAACTGATGTAACCCAAAAGATGGGTTTTGCTGCCTACTGTGCCTACCTAGGGACTGGGCAGCTGCTTACACTATTTCTAGGAACAGTGTGTACAGCCTGATAAACTATAGCTTGAATAAGTGGAAAATGAGAAAGGAAACCAGACCAAATTAACAAGCTATTCCAGAGTCACCAGTAGAAGAAACAGAGCCATTAAAAATAGGGACTGGAACAGCATTCAGTGGGTAACGCACTCCATGTACAAGTTTTAATCCCCAGCACCTTCACAAAAGCCAGGAGCTTTAGTGATCATCTGATACCCCATCCTTGAGGGGAGTAAAAAGTGGGAAGATCCTAGGAGTTCCTGGATCCTAGATCCAGCCAGTCTAGCCAAAATAGTGAGGTTTTGGTTCGATGAGAGATCTGTCTCAAAAAAGTAAGGTGGGGCATAATGGAAGACACCTGTAGCCTACATATAAACAAATATGCGTGCATGTACTGCACTAAACACACACAAAGCTAATCATTATCCACTGGGCATTTACATTCTGCCTTTCCTGACCGACATGTGTCACATGCCTGCGCACATTTAATAATTAATAATTCTACATAATCATTTCCATTCTCACTTTCAACAAGGAACAGCACATTCTTGGAGGCTGAGTCACGTCACCTATATCCTGTAGTTAATTGAAAGAGAGTGGAGCCAGGACTGAAGGAAACACAAGACTGTCTGGTTCCCAGACACAGGCATCAAGAGATCAGTCTGGCAGGAACATACCCGGAACATCCAAGAGCAATCTGTCCAAGTCAGGACGAGGTTGCAAGGCTAGGTCCGAGGAACACATTCACCCACTCTTTCTTTCTCCATCTCTGTTTCCTCTCTTACCTTTGTTCCTTGCACAGCACTCACTCGCCTATCCAGTGCTGCTGAAAAGCCTCATCCAGGATTCTTGCTCTTCTGTGCTTGAGAGCATCCCCTCCTTCTACCCACCCCACGAGTGTCATATCAAAACACTGAAAGTGGAAGCTTCTGAATGTGGTTATAGGTTAAAGCACATCCCACCACACAAAGGGCATGGTAAAACCCTAAGCCCCCAGTTCTCCAACACAACCTTATTTGGCAATGTGACCCTTGAATATTGTATCACATAAAGACAATGTCATTCCTGTTCACTCATGTCCAGTGTAAGTTATTTTTATACACTAAAGGAGAATTTGACAGAGATAGATAGTGTGGGACGACACAGAGGGAAAAAAAATCTGGGAAGACAGATGATTGGACAAAGAACACAATGAGCCTGCCAGAAAAACACCAGAAGAGAGGAAGAGATGGGCAAGGGAAACTTATTGGTTCCAGAAGGAGCATGGCCTGGCTAACACCATGATTTCAGACTTTAAGCCTCCTAGACTGAGTCATAAGCCACAGTTTGCATGTTTCAGTAAAATATTCTGTGGAATAAATATGGGAGTGCCAGTCACTCCAAAAACAAACTCTCACTCCCTCTTCTGAGCTCAGAATCACTGATGCATATAGGCCTGGGGCTTCTTAGATAATCATTGGCAATAAACCAAAGCAGCCCTTCATATCTGCTGATACATGCATGTGGGAGTGTCTGAGTGTGTGAGTGTGTGAGCGGGGGGGGGGGGTGGGTGGTGCGGTGTGTTGAAAATGGTCATGTGTAGCCCAGGCTAGTCTCAAGCTTACTTTGTATTTGAAAATGACCTTGAACTCCTCTTCTTTCTGCCTGCCTCCATCTCTCAGGTGATGAGATCATGGCTGTGCACTGGCACTAACCCAACTGATCCATGTCCGCAGCTGTTGGCTGTGGTTTAAACCTCTCTCCAGATCTCATATTGAAATGTTTTCCCAATGGAAGGTGTTTAAGTCATCAGGGCCCCATCTTCATGAATGAAATAGCATCATCATGGAAGAGTCTGGCCTCCCATGCTTCTCTCTTTCTCACAGGTTCACTGGATTGCTGCCTTTCCATCATAGGTTGATAATTTGTTCACCAGATTCATACCACACTTAGACTCCCAAGAAATAAAAAGCCTTGGGAAATAACTTATTTCCCTTATAAGTTATCATTTTTGTTCCTTTACAAATTGCTTTCCTCTATACATTATAAAGTATGCATTCTATTATAACAAATAAAATGGATAAAACAATACCTCATTCATTCATTCATTTATTCTTCCCAAGTCTCTAAAGCCTAGTTTCACAACAGATGCCACGCTGAGTGCTAGGGTCATAGACATGGGAAAACATGCCTCTGATGTCAGGGTCTCTTTGGGGATACTGAGAAATCCAAGAGTAGTTGAGACAGGGCCCATCTTCTTTTTAACATCTCTATGGTGTGTGTGTGTGTGTGTGTGTGTGTGTGTGCAAGTGTATGGGTTTTCACCTGTCTGGGGGCACACATGTATGAAGAATGCACATGTGTGCATGTAGAGGGCAGAAGTTGATCTTAGCTGTCAACCCTCAGCACAGATTCCCTCATAACCTAAAGCTCATCAGAAGCTAGCCAACAAGCCCCAGGAAGACTCCTGCTCCTACTTCCACAGATCTGACATTACAAGCACATATCACCACACCCAAAATTTTTCCCTGAATTCAAGGAGTCAAACTTTGGGTCATCATCTTTTCAAGACAAGCTCTTTACTTAGCCCCTTGGCTCCAGGGCCTGTCTCCTAAGAAGCTGGCACTATTGGCAAGGCATGCACACAAAACAGAGACCTTGTTAGCAGAGCATGAAGGAGCTAGAAGCTCAAGTAAGAACTGCAAACAGGGAAAGGCAGGTTAAAGACCTCCCTGCCCAGGCCCTGCTCACAAAGCCAGGTCAGAGGTGATCTTCCAGTGGAAGGTCTAGAAGCACTGGCTCCTAGAGAGACAGTCACCGAGAACACAACTAAGTCTAACTAACTCTTCTCTTCTCCCATCTGTCTTGAAACACACATCTACAGTGGGATCCAGCAGCTCTCCTCCCCTGAGGTCCACAGGAGGTTAAACAAACATTGCTAAGAAGGAGCTTGGCAGAAGTGTCTCCAAGTTGTCACGGATCCCAAAAATTTACTTGATATCCCCGACAAAGACATGAAATGCTAAGAGGAACTTTTCTAAACTCTTCCTAATAAGACACCAGTTTGATCAACCATGCTAAAGAGAAAGACTGTATCATCCTATGGGTGATTTTTATAGTCTCTCCCCCTACCAAAAACAAAACACAAACACACACACACACACACACACAAATCATATATTATAAGAAAGAAATCAAAGAATTTACAGCCAAAAAACCCTACTGATAAAAGAATATTAAAGAAGGGTACAGGTTGTTAATTAACAAAAATGTTTTCTGATCTGTGGGGTATCTGAACTATTTGGCAGTTTCTTTGTCTTTTTAATTAATGGATTTTTTTTTAGTGGTTTTAGGTTTATGGAAAAATTGAGCAGAAAGTGTGAAAGGTCCCCATCTACCTCCTTTCTCACGCTGGGCAGCTTTTTTAAGGTTTGTAATCTGTTGTTAGTCTACATTCTAATAAAAAAAAATCATCTTGCAGCTAATTTTCTGTTTGTAATTGTATATTCCATTTCATAAAACAGACCTTCAGATTGCCAACTCCTCTCAAAAAGAAAAAAAAATCCAACTAACCCTTACATCCCTGCTATCGTCCTTAACTTGGTTGTCAGACTTCGGGAAACTGGGTATGCGCAGGTGAAGTGGCCAGCTTGATTCAAGAGGCCCTAACCAATGGATTGCACTATCCCTAAAACTGTGCCTAGATCTTATTCAATGGAATCTGACCCCCAGCCCCTTCTGTTGACAGACAGATGCTGGATCAGGGCTTTGGGCTTCCCTGAGGCTTCCTTGGCCATGACCTGACCTTGAGTTCATCCAACTCAACTCACCTCTCTAGACAGGTGTGTGACTTCACACCAAGAGCTCACTTGGGATCCACCATGCCCATCTAGAATCCAAAAAGCCCTAAAACATACCTTTTTTTAAAAAAAAAAAAATCAGAAGTAGCAAAATCTGACCTAAACAAACAAGATGTTATGTACCTTTATCAGTCCAGTGTCATGTGACTTATTTAGACATTCAGCTCTAGGGCCTCAAAACTGCCTTAGACCCTTAAGGAATACTACGTAATGATCAGGGCATATACTGTTATCATACATCTCAACCCTTTGGAGCTCTGGATTCTGGAATATGTCTGGTCCTAAGGACTTTTATGAGGCTTTAGATCTGCTTCCACCCACAGGATTGTCAAAGGATGAAAATGACATTGACATGAGCAGCTCAGAAAATCACAGAGTGCTAGCAATTTTAAGTCATTGAGGTGTTAGCTATAACTGTTATTGTTGTCAAGATTCTGGTTAGTAATCCAACCATCAGTACAAGAAGCACAGATGCCTAAGAAGATATCTCATGTCCATCTAAGTGCCATGTCTACTTGATCCAATACCTGAGAGTCAAGCCCATATGCTAGGCAAGAATAAGGACTGACCCAAGTACTGTGCTCACCCACTAAGGCTTTCCCCTTATTTACATATTGATGGAGCTCAGTAGCCTTCAAGAGCAATTGGAACTCTCCTTAATACCCTCTGATGAACTAGGCCATGGAAAGGTTCTATTGGCTCTTGTTCCTCTTTTCTAAGAAGTGGCGAGTAATACCTGGTTCTGATTTGTTTTGAAACACAAATAGTTAAGTTTCAAGCATGACTTCATTTGGACAAATTTCTTGTAAAGGTAACCAACTGCAGTTATAATTAACCTAACTCATAGTAACTGATAACCTTAAAGTAAAGATGACTTTTTTCCCCCATTGGGTAGAAGAAAGATAGCATAAATGCATAGTGAGGAAGATGAGCGTTTAAAAGCTTCAGATGAAAAAAGTCTAATGTCACCAGTTTGGGACTGCTGCCCTCTGGAACAGTAAGGCTATAGTTTTCTGTTTGGGTGTCACATATACATACAGTAACACTTACTTGCTGTTATTGGCAGCCTTAGCAGACTAATAGCCTATAAAATTAGTTCACTAATTAGGCCTACTTTATGTACAAGTTACTCCACCAACTGTCACTGTTAATCCTATGATGATACGAACCACATATTGTCATCTAGGTGTCATGGTGTCTTAGCGTCAACTTAACAAGTTCAATTTGAGGCTACCTACAGCTGATTTCATAAATCTGCCTGTTCTCTAGAGCAATCAACCTTTCATAAGAATGCCAACAGGGCTGGAAAGATGGTTCCGTTGGCAAACTGGTAGTCTCGCATTCACAAGGTCTTGGATTCAATCCCCAGAGCCCACATAAGAAGGTCAAGCTTTGTGGCACTCACTTGTAATCCCTGCTTTGGAGAGAGATTTTTTAGGTGGACTCATGGCTCACCATCTAGCCTAGACTAATTAGATGAGCCAAAGGCCAATAAAAGATCTTAACTCAAAAAAAAAAGTGTTTAATACCCAAGGTTATTTCTGACCTCCACACTCTCTCAAACATGCATATGTGTGTGCATACACACACACACACACAGAGAGAGAGAGAAAGAGAGAGAGAGAGAGAGAGAGAGAGAGAGAGAGAGAGAGAGAGAGAGATACACACACAAAGAATGCCAACTTGAAGCATAACAAAACAGCACTAGGAGTTTCTGCTGTTATCTAATTGAGGAACTATTCTACTAACAAGTCAACAGGCTTGAATTTCACCTCCTGTCTCTGCCCATCTGTCAACACATTTCAAATGCACTGAGGAATATTTCCCAAGCGTCTCTACCCACAGTAATCATAATAGCTGTCACTCCCTGAGACCTACTCTATGCCAGGCACCATGCTGTACACTCAGAAATCTCCTATAACTCAGAACTCACTACGCTGACCAGCAAGTGGGCTATCTGGATCACATCACCGAGACAGATGCTGGGAACCAAGGCAAGCAAAAGACTGAGTCTCTGCTGGTGCAGACACAGCAAACTTGTTGCCGGGGTAGCTTAAAGGTGCAAAACAAGTAGAGGGTCAGGCGAGTGGATATACAGAACAAGCTTTAAAACTGAATATACGTCAGTGTCAACTGTAGAATCTTATGAGTGTCTTAAATTTAAAACTGTGTTACCACTTGACTTTGTCCCCCTGTGGTTGGTCCAGATCTTGGTATCCATAGAGGATGAAAGAAGAGAGGAAGAGAGAAGGAAAGGAAAGTAGAGAGGGAGCAAGATGTGTACAAAGAGAAGGAAGGAGGGAGGGGATGGGCTTCAAAAGAATGTGTTAGGATCCCACCTTAGCCTCCAGCACTGTGATAAGGTTTGGAGTTACCAGGGCAGAACTGAGGGTAGCCCGCTAGAAATGAAGACCAAGGGCAGACATCAGAAAGACAAGACAATGCCTGGATCCCAGACAAAGGCGAATGTAAGGCCACATCACCACTGACTCAGAGAACAGGAGGGGAGCCCATGCCTGGTATGCAGTCACAGACTCTTCGACCTTGTGTTGGGGTGGGTTCACTCAATGTACTCTGAACACTCCCATCCTGTTAGAATCCCCAAGCTGGATGATGGGTGAGACGTGAGTGTGTGTGCGCGTGTGCGCGTGCGCGTGCGCGCGCGCACACACACACACACACACACACACACACACAGTCTCACTGAGAACACCCATTTGTGTGCTTCTGTCTGGAACACAGTTCCCCAGGTGGTATGTATTCCATGCCATGAACTAAATTTTAACCTTTCCTGCTAATTAGAGAATGAAATGACCAACCTAACACACACACACTCACACACACACACACACACACACACACACACACCTTTACAGAGTCTGTCTGATTGGTCCTGAGAGATTGGACTATCTTGGGAGAGTATAGAGAGATAAGCTTGATCATAAGCAATGAAGAAATCATCTAAGGGACCAGGAGCTATACAGTCCTCAGGCTGCATCATCTATCTTTCTGCAATACTCCAAAGATAGCTGTCACAACTAGGAAGAACATGCCCCTTAAAAAAAAAAAAAAAAAAAAAAAAAAAGCAGGCAGCCTCTTAAACACCCCTACTGGTTTTCTGTGGGGGTTCTGGTGCCTGGAGGCTGTGGCTTCATTACTTTGGTGATACTGTATAGATTAACTTACTAAATCCTCAGAGAAGAAGAAATTGGCTTTCTTTTTCCTTTTTTTCACGATAAAAGCTTTGTCTCCAAGAGCCCCAGCTGGGTCTAAAGCTTAGGTTTCCTGGCATAAGAAGATCCAGTCTTATTTGTCACAGTTTGAACCAAGCAGGTATCCAAACTCTTAAGTCACCCCCACCTTCCCCTGTGGCAGGAACACAGAGTGAGATATTAGATGAAGTTATCAGGATTTATTTATGTAAAACAGCTAGAAAGCTAGCCACTGCCCTAGGCCAATGAGCAGAGACTTCTAGAAGGCAATGTGAGCTGTGTTCTTTGCAGAGCTCTCTGGGCTCCTGGCCCTTCAGGCTTGCCTGTCAGAGCTCCAGTTCCCAGCTGAGACCTCAAAAGCACCCGAGCTTTCTCATCCATTAAGCTGTGATCAAAGAACAAAGATTATGAATGGCAGCATGCTCCCGGGGAGCATGTTGATGTCAGAGCTGGCATGCCTGGCTTTTGGCAGGCTCTGTCATCTTGGTCCTGGGGCTCAAAGCCGCCATTTGCCCTGAGGGCTCTCAATGCCCAGAGCTAGCCTCCTGACTGTGTACCAGCCTCTGCTGGTCCAACCTTCCCTGTGTGTGTCCTCGGGGATTGTCTCACGCTTGCTTGAGGAGTGTTTTATTCACTGGTGTTGATTTCAAGGATGGCACCAAATCAGACACCAAGGCTAAGGCTATTGAGTACTTGTTAGCTCTTCTCCATCCTGTGTCCTTCTCGGGGCGACACAAGCCAGTTCCTTCGCTGAACTCTGCAATATGCATAGTGACAGATTCCCGAATGGTGGATAGCCCAAACTCCAAGTTGATAGGAGTGGCTTCAAATAGATGAGAGTCAAGCTTGTCCAGGTATGTCTTCAGCAGAGCCCGAGTCTGTGAAAGAAGGTATTTTCAGTAGTCAAGAGTCAAAGATACCATGACATGAAAGGTACCCACCTGGCTGAAGCCAAAAGCCTGCCAGGCACAGTCTACAGGACTGTGTATGAGGTATGTGATAATTAGCTGTCTGCAACCAGGACACCCAAGGATGCAGCTGTTGCCCCACGCAATGCCAGACAATCCCCTAAAGAGCTGAAGCCACAGTACAACACTGCCACGGAGCCACAAATAACCCCTGGATGGGCAAATGATCCCAAAGCATAAACAAGTCACGCTTCCCTGGTAGTTATTTCATTTTAAAGTGTGTTTTCCTGCTTCTCACAAAGTTCAGCTACTTATATAGCAAGAAGCCTGCAGGACACATCCCACAATGAGAGGCATCTACTGCCTCTCTGAGTGGTACAAGTCAATTCAAAGTCTCCTACTTTGAGTCACTATCCTCCCTCTAGCCCAGAACATAAAGGTACTTCCTGCCTCTCTCATGTCTCAAAACAGTTGCAATGCCTTTCGAATGTGTCCTTCTTGGCTGGGCTGAATGACGTTTTGAAATTTTTCCTCTGGTGCGCTGCCCAGGAGACCCTCGGTGGAGGTGGGAGGCAAAAGGGATGTATTCTCATTCTGCCTATCTGCTGCTGATCTGTAGACACATCTCCTTAGCATGACTCGGCAGCTGGATTCACACTCTCCTTACCCACCTGACACACACACACACACACAGCTCCTGGGCCCTAAATGTGTATTCAGCTCTGTGAGAAAGGGCTTGGTTTATGCACCACATCTTCATCTCCAAAGTCAGAAGCAATAAGCGGGTTGGAGGGAGAGCTCAGTGTGGTAAAACTCCTGCTCCTTGCCACACAAACATGAGGACCCGAGCTTGATCTTGGCATCATATAAAAATCCAGGTGTCGTTACATGAGCTTGTCATCCCAGATCAGGGAGGCAGACAGGAAGAGCCTTGGGGTTCACTGGCCAGCCAACCTCCCCTAATTGAGGATGTCCAGGTCCCAGAAAGAGAGCCTACCTCAAGAAACAAAGTAGCCTGCTCCTGAGGAATAACACTGGGAGTTGATCTCTGTTCTCCAGATATGTGCACTAGCACCTACATCAACACATACAACATACATGCACACACATGTGCATATATATACACATATAGACACACAGGTACACATACATGCACACCTACACACATGCACACATGCATATACACACATACACACACACACACACACACACTAAGAGAGAGGGGGAAAGACAGAGAGAGAGAAAGAAAGAAAGAGAGAGAGAGAGAGAGAGAGAGAGAGAGAGAGAGAGAGAATCACTTTGCTCTTATAGTGTTCCAACATATGCATATAGGGCCCCTGCCTACAATTTTCCCTTTACCTGGGGACTTCAAGCTCCAGCTTGGCAATGAGAGGCAGCCTTTCAGGAACTACTGTGCCATCCACCATGGCTGTATAAGCCAATTCTCTGTAGGGAAAAAAGATAAATATATAAAATAAAACAAGCTATGTATGTCTTCTGATTTTTCAGTGAATCTGGCTTGATACAAAGGAGGATTCTAGAGATGAATCCCTTAGAGAAGTGATAGGTGGAAATGATGACATACACACGAAAAGCCTCCGTGGACCATAGCCTGTAATAAGAACTGCGCAAGCCTCAGCTTTAAGTGGCCAAAGCATTCATAGAGATGAAGAAAATGTTTGCAAAACTGTTCTGACAACTATGAAACACTATTCAATACTTGTTTTTATTATTACATTTACTGACAGTGCTAATAAGTAATTTGGACAATTAAAGAATATCAATATATCTCAGGGAAGAGGGGATAGAGAGACAAAGAACTAGGGGATCGGGGATTTTCTGTAAGATGTGTCTCCTAGGAATGTCAGAAACTATACCCAGAAAGTCTCCCCAACACAACTGCCTAAGGATGAGTTGAACAAGGACAAGAAAAGACACACTGAAGTGAATGGAAGCAAAGCCACAGACAAAGTACGGCTAACTAAGCCATGTGAGAACAGGAGACAGGGTCTTCCCCAGGGAAGAGCACACAAGTGCTTGTCCAATACCAAGTGTTCAGCCCTGAAAATATACATACGAATGACATTGTACAGACAGGTCAGATTGTACTTATGTATTTAGAAATATACATACATGTTTGTAAAAATGTTTAATGAAAAAAGAGAGAGGGAATTTGAAAGAGAACAAGGAAAGGTTTACAGGGACTTTGAAGGGAGAAAAAGGGGGAAATGTAATTGTATAGTACAACCTCAAAAATAAAAAAAAAAAAGTAATTTTTAAATAATATCAATATATTTCAAGAGAAAAGATCTAATTCTTTCAGATTACAAACATAGCATCTGGAAGGCATATTTCTTTTTTGGCTTTTTGATTGGTTGGGTTTTGTGTTTTGTTTTTCATTGAAATTTTTGTTTTGGTTTGGTATTTGGTTTTGGTTTTCAAGACACGGTTTCTCTGTGTAACAATCCTGGCTGGCCTGGAACTCACTTTGTAGACCAGGCTGGCCTAGAACTCACAGAGATCCACCTGCCTCTGCCTTCCAAGTGCTGGGATTAAAGGAGTGCATCACCACTGCCCAACTAGGAAGGCATGTTTTTATAAGAAACAGTGCATATGTCAACTTTACCACCATCACTCCTCTGCCTGGGATAATCAGAATTTATTCTCTGGGAGTGCCTGCCGCACATGATCCTAGATCTTTCCTTGCATCACAGTGTCTATATGGATTATCTCCTCCCCATTTCTCTCAAAACACTGGAAAATGAAATTAAATCTCATTTGCAGAATTGACTTGAACGGCCAGATCCCCCTGATGGACTCCTACCTCATGAGTCAAATAACCATACTTAACCTCCTCAAAAACTCATAGAACCAGCCATGTATCTTTTCTTCCTTCCACCCTAGCTGGACCCTCTATCTCACCTCTGTTACTTCCGTTTTATTCTCCACCCACGACTCCATCTACCCTACAACTGCAACTGAAGCTTTTACAT
This sequence comes from Mus pahari, assembly GCF_900095145.1. Taxonomy (NCBI): domain Eukaryota; kingdom Metazoa; phylum Chordata; class Mammalia; order Rodentia; family Muridae; genus Mus; species Mus pahari. The sequence continues at coordinate 47,653,023 of NC_034590.1, read as the reverse complement.
CAGGATGTGAGTATTCCCCTCCCCACAAGATCTAACATTTTGTTGCTTTGGGGAGGTAAATCATCCAGAATGACTGCTTTTATTTTTTTTCTACAAATCTCCAAAAATTCCACTGATGTTTTTGCAGCCACAAGTACAAAACAAAGGACCTGGAGCAGACAACTTCTAGAAATTAGAATGAGATTATTCTGTTCTGATAGAGTTATAGCTAGTCCATTCCCACCCAAACTCAGTCAGAGAAGTAAAGGCTGTGCTCTACAGTCAAAGCCCACCCTCTAGCAGAGGAGGCTGCAGTGCCTGAAAGCTCACTGCACTTCAGTTCTAGACTCACAGACTAGAAAGACACCTTGTTATTCTGAGTCTAACATATTTGGTTTGTTAGGACAAAGATACATCTCTGAGATTAAGAGGGTCTTTCTATTCTGGGTCTAGCACTAAAGTGCGATATGAAAAATAGGAAACATGGGATAAATACACTATTTTGAAAAGTGTCATTATTAAGAAACAATGTGAACGCTGACTTACTATGTATTTTTTTAACATTGTGGTGTGTTTTAAAGTAGATTTTATGATAAAAGTTAATTTGGGAAAATGCTTTAAATGTGCCTTAGAAATAATTAGGGATATGATTGCTTATTGTTGGCTCATTTATCAACTTGGGGAAGGATAAAACTTTTAGAATAATTTTATATTACATGCTCTCCTATATAAAGATATACCAATATTCATTAAAAAATATTGTATGTTTAAGGAGAGAGTGAGACAGAGACAAGGAGAGACAGAGAAAAAGAGAGAATGTGAAGGTAGACAGAGAAGAATGAGATGAGAGAAAGGTTAAAAAGAGAGGGGAGAACAAGACAGGGTAATGGGGTGACTGACAGACAAAATGCTGTTTTCTCCCATATGTAGAATCTAGATTCAAACACGGAGTGTTGGGGAAGGGAAGGGGGACAAATAAGAACACGTTTCGATTATGCATCAAGTATGAAAATCTCATCCTGAACCCCTCATTTTTATACTAACTAAAACTATTAATAAAGAAAGAAACCATGTCAGAACCAGATCCTAACCAAGTACAGAGAACACCATCAAAGCAGTCAGGGAAAATATAAGTTTAATTCTTATGCGATAGGAAGACATTGTTCATTGTCCTAGGGGTTACCTTTGCTAGGTGGCTTATTAAAGGCCGTTTCTATCTTACTGGTGGAACCACAGGGGATTTGCTTTCAACCAGCCCATTAGAATAAAGTAGAGAAGAAAGACATAAACTGGGGGCTGGCGAAATGGCTCAGTGGTTAAGAGCACCGACTGCTCTTCCAAAGGTCCTGAGTTCAAAATCCCAGCAACCATATGGTGGCTCACAACCATCCATAACGAAATCCGATGCCGCCTTCTGGAGTGTCTGAAGACAGCTACAGTGTACTTACACATAATAAATAAATAAATCTTTAAAAATAAAAAAGACATAAACCATGACACACAAAACCGACAATGGCCATTAGGTCTGGGTAAGGAAATGGAGATGTGCTGGTATTATTCTCTGCATGCTTTGTACATCTGAACGTCCCATTGTGGGATTTGTATCTTTTCCTTGTTCGTTGAAAACACTCAGATACTTCCCACCAGTAAACCACTCTCTACCCTCTCGGTACTTACAAGGCACCCAAGTCCAACCCAAAAATGAGGCTACTTTTTCAAATATTCCCAATTCACAGAGACTATGGAGTGCTGGGCTCTAAAAGGAACATCTACCTCAGACCTCCTCCCCCAGAGGCTCAGGGATCATCTCGGAAGATGGAGTGAAGGAGTTATGAAAGCCATAGACTGGGGAAGACTACAAAACTGGCTTCCAGGCATGACCGCACAGCAACTGTGAGTATGTGGGCAACACCAAGAGAGTCAAGCTTGCAGCACAGATCGGGGAAGGCCTCACAGAATCCTACCCCTAGCTAGGGAACTATTGGCAATTAGCAGAGGTAGAAGCACTCAGTTTTCTTCAGGGATGCATCAGCTAAGAGGCTACCACACCCTAATAAGTAGTCCTATACCCAGGCACATACTAGCACCACTAAGTGGACTATGAGACACATGAGACACATGAAACTGAGAGGGAGAATAGTAGGGCAGAAACTGACCAGGTTGGTGCAGAAATCATAGAAGAACTGGGAGGAAACACGCACTTGCAGTGTACCAAGAGTAGACTGGTAAGCACCAAGGAAAACCTGAACAAAAGCTACAAAGTTCTATGCCCAATAATCAAGAAAAAGTGGCAACCAAAAAGCTCGGCCTACCCGTCATCATCCCAATTAATGCCATCATGGTCAGTCTGCTGTATTACAAATTACAAATTACCTTGTATGTCCTGTAGAGGAAGGGTTGTGAACCAGAATCTCGACCCTTTCCTAACAGAAAGAACATTAGTTAGGGACATTAGTTGCTTCTGTGGCTAGACATTCAGGAATGTATTATGTAGTCAGATTACGAGAGGGGGAAGGCAATGGGAAAAAAAAAACCACATAAATGTAAATAACAGTGTCGAGACCAGTATGATATACCAAGGTCATAAGTACTATTTATGACTCTTCCAATTGTACATGTATTACAACATTAATGCCTTATAAACTACAGAAAGAAAAATGCTGTGGAGATAGGGGATGAATTAGAGAGAAGAGAACAGAGGGTAGATTTGATCAAAATATATCATACACCTGTATGAAATTCTCAAATAGTAAATGAAATACGCTAAATCACATACGCTTTCTCCACATAGGGAAAGATGAAACCAGAGTAGAAGGAACACAGAGGCTGAGTTATTTCTAAGGCTTTGTTCTTTAGGGATACTGAAAGCTACAATTTATTGACCAATCTTTAGTGACTACTTCCAGGGTTATCAGACCCTAAATGAAAGTAAGGAACCAAAATGAGAATGCATAAAACTGATTTTTCTTTTTACAAATTTACTTTTATTCCATCTTGAAGTAATGTCCTAAATGTATTTAAAGTAAAAGCCTAGTTATGGCTAGAAGGAGCCATAGAACAGGCTATCAAGTTAAATGCGTGCTCAGAAACTAATAAACATACAGGCAACAAAAGCTACCACCCATATCAGCTCTGACTATTAGTGTGACATAGTGTGACTTGGCCCAACTTGGGATCCATCTCAAGGGGAGGCTCCAAGACCTGACACTATTATTGATGCTATGGTGTGCTTACAGACAGGAGCCTAGCATGGCTGTCCAACAAGCAAACAGGTTGATACCGATGCAGATACTCACACCCAACCGATGGTTTGAAGTAGGGGCCCCTTGTGGTTGGAAGAAGTTGAGGAGGAGGGCGACCCCCATAGGAAGACCAGCAGTCTCAACTGACCTGGATCCCTGAGATCTCTCAGACACTGAGCCACCAACCAGGCACCATACACTAGCTGGTCCTAGGCTCTCTAGGGCTACCTGGTCTGGCCTCAGTGAGAGAAACACCTAACCTTTCAAAGACTTGAGGTCCTAGGGAGTGGGGAAGCCTGGGGCAGGGGGTAATAGGGAATGAGGAGGAGGAATAGGATGAGGAACTATAGGAGGGAGGACCATGAGGGGAATAATGACTGGACTGTAAAAAAATTTTTTTTAAATAAATATTTAAATTAATTAATTGTACAAGAAAAAAAACTACTTCTGCACTGCCAACAGAAAACATTTCACTCTTGCAATTATATAATTATATTGTTACCCAATAAACACTAGTATATTTTGAGTCCAAAGTTAAGATTTCCACAGGGAAAATTATTCTGCAAAGTCTCATCACCTTTTTTTTTTTTTTTTTGGACAGGGCTTCTTTGTGTATGCTGGCTGTCCTGAAACTCCTTATGTAGACCAGAGTGGTCTCAAACTCCTGGCCCTACCTCCAGAGTGCTGGGATTAAAGGTGTGTGCTACCACCACCTGGCTCATTATCTTTGTTAAGATGCATGATAAACTTCAACTTTCTAAGTGTCAATGGTTCACCTTGTGCCATAGATAGTATTCTTATGCGAAACTCCTCATCTGTCCTCATGCAAGATGACAGTCCTACTGGGATGCCACTAGCCTTTCATGTACAAGGTCAATGAAATCACTTAAACAATATTTCAGGCACTTCCAGAGTCCATGGCTTCCGTGATGCTACGCTGAGAAGTGACATCTGAAGGGCATTGTTAGCAGTTCAAAAAGACACCAAGAACAGAATTCTCCTGCTGTCCTGAGCACAGCTTTAAAAGCTGTTTCCTTACTTTAAAAAGCATAGTGTCACCATCTAGCTGAGCCATTGTGGAGGCTTTTGTGGTTGGCGTTGTTTCTCTTCGTTTTATTCAAGAAGCGGTAGCTATGTGACCATTTCGTGCCAAGTATTCCATTTCTGTTAGTATCACAGATAGCTGCTATAGTGGTCCAATGACCTATGAGACTGCGGCTAACTCCCAGCTTAGCAGCTAGGATATGCTCCTTAGACACCCATTCACTTGTCCCATTTGATCTTTCCCGGGACCTGCTCTGAGCACGCTTTCCCAGCCTGCGCCTTTGGCAACAATTCAGGCTCCCTTCTGCCACTCCACCTGGGTCCCAAGCGTGGGAAGCGCTTCACGCCTGGATGGGCAGGGCTCCCATCATCTAAACCGAACTTTTAAAATTCCTGGCGCAGAGGGGATGGTGGGTTGAGAACCTAGGGACAGACACAAGGCAGATCTGCAGCACTGAATGTGATAGACAAGACTTTAGACGCTGCTGGGTGCCTGGGAACCACTCCTATAAACTGTGTTCTCTCACAAGGAGCAGGGCAGTCCCTCAAAGCCGCCTCCCCTAGTCCGCTGGGGAGGGGGGTCGGGTGGGATCTGAAGAGCCACAGAGGCTTTCCTGGTGGAAGCCGGACTCCCCATTCCTCAGCCACCACCCATCCCTTTCTTCTAGGTCTCATTGTCTCCTTGTTCACTTCTGACCAAGGAACACCATTAATTTTCTGTGATCTACATTCCAAATGACATCACTCCAGTCCTTTGAAATTCAAAAAAAAAAAAAAAAAAAGCTGGATTAATGAACCACAAACTTCAAGCAAATTGGCTGCGCAATCCATCACTTCTGATCGCTTTGCCACTGCCTCAAGCTCCAAAGGATGGCAGAAATTTCCCAGGCTGCTTTTGAAAAGGAACACAGAGGCCTAAAAGAGAGTAGCCCTAAGTTGTGTTCATCTTTCCTAGAGACGCTATGTGTCCTCTGAGGGCTGAAAATTAAATGGTCCCATTCTCCACCTAATATTTTATTGATAAAAATTTAACCTGTGCGAAGGCTGTATTAAACTCCAATCTCTTCCAAAATAATACACATTTGATTTCACATTCTACGGATCTAATGAAAATATCCCTCTTGGCAGCCTTTCAGAAGCGCTCTATGAATTTCGAAGTTTGTAAGATTTTGTTGAGGTATTAAGAACACGGCTTGCTCACATATTCAACTGAGGCCCTTTTATCCTGTTCCACTTCCCCAAACTCCTTTCTATAATGTCAGGACCACAAAATCCAGGAGCAGTGCCGGGGCACAGCCATTCACCTTTCTTTCTGCTGTGAAGATGGCATTAACATTCACGAATGAAAAATATATATCAAACTAATTACCTCCTTTTCTTCCAAAGTAAAAGACAATGTAACACCATTCTTTTGGACATAATGCCATTTATTTCACATAAGGGAGTTTTTGTGAGCTCAGAAAAAGACGGTTTTTAATATGTGTGAATCAAAATCCAGATTAGCTAATTAACTCGTGTGTCTGAGAGTAAGATGAAGAATCCTTGTTCTGGGGAAGTGGCTGAAAGCGAGAAGAAATATCAGGCCAGGTGAGACTAGTCCATGAGGTTCAAATTTTTCTCTACCAATGAAACAAAGAGGCTTTGAATTTTTTTATTGTTTTATTCAAACATACAATACAATAAGGCTTTGGAAATGCATCATTGCTAGGTTCTTAAGTCTGTCAACACAGTTACTTGTTTCAAAAGATGGTTTGTTTGTTTGTCTGTCTATCTCTTAGCATCCTGCCCGCTTATATAGCATATTAGGACATTTAGTGTTACTTGCTTATTGAGACATCTTGTGAATAATTTATTTGCTGAAGTCTTAACAATGTGATAAACTTCTGTGTGTTGTCTGTCCCTTAACTAAATTGTCCCAAATTGCTAAGCTGGTTATGCCCGACAGTGACGTCTGACTTGAGTTCGCTATTTCCCCACTCTCATGTAGACCCTAAAAGTCAGAGTCTCTGAAAAGTAACCTGATGCTGTGTGGATCGTCACAGTGTCATTATTAGTGTTGACAGGTCTACCTCCCTAAGTCCCCAAGCCTCAGTCAGAGTTGGGTAAGACATTCATCATGTAGCATTTGCCCAGTTGTCTTTGCAGAGAGAGGAAAGAGGAGAGATTATTTCATTAGTAATCAGTAACCTGAGGTGTGACAGGGAAACCCAAACCTAAATGATGCTGTCGAGATGCAGAGGAAGACGGGAAATACGATATCCAAATAAAGCTTTACTACCGTGTCTTCATGGAAAATTCTAAATAAATAAATAAGATCATAGATAAGATCCGGGCTGGGCCAGCAAGATGGTTCAGGGGATAAAGAGCCATTTGTCTGAATCTAGTGACCTAAATTTGATCCCCAGAACCCACAGGGTGGAGTGAAAGAAGTGACTTGTCCAAGTTTCCCAATGACCTCCACACACATGCCAAGGCACAGATGCACACATGCACACATTCACACAGACACACAGACACACACCCTAAATAAATATAAAAAGAATAAGTCCAGACATTATTTAAGGATTATCAGATAATACTTCAAGATAAATCATTCTATTAAATCAACAACCTCAGTGATATTTTCATGCTTCTGGAGTCTCAAATTTCTTTTTTTTTTTTCCTTTCTTACAATTGGATATTTTATTTATTTACATTTCAAATGTTATCCCCTTTCCCGGTTTCCCCTCCAGAAAGCCCCTGTCCCATCCTCTCTCCCCCTGCTTCTATAAGGGTGCTCCCCTACCCATCCACCCACTGCTGCCTCCCTGCCCTGGCATTCCCCTACACTGGAGTATTGAGCTTTCACAAGACCAATTGTGAAACCTCCCATTGATGTCAGATAAGGCCATCCTCTGCTACATATGCGGCTGAGGCCACGGGTCCCTCCATATGTACTCTTTGGTTAGTGGTTTAGTCCCTGGAAGCTCTGGAGTGGTCTGGTTGGTTGATAGTGTTGTTCTTCCTATGGGGTTGAAAGGTTCAGTCCTCTCTCTACCTCCTCCATTGAGGACCCCATGCTCAGTCCAAAGAGCAGCCTCATCTGTAGTTGTCAGGTTCTGGCAGAGCCTCTCAGGAGACAGTTATAACAGGCTCCTGTCAGCAAGCACTTCTTGGCATCCACAGTAGTGTCTGGGTTTGGTGTCTGTATATGGGATGAGCTCCCAGGTGGGGCAGTCTCTGGATGGCCTTTCCTTCAGTCTCTGCTCCACACTTTGTCCCCATATTTCCTTTAGACAGGAGTAATTCTGGGTTAAAAATGGAGATGTGTGAGTGGCCCCTTCCTCCTAACCTCTGGCTATGGTCTCTACAGGTTCTCCCTCCCCTTTGTTGAGCATTTCAGCTAATCTCATCTCCTTTGGGTCTTGCTTTCCTAGCATCTGGGACTTGCTGGTGGCTACACCCAGTTCCCCATTCCCCATGGCTACACCCCTCTGTTCAAATTCATCCCTGTCTCCTCCCATACCTGATCCTGCCCCCCTTACTCCCCTCCTTTTGTTCCTCCCAAGTCCCTCCCACCCTCTTCTGCCTGTGAGTATTTTGTTCCCCCTTCTAAGGACTGAAGCACCCACACTTTGGTCTTCCTTCTTCTTGACCTTCATATGAATTCTATCTTGGGTTATTCTAGCTTTTGGGCTAGTATCCACTTATCAGTGAGTGCATATCATGTGTGTTCTTTTGTAACTGGGTTATCTCACTCAGGATGTATTTTTTCTAGTTCCATCCATTTCTTAAAGCAGGGATTCTAAATGTTTGTATGGTACTTAAATACATGCAGATGTTCTAGAAACTTGGAGCCACTTAAAGTGATTACGACCAGCTTCTCTTGTTAAACGTATACTCATGTAGCCCAGGCTATACAGCTGAGTATGGCCTTGAACCCCTGATCCTCCAAAGTGTTGGGAGTGTAGGCATGCACTGCTGTGGCAGCTACATCTTAATCCTTCTAAGTCTGTTTCATATTGTCAGTGGATTACCATAATGAAGGTTTATTTTTAGACTTATGTATAAAACAAGATCAAATGAACCCAACATTGGACCCTTCTCTCTGCCTTTTACTGAGAGATTCTGTTCACTTATTTGGTGGGTACACAGTGATTCTCTCTCATGACTCAGAAGAAGTGATTTTCAACCATTGGCCCCCAACATGAAGCAAGAGAATATGGCATATGTCATAATCTCAAAGTCGCTACTCAGAATATGACTGTTGTACACTTGGAAAGTGGTTCTTTATGAAACAGAATCTTTTAAAATGTTAAAACTAAACAAAGCATGTATTTTCATCTATGATGTATTTTTTAAATACCTACATCTAATTAGGCTCCTCTACCTAATTGTTTTGTCAGTCCCATGGTTGGAGGTACAAAGATGGGTCAGCCAAATGTGATATACTGAGCATGATCTGGCACAGAGAACCCTATTTCAAGAAAATGGAACATTAGACCTATCGATGCTGCAACTCTAATGCAGTGGTTTTCCTTCTTCCCTCCTTCCTTCCTTCATTCATTCATTCATTTCTTCTGTGTGCTTAGGCAGCGTCTCATGAATCCCGAGTTGGCCTCTATGTAGCCAAGGATAATCTTGACCTTCTGATCCTCCTTCCCCCACCTCCTGAGTGTTAGAACCACAAGCATTCACCATCATACCCACTTTTATAAAGTGCCAAGGATCAAACCCAGGATTTACTGCACGATTGGCAAATACACTACCAACTGCCCTACATCCCCAGCTTTCCACCTGTTTTCTTAATTTTTTTATCTGCCAGAGGTGTATACATATGTATTCTCAGGTTAGTAACACAGTGTTTGAAATTTCCACTATAGCACTCTACCCCCTTCCAAGATAGATAGATTGGTAGGTAGATAGATAGATAGATAGATAGATAGATAGATAGATAGATAGATAGTGCTAATGTAAATAAATTAATTAATGAAAAAAATTAAAAACTAGAGCCAAACATAAAGCGCAGCTCAGGGAGTCTTATGAAAGAGTGGGGGATAGGATTAAGTGAGTCAAAGGGACCAAGGATACCACAAGAAGACATACAGAGTCAACTAACCTGGGCCCATGGGGCCTCACAGAGACTGAACCACCATCTAAAGAGTGTACATGGACTGGATCTAAGGCCACTTCACATATGTAGCAGATGTACAGCTCCGTCTTCATGTAGGTCCCTAACTCTTGGAGTGAGGGATGACTCAGACTCTGTTTCCTGCCATTGGATCCCCTTTCCCAAACTGGACTGCCTGGTCAGGCCTCAGTGGAAGAGGATCTCCTTAGTCCTGCTGCAACCCGGATGTCCCAGGTTAGGGTGACTTCCCCTTCTCTGAGGAAAAGGGAAAGGGAGTAGTGGGGGAGGGATTGTAAGGTTTTGTAGGTGTGACTGGAAGGAGAGGAGGGAGGAAACTTGAAAGACTGAATGAATGAATGAATGAATGAATGAATGAATGAATGAAACGATGCGTGCTAATATGTGTGATGTGTTTTAAAATGGCATAATATTCACAAATATGGAAGCTGGGGAAAGTGACTGGACCTTATTAAACTGTCGTTTCCTTTATCTTTTTTAAGTCATATTTTTTGACAAATAAGTCTTTATCAGATGTGTATGTTAGTGCATTTTCAAAGCACCATTGTTGCTAACATATTAAAACACCATGCTCCCTAGGATGTAAAGCCAGTTGACATCTGGGTAAGTCCAGACATCCATCAACACTGTCTCCCCACCCAGCCCAACCACTTTGTGAGGTCACCAGGATTAACCAATCCTAACACAATCTTTACCACTTACATTCATTTCTTCTTATTTACTCAGTCTCTCAAAATCTTGGTTTACCATGAGTATCTCCTTTGGAAGCCAAGACGGTATGTCATCTTGATTTTTGTACCAAATCCCAAGTATTTTTAATTAATGTATAAATATGGCATCAATTATTATTACCAAGGTAACGGAAATCGATACAAAGAGACAGCTCACATTTCTCAGTCCCACTTGACTCAGTTCCTTTACTCTTTCAAATTAGCGAAACATTGCCTACAACGACGACACTATTTTTAGAATGCCTCATTACTTCCAAATAAAGTATCTTGGCTCTTTAAACGTTTGCATCTGGCAAGACAGCAAAGTGCCTGGAAATCAGGAAAAGGAAGTTTGTGCTCCAGATTCCACCAGCCATGAGCTGGGTGGATGGGGGGACTCTTCTCTGAGTCTTGGTTCCCCATGCAAAAGGAAGCAATAATTATACCCGTCGCTTTATAGGACTTGTAGAATTTTACCTGTGCCCATCGCACAGTGATCAAGCAAAGTGTAAATAAGACATGTAGGGAGTGATGTTTAAGATACAATTTGCAAAGCACATGAGACTCAAGAAGAAGGAAGACCAACGTGTGGATATTTCAATCCTTCTTAGAAGAGAGAACAAAATACCCACGGAAGGAGTTACAGAGACAAAGTTCGGAGCAGAGACTAAAGGAAGGACCATCCAGAGACTGTCCCACCTGGGGATCCATCCCATAAACAACCACCAAACCCAGACACTGTTGCAGATGCCAACAAGAGCT
>NC_034590.1:47624782-47640518 GCF_900095145.1 Mus pahari | reverse complement strand
GCGCGCGCGCGCGCGCGCGCGCGTGCGCTCTTCTATTGCTTCTCCACTGGTGTCTTTTCCTCTGTGAGAAAAGATCTCTCACTGAACCTGAAACTCACAATTTTTACTAAACTGGCAATGAGTTCCAGGGATCCATCTGTCTGCATCCACAAACTGCTGGGATTGGAGGCACATTTGACCATGTCTGGTTTCTGTGAGAGTGCTGGGGATTTGAACTCAGGTCCTCTGAGCGTGCTGGGGATTTGAACTCAGGTCCTCTGAGCGTGCTGGGGATTTGAACTCAGGTCCTCTTACTTTCACAGGAGCTCTTTCTTACCCAGGGATGCTTTATATGAACACCCCTTGGGAATACCTCCCTGGTATTCCTTTATTGTGTACCTCTAACACAAGTGTTATAGAATGTCATGGGGACCTGATCAGCCCCTTACGGACTCACCAAAACATGCACACGTAAAAAGGTAAACCTCTTTATGACAGTTTACCGTGGACAACAAAAAAACGAATGGTTCGGATAAAGACAGAAAAATGAGTGTAATGTCTACCAGGATCACTAAATCTTGAAAGTAGTATCGAGGAGAAATTGTTGCTCAGAAGTAACGTGAATGGCAGCCTCCCCACAAAGCTGAGCCATGCATTCCCCTTGGAAAACTAATGTCCTAATAGCACATTGGGTAGGCAGATGTTTCTGGGCACATAGAGAATTGTGTCAGTGCCTCAAGGTTCACATGTGCTGATGACCTCTGTCTTGGCTGACACGCCTAACTTCCCACCTATAAGGCCACTCCACTGCCTCAGCATCCTGTCCCAGCCCTTTCTCAGGCTTCCAGTATCTGCACTTCTTCCCAGCATGCTTGATAGTATGAGGATGTTGTGATTTAAGAAATTTCCTTGTACATCCGAAATTCTGACTCTTGGTTATGCCTAAAACCTGGGCTGATCTTTGTTCCTTTATTCCCTCTCTATCACTGTTCTGAGTTAGACTTAGAAAATCCCAAAGATGGAGGGGGTCTCTGCAAATGCTCAGCTGACCATTTGTGTCACTTGGTAGAGGTCTGTGCAGATACCAAGCACATAGCTCACCACCCCCACTTCAGTGCTACCCATTCCCAACGTCTCCCTTCCTCACCCTGGATTTTGGGTATGCCCTAAGCAGGGTTGAAAATATACTACTGTGACAGCTGGGATCTGAGCCCATGAAGAACTCTGGGTTCCACAGTGTTAGACAGAGTGATGGTCGGACCCGAAAATAGAGCCCATCTGATAACCTGGAATGAAATGCCCCTGACAGCTGATGCTTGTCTGTCCCTCCAGCTCAGCACACACTGCGCTCAGTGCAGCAGAATGGAAATGATCAGTCAAAAAGTTCACTCTGAATGGAAGGCATCCTTCAGCTCTACCCAAGCACCCAAGTCCATATGACACAGAGGAGACTCACAGCAAGATTCTAACCCTTTGGGCTGGTGAGATGGCTCAGTGGGTAAGAGCACCCGACTGCTCTTCCGAAGGTCTGGAGTTCAAATCCCAGCAACCACATGGTGGCTCAGAACCATCTGTAACAAGATCTGACTCCCTCTTCTGGAATGTCTGAAGACAGCTACAGTGTACTTACATATAATAAATAAATAAATCTTTAAAAAAAAAAAAAGATTCTAACCCTTTGCAGGAGGTGGGGGAGGGGGGTATGTAAGTGACAAAACCTCTGAAACAACCAAATAGAAGTTTCTTTAGACTCACAGTTTTAATCCATCATGTAAGGCAAGGCATGACAGAATTCATGGCAGTAGGAATGGATAATGGTGGTACCTCAATTCTTGGTGGATCAGGAAGCAGAACTCTGGACTAGAACTAGAAAAGAAAATAGCATTCAAGGACAGCCTACAGTGCCCACGTCTTCTATCAAGGCCACAAGTCCCAAAGGTTCCATAATCTCCCAAAGCAACAGTGCCACCTGAGGGTCACATACCCAAACACATGAGCCTAGGGGTAGGAGGACTGAGTGTCCAGACCACCACAGCAGACAACCAATGAGAAGCATGGGGGACGTGAGGCTAACCAGACTACAAGGGGATGCTCTAGGAGACAGATGCAGAGCCTCCCCCCCCACCACCACCACCTAGGCTCTGAGCACTCACCTGCCCTCCCTCACTTGAGAATGACAGCAAGAGTTAGCTGAGCTGATTACTGTGGGATTGTAGGATGCCACACACACAGCAGATCTAAGAGGATTCTTCCTCCCCCACACCAGAGCCAAAGAAAACAGAGTCAGCCCTGCAGGTTCCACAGCAATGCCCTCAAGCAACCACAGCTTAAAAGGTCTAATCGGCCATCATTGGGAAGAGAGGCCCCTTGGTCTTGCAAACTTTATTTGACCCAGCACAGGGGAAGGCCAGAGCCAAGTAGTGGGAGTGGGTGGGTAGGGGAGCAGGGGCAGGGGGGAGGTGGTATAGGGAACTTTCGGGATAGCATTTGAAATGTAAATAAAGAAAATAATAATAATAAAAAAATTAAAAAAAATTTTAAAAAGTCTGAAATAGTCAAAACTCATATCTGTGTTTTTTATTCTTGTTGTTCTCTAAATAATATAGTATAAAATGATTTGCATAGCATTTACATAGTGTTAGAAGATAGTTTAGAGTGTGTGGGAGGGTGTATGTAGGTTGTATGCAAATACTAAGCATTTTCTACAAGGAGCGTGAGCAGCTGCATATTTCAGTGTTTTCGGGGCTTTTGGATCCATTTCTTTATGGATACCGGGGGATAGCAGTACAATCTATGCAGATATTAGTTAGAATTTTGACCATGGTGAGAATGCAAAACAAAAGTCCCACACATGTGTTTCTAAGTTTTCCTCCACAGATAAAAGCCGCTCATGGGAGTCACATGACTGCTAACTTACATCATCCTGGCCACAGCTTTCTCAGCTTTCCCAAATGCCTGTATCATGGCTGCCACCACATCCCACACTATGTCCCTGCTTCCCCCCCCCCTTCCCCTGGACATACTGCTCCTCTCTTCTCTTCGTGGTGGCAGCACTCTTGAGACTAAGGGCCCTTCCCTAAAAAGTCATTTACGACAAGGTCATTCCCAAAACAAAATTTATCTTGAAAAGTTGGACAGCAAAGCAAGTTCAAACGTCTAACTAAAAACTCAACCTCCAGCTCTGACCTCTTGGAGGCAAAGTGAGCTATCTCAGGCCATGGTTACAAGCTGAACATGGGCTGTGCGTGAAGTACAGGCTGGGCAATCCTTCTATCTCTTTCTATATGAGGACTTTGAACCCAATACCATGTGTGGAGACAATTCCAAGGCCCTCAAAAGGAGCAAGGACTCTACCTGGGTATGTCTGGTTACCCACCTGTGTATGATGTCCTGCCACAAAAGTTCACTGGGCCATCACTGTGGAGACCCACCAGGCCCTCTTGAAACAAGTGCCAGATAAGCTTTCAAGTCTGAAGGAGACTGAGAAGTAGGCAGAGCAATGCCCAAAAATCATGGAGAAGTACTCAGTCCAAATTGAGGGCTTCCAGAGATCAGAGATGCCTATAATCTCCACTCTGGTGGAGAAGAACAAGATGAAAAGCTCTAGCAGAGCTTAAACACTTTGACACCCCCACCCACCCACCCACCCACCCACCCCAGAAGAAGTGTCCAAAAAGATGGAGCTGTGAAAAGGAACTCTGCCATTCCCAGGGTTTGCTAATGAAAGATGGGAAAGTATGGTGCTACCCATTAGCCCCTTGGGGTGACATAAGAGAACAATGAAAAGGAAATGACAGAAGGAAAATGTACTGAAGCAGAAATCAGAGTCCTTTGTACCCCTGGACATTTGTACTGATGCATCCTTAGGACATCTCTGAAGTCAGTCTGGGAAGAGCTTGAGTGCTGGCTCAGACTGCTAATGAAATGTTCCCTCATAAAGAATTGTTCCTATAAAAATGGAAGGTACTGTCTAAGTCTGTGACCCATGTGATTCTGATGCAATAAAAGTCTTAGAGTTGAGGGCTGCCTTAGATTCCCTGAACCCATGGTGAAAGGAGAGACCGAAGTCTAGAAAATTGTCCTCTGACCTTCACACGTTCAGCATTGGCACTTGGATTCCCTGGACACACACACATATGCACACACGTGAATGCGTGCACACACACACACACACACACACACACACTCACACACACATACACACACACTAATTTGGATAGTTTTTAAAACATTTCTGTGTTTTAGGTACATAAAGAAAATGCATCCTTACATTAAGGTTCCTCCAGGATGTGGGACATGTTGCCTAGGACAATGATTAAAGATGTCTCTCCTTAAACATTCACATGGCCACAATGGATGGCAGCTAACACATGGCTATATTGCCAAGCCAGCTGCCCTACAGGCGCAGCTGTGGCTTCTTCCTTCCAGAGAACCTCTTTGAAGTTCACCATGAGTCAAACTGATGCAGGCATTATGTAACATGGAGGAGGAGAGAGCAACGTGACTCAGACAACAAGCTGCCAATCCAACAGGTCACCAATCCCAGGTCTTGGGGCACCTTGGAGGGTCAGAGAATATTGACAGATTAACATGTCTATGTAGTGGCAGGCACAGAGATAAAGCCTGGGTAGAACAACGTCCCCCAGCATACGGTGGTCTCTAGGAATATTACCACTATGTCACCAAACTATCATTAACCCTTGATTGTGTGTTTTGCATAGATGCCTGGAGAAAGAAGACAGAGAAACAAGATACACCACTGAAGGACCTAACATCCACAAGCAGGAAAAATGTCTCATGATTCGGTTAAAATCAAAGGTCAAGTCATGCTGTCCTGGTCTTTGTCAATTTGTCCCAAACTTGAGTAGGCAGGGAAGAGGGCCCCTCATTGAGTAATTGTCCTCACTGGATTGCCCTGTGAGCACGATGGGGCATTTTCTTTATTAATGATGGAAGCAAACAGCGGGAAGTGCCACCCCAGGTAAGTGGAGCTGCCTTCTGTAAGGTAGCAGGCTGACCAAGCCATGAAAATCAAGACGGTAGACGGCACTCCTCCGCAAACCGTACTTCAGTTCTTACCCCTAGGTCCCTACCTTGAGTTCCTGCTGCTGATTCCTTCAATGATGGGCTATAACTTGCAGACCAGAAAAACCCTTTTACCCCAAGCAGGTTATGGTCAATATTTCCCCCTTGTCTACTGTGGTGATCTGAATGCGAATGGTCCCCATAGGCACATAGATTTGCAAGCTTGGTCACCAGGGTCTGGCACTATTAAGAGGTGTGACCTTCACTCACACATAGGTAGCAGGTATGCAGCTCAGACTTCATGCAGGTCCCCAAACTACTGGAGTGGGGTCTGTCCCCAGATCTGTCGCCTGCTTGTGGATCCCATAGTGTGCTGCTTCGTCTGGCCTCAGTGGGAGAGAGTATGTGCTTAGGAGAGGGGGGGGGAGTTGGGATAGGGCACTGGGAGAAGGGGCACTGTGAAATGGGGCAGAGATCGGGACAATGAATGAATAAATTAATTAATGGGAAGAGGTGTGGCCTTAGTGAGATAGGTCTGACCTTGTTGGAGGAAGTGTGTCATTGGGGGTGGGCTTTGAAGTTTCAGATGCTCAAGCCAGACTCAGTCTCTTTTCCTGCTGCCTGTGTACCATCAGGCAGTGGCCCTATTAAGCTACCTCTGCAACACCACATCTTCCTGTGTGCCACCATGAGAAGAATGGATTAAACCTCTGAATGTAAGCCAGACCCAATTAAATGCTTTCTTTTATAAGAGTTGCCATTGTCATGGTATCTCTTCACAGCAACAGAACACTGACTAAGTGGTCCATGCTTCCAAATGTCTCAAAAGAAGATATGTACATGGATATGTATATGTACTATACATATATATCACAAATGCCAATCAATATTGCATTACATGGCAGGGACAGATCTGGAGAGTGTATAAAGTTCTTGCTGTTCTCATCTCATTGCTTCATAGTCCCAAAAATGAAGCTGAGATGGAGTCCCATAAGCAAGTTGTTCCAAGGCTCAACCAGATTGTTGTAGAGCATTAAGAAGCCGGGTCTGTACCTGTGGTGCCTTCTCTTCCAGGCTGCATTCTGCTGGGTTTATCTGAAAAGAGAGGCAACAGGGAGCATATGAAGATATGGGATGAGAGACAATACTGCTAGGAGACAGATGTAGCCTCAAGGTAAAGGGTGGCAGCTGGAACATTCGAGACTAAGCTTGAAGAAACCATAGATCACCTGAATAATATGTTGTAGGGATGTGTTAGAGTGCGAAGGCATTAGGGAGCTGAGTGGCTTATGCTTTGGAAGAGATAGATATGTGTGGTGCTCTGTCAACATTCCTCACTGTGCATCTATGGCCTGGGTATCGAAGTTGGGATCCCACAGGCCAAGATAGGGTGTTCACTGTGTACCCCAACACGCACACTCCCCGCTAGTTCACTTGGAGTTCACCACTGTTGTTCATGCACTTTTTGGCTTTTAATTTTTGAGATAGAGTCTCTTTACATCACCCAGGCTGAATTCAGCTTGCAGTCCTTCTGCATCAGCCTCCCAGGTACTGTGACTGAGGGTATGGGCCACCATTACCAGCAGTATGTAATATTGTATATACAATTTACTCTTTAAATTTTTTTTTTTGGAAATCCATAGAAATGTTCATAAAAAACAAATTCTGTTCAATATTTAATTGATGCAGCTATGGTGGAAATAATTTTTCCTGAGGAAATTATCACTATTCTGCTTTATATTAAAGATTTCATAACCATTGATTGCCTTACTGTTGTTAACGGACTCCTGAGAAACCCACTGTGCACAGGCAACACACTGTGTCTATTCAACCCCAGGTGGGCATGACCACAAGGGATACCTTGCAAGGGACTGCCTTGACTTCTGACTTTTCCCACCTGCTTAAGACAAATCCCAACCATTGCTCATTCCACCCACATCCTGGCTTCCAGAATCCCACTTCCTGATCAAAAATCACACTTTCTTTAGTCAACTTATATTATGTATGTTACCCTTACATTAGGTTCCTCCATACATTTCACCTTAAGCAGAGACTACATGTTCAACCCTGTTTATGTGTGAGTCAGGTTGATTATTCAACACTCCTGTGGTACCAGCACTAATAAAATGAACTGGAAACACAAAATCAAATAGAAGTATCAGGCTCTGGTGCACTACAGAACAATAGAGAGCTGTAGTTCAGAATTACCTATTATATCTCTTTTTTTCAATTTTTTATTAGATATTTTTTTCATTTACATTTCAAATGCTATCCCCAATGCCCCCTATACCCTCCTCCTGCCCTGCTCCCCTACCTACCCACTCCCACTTCTTGGCCCTGGCATTCCCCTGTACTGGAGCATATAAAGTTTGCAAGACCACGGGGCCTCTCTTCCCAATGATGGCTGACTAGGCCATTTTCTGCTACATATGCAGCTAGAGACACGAGCTCTGGGGATACTGGTTAGTTCATATTGTTGTTCTACCTATAGGGTTGTAGACCCCTTCAGCATCTTGGGTACTTTCTCTAGCTCCACCATTGGGGGCCCTGTGTTCCATCCAATAGAAGACTGTGAGCATCCACTTCTGTATTTGCCAGGCACTGGCATAACCTCACAAGAGACAGCTATATCAGGGTCCTTTCAGCAAAATCTTGCTGGCATATGCAATAGTATCTGGTTTTGGTGGCTGATGATGGGATGGATTCCCGGATGGGATAGCCTCTGGATGGTCCATCCTTTCGTCTTAGCTCCAAACTTAGTATTTGTAACTCCTTCCATTGGTATTTTGTTCCCTATTCTAAGGAGGAATGAAGTATCCATGCGTTGGTCTTCCTTCTTCTTGATTTTCTTGTGTTTTGCAAATTGTATCTTAGGTATTCTAAGTTTCTGGGCTAATATCCACTTATCAGTGAGTGCATATCAAGTGACTTCTTTTTTTTTTTTTTTAACATTTCAAATGCTATCCCGAAAGTTTCCTATACCCCTCCCCCCACCTCTGCTCCCCTACCCACCCACTCCCACTACTTGGCCCAGGCCTTGCCTTGTGCTGGGTCATATAAAGTTTGCAAGACCAAGGGGCCTCTCTTCCCAATGATGGCCGATTAGGCCATCTTCTGCTACATATGCAGCTAGAGACACAAACTCAGGGGGTACTGGTTAGTTCATATTGTTGTTCCACCTACAGGGTTGCAGCCCCCTTCAGTTCCTTGGGTACTTTCTCTAGCTCCTCCATTGGGGACCCTGTGTTCCATCCCAATAGCTGGCTATGAGCATCCATCAAGTGACTTCTTTTGTGATTGGGTTACCTCACTAAGGATGATATGCTCCAGATATATCCATTTGC
Source organism: Mus pahari (assembly GCF_900095145.1). Lineage (NCBI taxonomy): Eukaryota > Metazoa > Chordata > Mammalia > Rodentia > Muridae > Mus > Mus pahari. The sequence goes on along the minus strand of NC_034590.1, from coordinate 47,632,170 downwards.
CCAAGAATTTCATAAATCCATTGTTTTTAATAGCTGAGTAGTACTTCATTGTGTAAATATACTACATTTTCTGTATCCATTCCTCTGTGGAGGAACATCTGGGTTCTTTCCAGCTTCTGGCTATTATAAATAAGGCTGCTATGAACATAGAGGAGCATGTGTCCTTATTTCCAGTTGGAACATTAGGAACAAGAGGAAAAGAGTTTGGGCTGTTAGGGTGGCTCTCTAGGTAAAGGTGATTGCTGTAAAATCCTGGTGGCCTGAGTTTGATCCCTGTATCCCACAACAGAAGGATATCAGTCCGAGATGAATAACTAAAAGAAAGGACTAAGAGGAGGAAGAAGACAAAGAGCATAAAACATGATTACTGTACTTGTCTGAGTGTGTTCTCCCAGTCATTATACGGGAAGAAATACACACACACACACACACACACACACACACACACACACACACACTCATAATCAGTACTGTCATTTCTCTCAACTATTGAATTAACACTGCAAATTTCCACCCTCGCAATCTTTAAAGGAGGAAGCCATGTGTAGTCTTGGCCTGAGTTATATAATTTGTAGTTTGAAATCAGTCTTGCCTTTTTCCCACTGTCTCATTGATTTTTATGTCTGAGCAGATTTCTCAGCACTCTTTAACTTGATTCTGACTTGCAGCCCAGGGCCGTGAGTGTAACGATTTAGGTGGACGTGAGACCCACTCAGAGGACAGGAGGAGACAAGGTTGTGTCCCTCCTAATTGAAAGCAGCTTGTGTCCACTTCGAAACAAGATGAACATGGCAGAGCTTGGGAACAATGTAAAGATAAAAACACATTTTTTTTTAAGGATGAAGAGTTATTATCTCTTACAAAGGGTTGCCTAAATCCCCAAAACTGGAGCTGTCCGTCTCATTACTGACGAAGGCAAAAGAGTCCAGGGAGAACTGTTTTGGCTACTGAACCTTAAAAACAATCATTGATGGTGTGTACATTCCTAAAGTGAGGGCTGAAAGAGAGGGAGGCCTCCTACCTTCCCTTGGAGGGATATTTACATGAGTCATGTGTCATTGAACATCTTACCAGCCAAGACTGCTTGGTGACCCCCCCCCCACACTCTATGAAGAACATGCACTTGTCCTTCATTCTCTTGGCATTACTTAAGCATCTAGTGTGTACTTAGCCCCAGTCAGTGCTTACGGAGCTGCTTCTGACTGAGAAAGCCCCTAAGCTAATGAGTTAAACACATAGCCTTGTGAGTACAATGGCTTTGAACCCAGCACTGCACAGGACAGTAAACACAATGGAAGTCATGAAGTAGCCCCTGAAGGCAGTGACAAGGGCCCAGCCACCGAGCTGATGCTTTCAACAGAATTGATTGCTTGAGTGAGTGAAATGATGAAGAGAGGGTCTGTCTGCCTGCCATGTGTTTCCATGTTGAATGACCAATGACTGAGCAGAAATTACGATGGAGGAAAATATGAAAGGGTCATAGAATGTATTACTAAGAGAGATAGAGAAACAGAAAAGAAAGACATACAAATGTATACACGCATGCGTGTACACACACACACTCATGGGTGGGGCAGAGAGAAAGAGAGAGAGGCAAAGTCACTCCAACTGAAAACAAAGACTTCTCCCTAGAGAGGAAGTTATGTCACAACCAAGTCCTGAAAATTAAATAAAAATAGAACAGGTGGGAACAAGTCAAGGCATTCTTGGTGAAGGATGGACAGGAAGGAGACAAGAGGAGAGTTTGGGAAATAGAGAGCTGCCCAGAGTGGCTAAAACAGGAGAAAGAGGAGCTGGACCATGGGGGCCTTTGGCTAGAAGGTAGCCTGCTTCCAATGCAAGGTCTGGGCCACAGAGAGCAATGCTCTGCGCTGCCTCTCGGGGTGGAGAGAGCAGAGATCCTTAGGTGGGAAATGACAGGAGCAAGGCAGAGATTTCCATGCTTGCCCTGTTTGGTCAGAGTTGGCAAGATGGCCGCCCTCTTCAAGCGAATTCTATTGCTTTGGAGGTATGAAAAGGAACCAAAAAAAAAAAAAAAAAAAATGAAGTTAAATCAAAAGTCCCTCCTCCATTCCCCTGGGCTGGCCTTTCTCCAAGAAGGGCAGATGGAAGGAGGTGGGCATAGTAAAGCTTGCCCTTTTATACTGCACGGTGACCAAGCTGCCCCACAGGGCTTCCCAGGTGGGTCTCGGATCAGCTGAAAGGCACCAACGAGTGCTTAATGACCAGAGAAAATACCCAGCCCTGTGGGAAAGAGAGAGCTTTCCGGAGAAGCTGCGGGGCGGGGCGGGGAAGCCAGCCTTCTGGAGTCCCCTTACAAAGACCACTTGCAGGTAGATAGAGGGCATGGGGCACACCATCTTGCCCCTGGCAGACTGGCCCTTCCTGAGAGGAACCTGGCTCCTGACAGGCTTCTGAGGGGCTGAACAGACTTTGTGTGCCAACCACAGCAATTTCATGGCACTGAACTGAACCCAGCCAGTTGGCACCACGGCTGTTCGAGTAAGACGGGAGATTTCAAAGGAAAGAAATGGAGTACTGGCGATGGGGAAAATCCTCGAGCTCCTGCAGCAAGCGCTATGGGCACAAACCCCGAAGCCAGCAGCCTGTGGTGTCCCAACACAGGCAAATGCAAATTGTGGCAGCCAGGTGGAATTTATCCATTTACCTGTCTGTCTTTCTTCCTCAGTCTGGGACTCCCTGGGGACAAGAACTACCAGATTTATCTCTGGACTGTTATAAAGAAGATTAGAAGGCAGGCAGGCTGCATGACTCCAAAGCGGGAAGGAGATGGAAAGGGGTGTATGAAATACACGTGCAGATGACTTACTGCCTGCGTTAGACATGGGTAATTTGAATAGATTCCGTCTGGATGAATTACTCTATTGGGAACCTAATCCTGTGTTTACATGTGCATGTACATGTGCCATGTGCACATGCATGCAGTGCACATATGCTCACCGTTTCCTTCTCTTCCTATATGAAAGATCCCATCATTACTAGCTAAACATGGGGCCCAGGCCTGTAGTTCGATACGGGCAGAAGCAAGAGCACCCAGAGTGTGAGACCAACCTGGGTTACTTTGTAAGAACTTATCTCAAAAGTTACATATTTTGCATCTTGTGTTCTGGCAACAGTGACTGGATTTCCTATCATGAAAATCAATGTGCCCTAAGTTTCTGGTCATCCCTCGCCTCACTGTGATGCTAAGTACTCCACCAGGGCCAGAAAGACCAGACTAAACACCCTCTCTAACCTTTACTCACTCTCTCTCTCTTCCTTTTTAACTTTGTTTTCAGCAGCGTGCTACAAGAAAGAAATCGTCAGAACTGTGTGATAGCCATTTGCTTTAATGTTTTCACACAAATTAATGCACTCCCATAAAAAGAAAAGTCCATGTCACCCCCTGAGTTAAAACCAGAATTGGCAGAGGTGTGTAGACAACCAAAACCAGGAAGGGGTGCCTAGAGTGTAGGGATGAATGTAGTGACCAAATACATTACCATGGAGGGACAAAAGAGCCAGGAAGCAGGCCCATCCCTTTCATCCTTGATGTGTGGTATAGAGGCAGGCTGCAGTTAGGGCTTAGTGGTAGAGAATTTTCTAGCATACATAAGGCTAGATTCGATCTCCAGCATTAAGAAGAAAAAAACCTTCTAATATACAACCAAGTATTAGTCATTGGTTGCATATTAATAGAAAAATAATATGAGTTACAATTAATTCTTGCCTTTTATGTTCTTTCATGCTACAGGTATAGTATACGTAGAATCCAGAGTTGAAGGTTGTATTTGTTTAATAGTGCATCTACTTACTGTTCTTAACACGTTTTCATTTTAAAATTAGAAAAATTTTTTTCATTTAATATATTTTGATCATGTTTTTTGAGACAGGATCCCACTATGTAGCCCAGGCTGGCTTAGCACTCACTATGTGGTCCAGGCTATCCTTAAACTATGTCAGTGCTCCTAGCTCTGCTTCCAAGTCTTAAGATGTCAGGTGTGTACTGCTGTGACTACCTGTTTATTGTTTATTTGATTGATTCATTGATTGATTCATTGATTCATTGATTCATAGATTCATTCATTCATTCATTTTAGACAAGGTCTCACTGTGTAGCTCTGGCTAGCCCAGAGCTCACTATGTAGACCAGGCTGTCCTTCAACACACAAAGATCTACCTGCCTCTACCTCTCAAGCAGAATGATTAAAGTCATGTGCTGCTATGCCATGCCATGCCTGCGTTCATTAGAGTTTAATGACAAACTCTCCATGTAGATATTCTTATGGCCATTTCATAACACAACTCAAAAATAAAGCTCGGGGTTGACAGAGGTATAGTCCTCTAGTTATATTCTTAAATAAGAATGGTAGAACATGGAAATAACTCTGTGGTGACAGCTGTTGGGCCAATGCCATCTGCTGGCTGCGCTCTGTGTAGTATCAGTACACAGGGTGCTAAGCACTTGTTTTTTAATTTTAAATATATTATGCTCTGTACTAGCTTTCCATCACTGTAGCCAAGTAACTGAGAAAGAGGGTTATTCCGAAGGGTCCAGTTGTGGTCTCAAGTGTCCGTATTGATTTGGGTGTCTTGCAAGTTAGCTCATTGTGTTAAGAGCTCACAGGAGAATAAACCTTTTACCACAGGTGCAAAGAGGAAGAAACTGGAGCCCCACAGTCCCCTTCAAAGGCATGACCCTGAGGTCCTCTAGCCTTGCCTACAAAATGTCTGCAACCCCGGTGACAGTGCTGTCTTGGGCACCAAGGCTTTAGCACGCAGACATTTAGGGAACACTTAATGAAAACCACACCAGGCACAAAATGACTGCATTGTAGAACAAGGACTGCAAGTATTCCACGCTATCCTCTGGGGTGAGTGCCGAAGAGATGAGTCGCTTGATTGATTGCCCTTGTAAACCAGTCTGTCCTTAAAGGGAAATAGCAGGCTAGAGTAATGGTTTGGCATGGGCATAAGCCCCTGACATGACACTTATGTGAGTTGCTGGTGTGGGGCATCTGAGAGCTGGGCTGAGAGGTGATGCAGATGCCAGGGTTTGGTAACAAGGCAAAGAAAGGTACCGCCTCTGATTCATCAAAACTGATCCATCCCTGAAGGGGGTAGTCCTCGGGTCAGGCCTGACGTCTCTTCTCTGCTAATTCTAACTCCTCATCCTTCTTGGGTGCTGCCACAGATCATAAAATCCTCCCCTGAAGGCCCTCCCATGGAATTCCACTGTGAGTGTCACTGGACTCCATTTCTGTTGCTTACAACCTAACGCCCTGCTCCCCAGCCACTCCGAACAGCAACTCGACAGCCAAAACATCACCAAGCTTTAGATAAATATGCCTGCCACAGACAGGCTGTATGCTGTCCCTCTAGGAGAGGATATATAAGTTGCCAGGACATTCTTCTTTCGATCAAGAACTATTTGATGACCACCCACTATGTTTATCCACTCATGACAGTAATTTTTAGAGCAAAATAAGATGCAAAGTCTGCTCATCCCATCATGTCTACAGTGTTCTTAGACATCCCTCCCATTCACAGGGCTCAGAGGAACCATTAAGTCGGTTATGCTTTGGTTTTCTAGCTATTTAGTATTAAGTAATTCGCTGAAAAAAAAAAAATTGCCAACTGCGGGAACCTGCTGCTTTGATTGTTGTTGCTTTCTTATTACAAGATTTTGAGACACAGTTTTGTTTTTCAGAGAGCAAGTTGAGCAAACAAAGATTACCTAAAAGGCAAATATGGGCAGCACAGAATTAAAGTAATAGCTTGTATAAAAAAATAGAATAGAATAAAATAGTAAGTTTTTATCATTTGTGTCTAATTCAGCTAAACCGAGCTTGGAAAAAAGGAGCAGGTGCTCAACATGTTTAATGAATTGTGGCGATGAATTCAGCCTCCTGTGTACCCACTACGCTCTCCGGCTGTTGTCTAAGATTGTTTTATTTTTTTTATTTCATTTAGCTCTCCTTAGTAGCTATGCGGTGTGGTGATGTGTCGGACACCTTTGACCTTCGGGCAAAAGAAGCAGGGAGATGAATCTAGGGCTAATTCCACAACCCCGGGGCTTCGGCCAGCCTCCTCCAATAATCTTTCCAATCATCTCAAGTCTGGAGCCCTCCACTCCTTCTTGTGAGTGGGAGAACACTATGGCATTGAAAAGGTATATACAAGTACACGCCTCCAGTAGCCTACCTCCCCTTTCTACTGTCCCGCCCTGCACAAACATGGCCTCTTGTTCCCTTATGCTGAACATTAGGTTGATTGCCTCCTTTTTATATGATCCCTGCAATTAATAGACCTCTCATAGGAATACATTGATCCCTCCTTCTTCTGTCTCCCCAGATCGCCATCATTTCAGCTCCTTCTTATTTAGTGGCGTGTCTAAGTTCCCTCCGCCCATCTCCAGAGCAGCTGCAAGCGCAGGTTGTCATGGGCTCATTTTTGCCGTGTGGAGTCAGTCATTCTCGAGTGCCTGGGGACAGCAGGAAAGCCAGCAGAGTGGCTGACCCGGGCTGGTTTCAAGGGCAAGGGACAGCTGGCATTCGGGCAGCCTCTGCCAGCATGGAGTGGGCAGAGCAGGCCCCTGGGAGCAAGAGTGTGGAATGTCCAATAGCCAGAAAGTGCCTGAGCCTGATGAGGCTTAACTGTCCCCACGGCACCGCTGTGGGGATGAACAGGTGTTCCCACAGCTGATTGGGCACTCGGCATCTAGTGGGGGATCTCGGGTGGGTTGCACTGAAGAGGGCATTGTAGATACTCACAAATAAGCAGGCCTTTGCGAAGCCATCGAGAATAGCAGCTGGGATGGAAGTATTTAATCCTGAGGGGTAAAAACATTTGGCTGTTTGCCAATCAGAGATTGAAGGCAGCACATTTCGGGTAATGCTACTCCGAGGGTGAGGTGAGCCTCGTAGAAAAGACATCCTGGGAGCTAGTCAAAGACAGCCTTCCGGGCGCCATCTCAGACCTTCTCATTCAGAAGCTACACTTAAACAAAACCTCCAGGTGAGTCCTAGGCACATTAGAGTCTGCAGAATCCCGATCTAGAAGTGTGGGTCTCAGAGTGACTCCCAAACCAAGTCACTAGCACCAGCAGCAACAAGGTAGTTAAAGATGCACACATTTTCAGGTCCTCTGAACATGGATCTCCACATGTCGTTTTAACTAGCTCTCCAGGCAACACCACTACATATAAAAGTTTGAGAAACAGATTCTGGGCTTCTCTCTCTCTCTCTCTCTCTCTCTCTCTCTCTCTCTCTCTCTCTCTCTCTCTCTCTCGTATTTCCCTCCCCCTCCCTCTCCTTCCCCCTCCCCAAAAGTTTCTCTGTGTATCCCTGGATGTCCTGGAACTCTCTCTGTAGACAAGGGTGGCCCCA
>NC_034590.1:47620540-47624357 GCF_900095145.1 Mus pahari | reverse complement strand
GCCTCTGCCTCTGCCTCTGCCTCTGCCTCTGCCTCTGCCTCTGCCTCTGCCTCTGCCTCTGCCTCTGCCTCTGCCTCTGCCTCTGCCTCTGCCTAGTGGTGGGATTAAAGCTGTGTGTGTGGTCTGTTTTGTTTTGTTTTTTTATTTTTGTCTTTTTGGGGGGGATTGCAGATATTTATTTTTATTTTTATTTTTCATATTTTTATTGGTTATTTATTTACATTTCAAATGTTATCTCCCTTCCCAGTTTCCCCTCCACAAGCCCCCATCACCTTCTTCCTCCCCCTGCCTCTATGAGGGTGCTCCCCCACCTGCCCACCCACTCCTACCTCAGCGACCTATAATTCCCCTATCCTAGGTCATCAAGCCTCAGAAGGACCGGCTCTCCTCCCAGTGATGGCAGATAAGGCAATCCTCTACTACATATCCAGCTTGAGCCATGGGTACCCCCTGTGTACTCTTTGTTTGGTGGCTTAATCCCTGGGAACTTTGGGGGTTCCGGTTGGTTGATATTGTTGTTCTTCCTATGAGGTTGCAAACCCTTTCATCTCCTACAGTTCTTGCCCTAACTTCCCCATTGGGGTCCCCATGCTCAGTCGAATGTTTGTCTGTGTACATCTGCATCTGTACAGGTCCTGCTCTGGCAGAGTCTCTCAGGGAAGAGCTATACCTGGCTCCTGTCAGTAAGCTTTTCTTGGCATCAGAAATAGTGTCTGGGTTTGGTGTCTGCAGATGGGATGGATCCCTTGGTGGGGCAGTCTCTGGATGGGCTTTCCTTCAGTTTCTAATCTGCTCTTTGCCCCTACATTTCCTTTTTGACAGGAGGAATTCTGGATTAATATTTTTGAGGTGGGTGTGTGGCCACAACCCTCAACTGGGGGACCGTGTCTATCCACTGGACATGGTCTCTACGGGTTCTATCTCCCTTTTGTTGGGTATTTTGGCTAAAGTCATCCCTGTTGGGTCCTGGGAACCTCTTGGTTCACTGGCATCTGGGACTTTCTAGTAGCTAACCCCAGTTCCCCTCCCCCACTGCTACACATGCACTTATAAATTCCTGACCCTCTGTACTTCTCCACCATCTCCTCCCATATCTGAACTGGTTCCCTTTTCCCTCCCCCTCCTCTCTCCATCCCAGGTCCCTCTACTTCCAGAGATTACTCTCTTCCCCTTACTGAGTAGGACTGTAGCTTCCACACTTTGGTGTGATCCTCCTTCTTCTTGGGTTTCATATGGTCTGTGAGTTGTATCATGGGTATTCTGAGATTCTTTGTGTTTAAAATCCCCCTCAGGTGGGGATGGAGCATAGACTGAGGGAATGGCCAAGCAATAAGCCTCCCAACTTGAGACCCAGCTCATGGGCCAGCACCAATCCCTAACACTATTATGCTTACAGACGGGAGCCTAGCATGGCTGTCCGCTGAGGTGCTCCACTCAGCAGCTAATTAAGATAGATGCAGAGACCCACAGCCAAACAGCAGATGGAGCTTGGACACTCTTATGGAAGAGTCGGGGTAAGGACTGAGGGCCCCAAAGGGAAAAGGAACTCCACAGGAAGACCTACAGAGTCAAGTAACCTGGACTCTTGAGGGCTCTCAGAGACTGAACCATCAACCAAAGAGAAAACACAGACTGGACCTAGGCCTCCCTGCACATATGTAGCAGATGTGCAGCTCCATCTTCACTTGGGTCCTGAACAACTGGAGCGGGGCTATCCCAAGGGCAATTGCCTGTCTATGGGATGTGTTCTTCTAGCTGGGCTGCTGTCTCTGGTCACAGCGGGGGAGGATGCACCCAGCCCCACAGAGACTTAATGTACCAGGGTGGGAGGAGAGGGCATGGAGGGGCGCTCCACCCTCTCAATGGAGAAGAAGGGGAAGATGGAGATAAGGATTGTGGTAGAAGGTGACCAAGAGATGGGTGGTGATCAGGATGTAAAGTGAATAAAAAAATAAATAAAATAAAATCGCCTCTCATGCTGATCATTCTCCATCTTTCTCACTTTCTCTCTGCCCTCCCTCCTCCCACTCACCATCAGCAAATTTCTGCCTTTTTATACAGTTGAGGAATGTGACTCCTGATGCTCACTAAAGCCTTTAACTTCACACCTTCTCTATCGCACAGGGCATTTTCCTTCTTATATGGTAATCTCCTTCTAAATAGACAGAGATTGGATGGATTCCTTGAACATGGAAGCACATAACCCCTCCTCCACCCCACTCACTCCTTTGCAGCATCTTCATGACTCCTCCATGTCCCATAGTCCTAATCTAACACTGGGACCCTGTCTTTCATTGATAACTCTTTTTCCTTTGATTGGGACCAATTCTCCTTCCTGGAACTTGTGTGAGATTTTGTACAAGGGTAGCCATGTCTCCATGTCACAGCCCAAAATTATATACCTGACATCTGTGGATGATTATCAAGGCAGCTGGTAGCATTCTACAAGAGCTAAAATCAGAAGACATCCTTTACGTGGCTATCTGACTTCCCTTCTAATACCTGGGAGCTTAGGAATCTCAGAAGAGAGGAACTCTGAAACTCTCTCCTTCCCATTTTCTTCATGTTTCCTGGACACTTCAAATAGACTCATAAATAATTTCCCCAATTCAGTCCCTGCCAAAACCTATCCTATCACTTTCTCTCCTTTTCCCTATGGGGATAGTCAGTCCCATCCTTGAAAGCCTTCAATGGTTCCCAGCTATTTGTACAACAGCCTATGCCTTGCCCTAACACATCTCATCCTGAAGCTAAAAAACAGAGAAACTGTGTGGAAGAAGAAGTGAGAAGCATTGTCTCTGCAGACAGTGAGGGGGAGAGGAAGCAGAGCTTTCGTCTGCACTGACTCAGTGGATCATGCAGAGCTAGCCTCCATGGGAAGGTAGACTAGAAACAGTAGAAGTCACTCTGTCACTCACGAACAGTTGACTCGGGAGTCAGATATCTGGGTACTTTGGGGGGGTGGTGAGGGGACTAGAACAAGAGAACAGACGGGGACAGATTTCTCATACGAGGCACAGAGGGGATGGGAGAAAGCCATGATGGAAGTACCATTCAGGCCTTAGAACCCACACGGGAAGGAACACCTGCCAAAATGAGAACAAAGACCTAATCCATCAAATCATATAGTTCTGGAAAAGTCCCTTGCTTTTTGGCTTCTGTAGTTCCACTTCTGACTAACTGTTCTTGCTAACCCAGGTTAACTGTGTGTCAACCCAAAATGTAATTTTTGTGCTTAAAAAAACCTACTCTGAGAAAGGCTCAGGACTGCCCTCGGGTCCTGAACACCAGTCTACTCACTGACTGGCTAGTAAAGACTTTCCATTAGTTCGAACCATGTCCACGAAGTCCTCTCTGATGGGTACCCCACAACACTGAGCAGCTCCAGAAATACCATGGCAAACTAGCTTCATGGGAATACACAGGGAACAGAACGAATGGGCCGTGAGGCATGCTGGTCTGCCGGCAATATATATAACTATGATGTCAGAGGTTGCTTTTTCTGAATGGCTGAAGTGGCGTCCTCTAGAAGTCCCCAGACAAATGTGGACCCATGCAAAGTTGCTATGTGTCCCCAACATCAGGAAGCTTGTCTCAGTTAGGGTTTCACTGCTGTGAAGAAACACCATGACTAAGGCAACTCTTATAAAGGGCAACATTTAATTGGGGCTAGCTTACAGTTTCAGAGATTCAGTCCATTATCATCACAGCAGAAGCATAGCATCATCCAGGTGGACACAGTGCTCTATAAAAAACTGAAAGGAGGGCTGGTGAGATGGCTCAGTGGGTAAGAGCACCCGACTGCTCTTCCAAAGGT
>NC_034590.1:47613082-47620190 GCF_900095145.1 Mus pahari | reverse complement strand
AAGGAAGGAAGGAAGGAAGGAAGGAAGGAAGGAAGGAAGGAAGGAAGGAAGGAAGGAAGAAAGAAAGGAAGAAAGGAAGAAAGGAAGAAAGGAAGAAAGGAAGAAAGGAAGAAAGGGAAAAAGCTGAGCTTCTACATCTTGATCCAAAGGCAGCCAGAAGGAGACTACCTTCCCAGGCAACCAGAAGGAAGCTCTGAAATGTCACACTGGGCGGAGCTTGAGGTCTAGGAGACCTGGAAGCCCACCCCCACAGTGACGCACTTCCTCCAGCAACACCACACCCACTCCAACAAGACCACACGTCCTAGTAGTGCCACTCCCTATGGGCCAAGCATTCAAACACATGAGTCTATGGAAATGATACCTATTCGAACCACCACAGTGCCTTGGTCTGAAATTTGAACTCTCATCACTGCCGGGTGGACTGTGTGTTAGTCCTCTTCTTTGTGGGATCCCGCGCTTAGCAGAGCCTTTTGTGACTGTGTAGGCAGTGAAACAACTGTGCTGACAGAAGGGACTCAATATCTGCGTCTAGCACAGCAGACTCCTGCAGGCCACCTCACAGACCTACTTACTAATTCAAGGAGAATGTCACTTCCTGAGTCCCCAGACCTTGCTTTCTGCTTCTTTCTGAAGTCCCTTGCTCAGATCCCACATGGTGGAGCGCATCCTGGGAGTGCCAGGAGATACCCCACCCTTCTAGTTCACACCTCGCCATCTGTCTACACGCTGACTGAGCCCAACACACTTTGACCATTTACATGACCATCCTGGATCAATAAAATAATTGGCAAAGCTGCTAGTGACCCTGCAAGGAGATGCTTCTTCGTGTTAACACAGTCCGTTTTGATGAAAAAAGACTCACCCAACGTAGCCTGTGGGTTGCTATACCAGGGTCTTCCATAATAAGAGGGTTGTCTGGGGTGAGGAAGGTGGATTTGGTGACCTCCAGCATGGGGGAGAGGTGGTATGTATGCCTCTAGGAGTAGTTGGATGTAAACGAGGATCTCGCACAGCCAAGTGTGAGGTGGGCGTGATATGGAGCCAAAGAGTATCTACCTAAGACACATCTTGGACAAACCAGACTTGCCTACGCCCTGTAAATTGTAAAGCCTTAGTTGACTTTTTTTTTTTTATTTCAACTAGATGTGTTGCTTTTCAGTCTCTAATGTTTGTATACATGTACTCATTGGCCACCAGGAGAAACCACGTATCAAGAGAGAGAGAGAGAGAGAGAGAGAGAGAGAGAGAGAGAGAGAGAGAGAGAGAGAGAGACTGGCCAGTACACTAGCACTTAGAAAATGAACCTAAGCTTATTCGGCTCCCCACTCAGGCCACATGGCTCCCTCTCTCTCCCTCCTCACTGCTGTGTGCCATGTTTGTGCCACATGCTGAGAATACAGCAAGCCACAAGAAGGTTCCAAGTTTGTAGCATGAGCGCTGTAGAAGGTACACTCCCGCCCTGGGTCCCTTGTAGAAAATTAATGAAAACCATGAGAAAGAGAGGTAGAATTCGAAGACCTCTTTCTCCATTTCCCTAAAGCTGAGTAAAATAGATATTCTCTCAAACTATCCTCTTCTTTCCTGTTTCCTCAGGTCTTATTTTCCCCACGAATTCTTGAGTCTAGAAAGAGACTTCTTAAACATAGGAACATTTTTTTTCTGGCATGTCTGGTTTTTTGCTTTAGGTAAAATCCCTGCCAGAAACGCTCCAGGAACCAGTCGAGTTCGGTGGAGTTCGAGAACGTGGTGCAAGCTAGCCTGAGCTCAGAGAAAAGGGTCTTCAGGAGAGTGAGATAAAAAGACTGACTTTTCTTTCTTTCCTTTTTTTCTTTTTTTGGTACGAGTGTTGAAGCAAGTGGCTTTAAAGTAGCCATATTTTCTGAAGACAAAAGTGCACCCTAACATAGCCACCCTACCCTCACAAAAGGAGAGAGTTCTTGACACCGGCTCTCCCTGCAAGGGAAAAATCAAACCCACTGGCTGGGAAAGCATGAAGACATCAGGGTGTTATCAATAGCATGTGATGCCTGCCATTGAGTGTTCTCCCGGTAACGGTCCAGCCAATAATACCCTTCCCTGTTCTTAAATCTCTCTTGTCAAGAGGAGCTGTTGAATGGCCTCTATTCTTTGCCCCCTTTGAAATGACCATTCAGTGGTTTGCTGTGAGAGCAGCTTCTCAGCCTGACAGAGAATTATTGGCATTTTACTTGTCGGCTCAGAGTAAATGTCTATGGGATGCCACTGGCAGGCGAGGTGGCAGGCAGACAAAAGGGCACTGAGATGTGAAGCCTGAAGTCCAGGAGGAATGCTGCTGCTCAGAATACGCTCGGACAGTCACTGCCACCGTCACTGCCACCGAGCGAGGGACCTAATTTAGAAGATAGGACTGGAAGGTGTGCGTGCAGGAGTCAGCTCCATGCAGGGAATTTGGAACCCCAAATAGTACTCCCCTCTCACAGTGCAGTACAGAGACCCCTCTTCCAGCCATGCCTTCACCTGTGTGTTGCCCTCTGCAGACTGTGCAGTGCTTTCATTGGCCTTAGAGCACTTGAGCCTTGCCATCTATATCAGTCTGGCATGACAAACACAGGTTAGACCACACAAAATACCACATGCTGATTGCTCTTGACCTCTACAGACTTTGGCAAAAGCACACAGTCACGGGCGGTGGTGGCGGCGCACGCCTTTAATCCCAGCACTTGGGAGACAGAGGCAGGCAGATTTTTGAGTTCGAGGCCAGCCTCGAACAAAAAAGTGAGTTCCAGGACAGCCAGAGCTATACAGAGAAACCATGTCTCAAAAAAAAAAAAAAAAGCACACAGTCATATAGCCACAACATGATCAAGACACAGAAGACAGTAGCGTTGGGCAGGGAGGTGGGATATTACAAAAGACAGGGCAGTCCGCTCAGGGGTCTATAGATACAAGACAATGGACACCTTTGCAGCCATGGATCTGTTTTCATTCCTATAGATTTGCCTTTTCTAGAGATGTGTAGGTTAAAGAACACATCGTGAAACCCCTGATTCTACTCTTCCATTAGCATGTCACTTATGTTCTCCCAGGCTTTTGAATCAGAGCATTCTTCCTGCTCATAGCAGAACATATTTCCAATGTACACAATTCACAATATTTTTGTACATTCACCAGTGGAGAGACATCTGGGGTGTTTCCAGTTTGACTTGATTATTAATAAAGCTGCTGTAAGCATTTCCCTACAGGTCTTTGTGTAGGTGTATATTTTCATTTCTCTTGGGTAAATACCTATGTGTAGGATTAGTGGGTTGCAGAAAAAAAAAATTGTTTTCATCTCTGTAACAAACCACCAAACTGTTTTCAACAGTACCGGTGTCGCTTTCACATTCCCTGTAGCAGTGTCTGGGCAGCTCTACACTATAGTTGGTGGTATTACGGTCAGAATGGAGGAGGAGGTGGTCAGCCATTCTAATAGCTCAGAGTGCATCTAGCTAGTTTTAATCTGAGTGTCCCTAATAACTACATGTGATGAACATTCTTTCATGTGCTACTTTCTATCCTAATATTTTCTTTGGTGAAATGTCTGCTCAAGTCTTTTGTTCATTTTCTAAAATTGAGTTATTTCCTTCTCATTACTGAGCTATGAGAGTCCTTTTTTCCTGATCTCTATTCACACAGTTAATAACAGGATAGGACCCCATTATTAGATATGTGTTTGGCCAATGTGTTCTCTCAAACACTTGTCTTTTCACATCCATTAAAATATCTTTTGAAGAGCAAAGGAGTTTTATTCTAATAAAGTCCAAATTTTCCTCATTATTCTTCTATGAATAATGCTTTTTGTGACCTATTTAAGCAATCTTTGCCTAACTCAAGCTCACACCGATTTTTCTGCTATGTTTTCTTCTAGGCGTTTTATTATTTTAAATCTCATGCTAGGTCCAAGTTTTTGTTTGGGGCACTAAGTGTGACTCAAGGTTCATTTTCTTGTATAAAGATATCCAGCTGCTCCCCCATCATTTGTTGAAAAGTGGACCCTTGCTCCATTAAAGTGGCCTCACACCTGTGTTGAATCCTGTCAATCATATATATGTAGCTCTATTTCTTCATTCTGTTCTAGTCCACTGATCTATCATCTCTTGGACTCCATACTATGTTGATTGCTATGGCTCTATGGTAAGCCCAAACATCAAGTTGAGGGCCTCTTCTAAGAACAACTTTGTGTTTTTATTTCTCCAGTATCGTTTTCAATTACTTTTGTTTCCTTTGCTTTAATTCCATATACATAACAAAAATTAGTCCAAATAATAAACCTATAGATTATTTTTAAGATGAAAGAATGAGACTGGAGAGAGAGGTTACTCAGTGATTAACAGCACCTTTTGCTCTTTCATAGGACACAGGTTTGGTCCTCAGAGTACACATGGTGGCTTATAGTCATCTGTTACTCCTGTTCCAGAAGATGCAACATCGTCTCTTCTGATCTCTGCAGGTACCAGATATACATGCAGGCAAGACATTCATACACACACTTGATATGTGTCACAGCCAACACAGTTTCTGTTAGAACTTGAATGTGAAATGTCCCCTATAGAACAAAATACTCACAGGAGGTAGAGGGTGGGAGGGACTTGGGAGGAAGAGAGGAGGGGGAGGGGGGAAAGGGGAGCAGGATCAGGTATGGGAGGAGACAGGGATGATAGACAGAAGTCAGGAATTTGAACAGAGGTATGTAGCAATGGGGGATAAGGAACTGGGGATAGCCACTAGCAAGTCCCAGATGTCAGGAAAGCAAGAGGCTCTCAGGACACAAAGGAGATGACATTAGCTGAAATGTCCAACAAAGGGGAGGGAGAACCTGTAGAGACCATATCCAGAGGTTAGGCAAGATCCCTGGTTGGGAGATGGGGCCACCTACTCATCTCCAAATTTTTAACCCAGCATTGCTCCTGTCTAAAGGAAATGCAGGGACAAAGTGTGGAGCAGAGACTGAAGGAAAGACCATCCAGAGACTGCCCCACCTAGAGATCCATCCCATATACAGACACCAAACCCAGACACTATTGCAGATGCCAAAAAGTGCTTGCTAACAGGAGCCTGGTATGGCTGTCCTTTGAGAGACTCTCCCAGAGCCTGACAAACACAGAAGCAGATGCTCGCAGCCAACCATTGGACTGAGCATGGGGACCCCAGTGGAGGAGTTAGAGAAAGGACTGAAGGAGCTGAAGGGGATTGCAACCCCATAGGAATAACAACAATATCAACCAACCAGACCTCCAGAGCTCCCAGGGATTAAACCACCAGCCAAAGAGCACACATGGAAGGGACCCATGGCCCCAGCTGCTTATGTAGCAGAGGATGGCCTTGTCTGGCATCGATAGGAGTAGAGGCCCCTGATCCTGTGAAGGCTCGATTCCCCAGTGTAGGCAGATGCCAGGGTGGTAAGGTGGAAGGGGGAGGGGGGAGGGGGAGCACCCTCATAGAAACAAGGGATGGGATAGGGGTTTCTGGAGGGGAAACCGGGAAAGGGGATGACATTTGAAATGCAAATACATAAAATATACAATAAAAAAAAAAAAAGAAAAAGAAATGTCCCCTATAGACTCATGTTTGAACATGTGATCCCCAGCTAGTGGCACTGTTTATGAATTTCATAGAATGCTTAGAGCCTTGTTGGAGAAAGTAAGTTATTGGACCAGGCCTTCTCTGCTTCCCGGCACTGCTTCCTCATCTGCAGAGATGTGAGCAAGCCCCTGCTGTCATATCCAAAGAAAACTGAGGGGGCTGGAGAGATGGCTTGGTGGTTAAGAGCACTGGCTGCAATTCCAGATGTCCTGAGTTTGATTCCCAGCCACCACACAGCGGCTCACAACCATCTGTAAAGGGATCTGATACCCTCTTCTGATGTGTCTGAAGACAGAGTATACTCATATACATAAAAATAAATAAATCTTTAAAAAAAAAGAAAGAAAAGAAAAGAAAAAAGAAAAGAAAAGAAAAGAAAAGAAAAGAAAAGAAAAGAAAAGAAAAGAAAAGAAAAGAAAAGAAAAGAAAAGAAAAGAAAAGAGAAAACTGAACAGCCCTGCCTGTCCTGCCATAGTGAACCATACATTCAAACCACAAAACAAATGAAATTCTTTCTCCCTTAACTTGTTTCTGTTTGGTTAGTTGGGTGGGTTTTTTGGTTTGGTTTGGTTTGGTTTGGTTTGGTTTGCTTTGCTTTGCTTTGCTTTGCTTTGCTTTGCTTTGCTTTGCTTTGCTTTGCTTTGCTTTGCTTTGCTTTGCTTTGCTTTGCTTTTGGTTGCTTTTCCTAGACAGGGTTTCTCTGTGAAGCCCTGGCTGTCCTGGAACTCACTCTGTTGACCAAGCTGGTCTCAAACTCAAAAGTCCATCTGCCTCCCATTCCCAAGTGCTGGGGTTAAAGGTGAGTACCACCACTGCTCAGCTCCTTAATTTGCTTCTTCTCAGATACTTGACCATAACAACAAGAAAACTAGCTGATGCAGTCTCTAATCACTTATTTGCATCCAAGTTCACGATTCCATGTGACTGTGGACCTCACAAAGAAGAAAGTAAGCATCATCATGATGGAAGATGTAGGCTCTGTAGAGCTCATAAAATGTCAGCATTGTAATTTATGAAATTCTTGGGCAAATGGATGGATCTGGAGGATATCATCCTTAGTGAGGTAACCCAATCACAAAAGAAGTCACTAGATGTGCACTCACTGATAAGTGGATATTAGTCCAGAAACTTAGAATACCCAAGATACATTTTGCAAAACACAAGAAAACCAAGAAGGAAGACCAAAAAGATATAGATACAGAGACAAAATTTAGAGCTAAGATGAAAGGATGGACTATCCAGAGACTAGCCCACCCGGGGATCCATCCCATCATCAGCCACCAAACCCAGATACTATTGCACATGCCAGCAAGATTCTGCAAAAGGGACCCTGATATAGCAGCCTCTTGTGAGACTATGCCAGTGCCTGGCAAACACAGAAGTGGATGCTCACAGTCAGTTATTGGATGGAACACAGGGCCCCCAATGGAGGAGCTAGAGAAAATACCCAAGGAGCTGAAGGGGGCTGCAACCCTGTAGGTGGAACAACAATATGAACTAACCA
>NC_034590.1:47609420-47610934 GCF_900095145.1 Mus pahari | reverse complement strand
CCCTGACTAATACATGCATAATGGTAGTAGTCAATGCTCTGCCCAGATGCTCCCAAACTCACCTGCCCACCCACCCATCTAGGCCTGCTGCCTCTGCCACCAGGCAGTACCACTGAGCAGACAGAGTCCCTGTCCTGAGTCACCAGTTATAGTGACTTTTCCAGCCAGCTGTGGTGGAAACAACCTTGGAAAGACCCAGCTACAGAAAAGTCATCCAGTCCCTCATCCTGACAGCTAAGAGCCTCTCCCCTTAATCTCTAGTGCTGAGCAGATTGTGGAGAAACAGGCGTTTGTTTTTCATGATGCAGAAATCACCTTCTCCCAATGAGAGAAGAACTCAAGTCTAACGTCTGACCCTATTAGTATCACTTTCCATGGTGGGAAAGCCTGTCTCACTGAAAGATCTTAATGGGTTCTCTAATTTGCTGACTTACAATTGATCCAAATAAGCTATTTTTTCATTGATAAAGAGCATATCGTTGGCTAGTGAATAAAAGTGCTTGAGATCGCTATCTGGTGAAGGAGATAGACAAGGCCAGTCTAACCAGCCTCTTTCTCTGGGATCTCCCATGTTCAGGACTAAACGTGGATGAGAACATGGCCTAGATGTGGGATACAAGTGGAGGTTGAGTGTGCAGGAATGCATCTTACACATCCAAGGGCTGTGGCTTCCACTGTAGTATGTGCATGCTGTGCTCCGAGTACAACAATGAATCCTGTTTGTTCAAGGAGCAAGCCTGGACCTACTGTGCTCCTCACTGGGGAAATAGTTATTGGAAGATTTCAGGCACCAAAAATAAAATTGAAAAACCAAAAAAATAAATAAATAAAATTGAACCCAGAATTATCACTGGGAATAAATCAAGAGTTACAAAATTGATGAATAACATAACAAATGAGAATATGGACCCAGACCCATGAGGTCTACCAAGAGGCACACAAGAAGAGGTCCAGAGCCTATGCTCGGGTTGCTAATTCAGGTCTGGGGTCAGCCCTTTCCAGGATGACTTCCCACCCTCCATTCATCTCTGCCTTCTCTATTCCATCCATAGCTTGACTTCCTGCTGTTCATTTCTCTTTCCCCGGCTCCCAATTGTGTTGATTGGCCTCTTTGCTTCTTATCACAAATTTCGCTTCTCGAGTCCAATAGGGCATACACATCAGTGCTACCCTCACAGGATTCCCTGCGTGAGGAAACAACGAGCCACAGACCTCTTGCCCCTATTACCAGTGTTGCCGGAGAAAAGCTAATTCCAGCACTAGGAGAATACGAACAAACCCTGAAACCTACTACAAAGATGGATCACCCTTCATATATATACCACAGTAGTCCCAAAGATAGACCTGGCATTTTTCCTTCTGAGCTAAGGAGTAGGCTCAGCCTAAGTTCCAGAGCAAAGACTAGGTGAAAATATCAAGTGATTAATCATCTTAGTTTGCATGGAAAGATCCTACCTTTATTTTTTTTAATTAGTGTGTGTGTGTGTGTGTGTGTGTGTGTGTGTGTGTGTGTG
>NC_034590.1:47598806-47609277 GCF_900095145.1 Mus pahari | reverse complement strand
GAGAGAGAGAGAGAGAGAGAGAGAGAGAGAGAGAGAGAGAGAGAGAGAGAGATCCGTCCTTGGGTGTGCATACAACTTGTATGTGGAGGTCAGACTCAGGTCACCCGGTCTGCATGGCAAGCACCTTTACTGAACTATCTCACCAGACCCACCCTGACTTTAAAACCAAAAGTCCCAAATGCCCAGCAACCCTCCCAGGAATGCCGATGATAGCTCACTTTAACAGATGCCAAATGCAAGGGAACCCTTGCAGATTATGCGACCCTGGAGTGAAATGAGGTCCACAGTAAAAGAAAGAGGATGGAGAGATAGCTCGGTTTGCAAAGCACTTGTCTCGCCAGCAGGAGGGCCTATGGTCCATCCCTAGAACCCATATAAAAGGCCAGGCATGGGGCCTGGGAGATGCTTAGCGGGTAAAGTGACTTGCTGCCAAGCCTAATGACTTGAGTTTGACCCCTGGAACCTATGTGGTAGAAGGAGAAAATCAACTCCTTTGAGTTGTCCTCTGACCTCCTTCATACACCCTATGAGTATATGCATCCCCCACACATATACACATACACACACGCACACACACACACACACACACACACAAATAAATAGTTAATAAGGAAATGTAAAAAGTTAACCTAGGCCCAGTAGCTTACACATACAATCTCAGCACCACAGGGATGTGGGAGACAGACACTGGGGTTGGTGGCTAGCCAGCCTACCTTTTTTGTTTGTTTGTTTGTTTGTTTTCTTTTGGGGGGGAGAGGTTCGAGACAGGGTTTCTCTGTGTAGCCCTGGCTGTCCTGGAACTCACTCTGTAGACCAGATTGGCCTTGAACTCAGAAATCCACCTGCCTCTGCCTCCCAAGTACTGGGATTAAAGGCGTGCGCCACCATGCCCAGCTGCTAGACAGCCTACTATGTGATGTGTTTCAGGCCAAGGAGAAAAAAGATGCCCCAGGTTGTCATGTAGCCTCCACACATGCACGTATACATGTGCATACACCTGAATATACATGCGCATTCACACACACACACACACACACACACACACACACACACATACGTATACTGTAGGCCTGTGTACCGGAGGCTTTCTACGGAAAGCCTCAGTTGTTCCACCTCAGTTGCTCCACATCACCCTGTGCTGAGTCGGGCCGGGCTCAGCCAACAAGAGGCCAACTAGCCAGTGAGGAGTGCAGGGAGCTTCAGGTGGCATTTCGGGAGAGCAGACCTCAAGTTACAGCGCTTAGGACAGAAGTTCTGATGGAGTAGCTCTCACACACCTTTATTCCTTCTAGATAGGATTCTTATATAAAGTTTTGGAGTGGGTCAGGGACTGACAATAAGTACTCCCTATTGGCTTGGTCTGAGAGCTTGGAGATACCTTATCTTCATGTGAGAGGTCTTGGGGTGTTGCTCCTATGTGACTGATGGTCACAGACATCTCTATGTAGGGTGGTGGGGAGAGAGACTGTAGCTACATGACAGGAGCCAGGGGCCCAGGAGTATGGCAAAATGCCTACCATTCTTTGTAAGCTACAATCACCTGCTGGCTCACCGGGGTTTTAAGCCTGAGCTCGACCAGGAACCAGGCTGCCTATCACAGCTCACCACACCACAGTGTACCTGTGCGTAAATAAATGCTTTCCACTCCATGCCCCATCCAGGCCCCACCAAGTTCCCTGCTGTGCCTCCCTCAAGCCCTTTCTCTAGGCCTCAGACATAACTTTACTCCTCAGCTGGAGAGCAGCAGGAGACCATATGCAGTGTGCTCGTCAGAATAAGGAGTGACATGCCCAGCCTTGCCTCTGCTCCAGCGGACAGCTATGCCAGGCTCAGGTAGGCCGGCAAATGTGGAGAGTACCAGAAGCATCCATTGCAAAGGGCACTATCCATCCTCATTCCTGCAGAGCACTGCCAGGCCCTGAGGCCTCTCACTCAATGCCAGGTCTTCTGCCATCTGGATTTTTATGATGTGCAAGCTCAAAACATCAAGACTTTCGGGAAAGCAAATCTAGATCAAAATGTCAGCTTTTCTTTGCTGGGCCAACTTCAGAAAGTTCTGAAAACCCCAGCATTTTCCGTTCCTTTGTTTGGGAAGACCTCCCCCTGAACACGGAGAACTCCTTGTGTTGAGAGGGGATGTTGTACGATTGGCTATCTGGACATGATCACCATTACTTCTCATGGCGACTGCATGAGCTGGATGTTATACGCTCCATCTTACATATGACTGTAGGAAGACTCACAAGATTAATAGATACGTCACGTACCCACCAGGAGTCAACCTAGGGGAAATGGAGGGATGTTTTCATGGCTAAGAGAGCTTGTTGCACAAGCAAGAAGACTTGAGTCCAGATACTAACACCCATATAAAAAACCAAGAATGACCTCCTGTAACCCTAAAACTGTGGGATGAAGGTAGATAGGAAGATTTGTGGAGCTTTCTGGCCAACAGCCTAGCTCCGGTTTCAGTAAGAGATCCTGTGTCAAATTAATAAGATAGAGAAGACAGAATACATTAAACCCTATGGTCTCCACATTTGTGTACAAACATGCATCTCTCTCTTTGTCTCTGTCTCTGTCTCTGTCTCTCTCTCTCTGTCTCTCTCTCTCTCTCTCTCTTCCAATCCCCTCTTGCTTCCTCTCTCTTCCTCTTTCTCCTTCATACCCCTCCTTCCCTCTGTATCTTCCAATGTGTCTTTCTCTTTGTCTCTCCCTGTCTGTCTCTATCTCACACACACACACACACACACACACACACACACACACACACAGATATGCCATTGTCTCAGATAATGTTGGGATCAAAAGCCTGAGCCCTTTATTTAACATAGCAGACAAGTCAGGCTTAGAAAGTTAGGTGTCTGGTCTGAAATCACATGTTAAGTCTTGGTTTCCATTGACACAATAAAGTTTTAAGTAGGAATCTGTGTCGTGCATTTGAGATGGCTCTATCTATAGTATTGATTTACCACAGGCAGAAATTTCTCTTTTTCAGAAGAGCAGCACCCAGCCTCCCCCTCTCCCTGAGCAGAAACCATAGCTTCTTTAATTTTCCATCTCAGACTCTAAAGCAATGCTCAACGTGGCATTTCATTAACTTTGTTCATCCAGGAACATTGTCTGAGTCCTTACTATATGCCAGGCATCCAAGAGCAAAGCCACCCAGGTAAAGGCTTTCATGGGTCTTTTGAGCCCTTGTGGTAGGCCAATCAATCAGCTCTAAGCAAATGAATGTCATGTCAGTAGCTGGTGCACCAATCAGAAGTAGGCAGGGCCATCCATGTCCCTCAGGACTGGGAAGATCTTGCCACAGGAGCCAAAAGACCTTCTGGGCACGATGTGGGGGTAGCAGAGAGTTTTGCTGTTGGTTTGTTTGTTTGTTTGTTTGTTTAACATTAACACCTTTTTTTTACTTGTCTATTTTATTCTTCAGCTTCCATGCAGGTAGATAATATACAGTGAGCACATACTCTCTCAAACTCTCCTATTGACTCTTTCCTCGCCCCTCCCATTTTTCTTTGCTCCCCTGGACAATTTCTCTTCTACTTTCAGTCTACATAGGAATGAGTGCTTTTATGAGGCTATAAAGTCTAAGAGTCACAAATGAGAGAAACATGTGATGTTTGTCTTTCTGAGACTGACTTAATTCACCTAATAGGATTATCTCCAGTTCTAACCATTTTTCTGCAGATGACATAAGGGTAATTTTTTTTCTGTATAGTTGAAAAAAGATCCATTCAGGATTTTAAGCAAAGGCATCAGATGACATTTGGAACTTTCCCCTGACCACTATGTGCAGAGGACCGGCTACTGCATAGTTGGAAGTAGCAATAAGAAGAACACTTAAGATTGCTGCTGTCATAGGTCTAGAATAAGCAAACTGCCTATGACACGGCCCTTAGTCAGGTGTCCAAATTAGCATTGCCAGTCATGGGACTGCATGAAGGGATGTGGCAGAGGTCACCATATCACCCAGGCAGAACCCGTGTCAAAATATTTAACCCATGGGGCTGAGAAAATGAGGTAGAAGGAGCCCTGGAACTCCCACAGTGAGAGGGGAGGCTGAGGCAGGAGGATTATCAGACAAGTCAGGTAGCATCTCAGGCGTGCCATTTGTTAATGGCGCTCCTGTGTTAAGGGCGTTCCTGTGGGAGTTCACATACACTCATACACATACAATAAAATCACACTTCCTGATTGCAAAAATGGTTCAGTTATGTCTAATAATATCAGTTAAGGTAGTGATAGCTCATGCTAGTGAGGATGTGGAATGAGGAGAACACTCATTCATTGCTGGTGGGAGTACAAAATTGTACAGCCACTTTGAAAGTCAATATGGTAGTTATTCAGAAAATTAGGAATCAATCTACCTCAAGACCCAGTTCTATCACTCCTGGGCAAATTCTGAAAGGATGGTCCATCCCGCCACAAGGACACTGTCTCAACTATGTTCACAGAAAGATTTATTCATAATAACCAGAAACTGGAAACAATGGACAAAGAAAACGTGGTAAAGTTACATGATGGAGTGTTATTCAGCTGTTAAAACAATAACATCATGAAAATTTGAAAGTAATGGATAGAACTAGAAAAAAAAAATCATCCTGAGTGAGGTATCCTAGACTCAGAAAGACAAAAATAGTGAGTGCTCACTTTGTAGATGGATATTAGCCGTTAAGTAAAGGATAACCATGCAACAATTCACAGACCCAGAAAAGCTAAGTAAGAAGGGGGACTCAAGGGGGAGGGGGACACAGAATAGATTTTGAGGACTGACTAGGGATGGGGGTACAGGAGTGGGAGGAATCGGGTGGGGGGGATGGAAGGAGAGCGTTCATGGGGAGAAAGCTAGAATTGGCTAGCATTTGGGGGTGATATAGAAACCTAGTACGATGGAAATTTTCTGAAGTCTATGAGAGTGATCCTAGTGAGGACTCCTCATAATAGAGGATACAAAGCCTGACCCAGCCATCTTTTATAGCCAGCAAGGTTTCCAGTGGTGTGACAGCGTTGCATGCAGTTGAGTTGTTGGCCAAAGGGGTCTTGTAGATATCCCCAAACAACCCAGGCTGATGCTAGGACAGAGAGTCATTCTCAGAATCTGACAGCAGGGCCCCATTGCCTAAGGTAGTATCCACTGAGCTCTTTGAAAGTAGAGGGGTCAAGTTGGTGCCTGCATAGAGCTTTCACTCCGATGTTCTAATCTCTTTGGTTCAATAAGATACTCTACAGACTACCAAAAGAAAAACCTGGAGACCAACCCAGCCACACAACATTTGACCTACCATCTGTCCTTCCTGCGAGATGCGCTGGGACAATGGTAGCACAGAACTTGTGGGAGCGGCCAACCAATAGCTGGTTTAACTTGAGGTACATGCCAGGAGAGGGATCCCATGCCTGGCACTGCTTGGATACACAAGAACTGACAACTACATAGCCCAGAGACTATGACCAAGAATCGGTACCTTTTCCAGTCATCCTCAGAGAAGCTTCCTCCAGCATCAAATAGGAGTGGGTGCAGATACCCACAGCCAGACATTATGCAAAGAGAGAGTCTAAATTGGAGGTCTCCATTAGACTCCTCTCCTCTGATCTTGGGGAACCAGAGGATGAGAGGGGGAAAGATTGTAAGAATCAGAGCGATGAGGACATCAGAACACAGCCCACAGAATCAACTAAGCAGACATCAAATGGGTTCACAGAGACTGAAACAGCAAGCACATAGCCTGCATGGGTCTGCACCAGGGCCTGGTATGTGCTATGGCTGTTACTGTGGGACTCTTAACAGTGAGAGTGCATGTGTCTTAACTCTTTGGCCTGCCCCTGGGACTCTTTTTCTCCTACTGGGTTGCCTTGTCCAGCCTTGATATGAGGGCCTTTGCTTTGTCTTATTGTATCTCGTTTTGTCGTGTTTAGTTGTTGCCTCTTGGTGGCTTGCGTCTTTCTAAAGGGAAATGGAAGGGTAGTGGATCTTGGAGAGAGGGGAGGAGAAGTGGGAGGAATGCATGGGGGTGGGGAACTGTAGTCAGGATGTATTGTATGAAAGAATCTATTTTCAATTTAAAAAGATATATGGGTTGCAAAAAACCAGGAGAGCTAAATAATCTGGAAACTAAAAAGCTTCTTGAGGCATCATCACCATCCCAGACTTCAGGTTGTGGTACAGAGCTATAGTAACAGAAACAGGACAATGTTGGCATAGAAACAGATATATTGATCCATGGAATTGAATTAAAGATCTAGACATAAATCCACACACCTATGGATGCCTAATTTTTTTAGAAAAGAAGTGAAGAATACATACTTAAAAAAAAAAAAAGGACAGCATCTTCAACAAATAGTGCTAATCAAACTGGATGACTGCATGTAGAAGAATGGAAATAGATTCATATCTATTGCCCTGCACAAAACACAACTCAAAACTGATCAAAGACCTCAGCATAAGAACAGACACACTGAATCTGATAAAGGAGAACTAGAGAATAGTTTTGAGTTCATTGGCACAGGGAAAGGACTTTCTCAACAGGACCCCAAAATCACAGGCACGGAAACCAACAATTAATAAATTGGATGTCAGCCGGGCGTGGTGGGGCACGCCTTTAATCCCAGAACTCGGGAGGCAGAGGCAGGCGGATTTCTGAGTTCGAGGCCAGCCTGGTCTACAAAGTGAGTTCCAGGACAGCCAGGGCTATACAGAGAAACCCTGTCTCGAAAAACCAAATAAATAAATAAATTTTAAAAAATTAGTGTACAGAACTAAACAGAGAGTTCTGAAAAGATAAAACACAAGTTGCTGAGAAGCACTTAAAAAAACGCTCAACGTCCTTAGTCATCAGAGAAGTGCAAATTAAGACTATGTAGAGATTTCATCTTACTTCAGTCAGAATGTCCAACATCAATTAAAAAAAAAAAAAACGGACTGCACAGGCTGACAAAAATGCAGAGTAACAGGACCATTTATCCATGGCTGGTGGGCTTGCAAGCCTGTACACTGTGGAAAACAGTGTGGACGCCCCTCAAGAACCTGGATGTGGATCTATCTCAAGATCCAGCTGCCCCCTTCTTAAGGAAAGACAAATATTGTATGTTTTCTCTTTTTCTTATTTATTTATTTATTTATTTATTTATTATATGCAAGTACACTGTAGCTGACTTCAGACACTCCAGAAGAGGGTATCAGATCTTGTTACCGATGATTGTGAACTACCATATGGTTGCTGGGATTTGAACTCTGGACCTTTGGAAGAGCAGTTGGTGCTCTTACCCGCTGAGCCATCTCACCAGCCCCCATGTTTTCTCTTATATGTAAGCTTTCAATGCACTACAATTTGAGTAACCACAAAGCTTAGGTAATTAGTAAGGGGCCAGCATGGCGGAAAGGATCCCCAAGGGAAGGGAAATAGAATATGTCATTATTGAGAGACACAGGGAAAACAAGACCAGGAGAATTAAATGTGGAAGGGGATGAGGAAAAATAGGGTCCTGAGGGGCCATTTGAAAACATGGAAAACTACTACTGCAGAAGCTTCCTAAAAAATATAGGATTATATGAAAGGCATCTAAGTGTAGTCAGCAGATAATGGGCGAGACATCATATGCAGCTCAGTGAAGCCTCCAGTACCAGGGATGGGCTATGTCTCACTCAGATTCTCACCTAAGCAACCCCACTGAAAATCCCCAGCGTCACAAGCTGCTCTCCACAGCCTGATACTCACGCAATAGTGGCACAAATTTTGCAAGAGTAACCAACTACTTTTTTCTTTTATTGTTGAGATTAATATAATTATACTTTTCCTTTCTCTTTCCTTCCTCCAATTCCTCCAATACACCCTTCCTTGCTCTCTTTCAAATTCTTGGTCGCTTTTTCATTGATTCCAACTACCTTTTGATTGTACTTAAGATCTACTCCATGATACAGAACCTCTCTACCTGATACTGCTAAAGTGGCCAAGAAACTAAGACTAGGCATGTCATGGGCCTAGGGAAAAATCTAATACTATTTTTGTGCTAAGAGAACATAGAAATCACTCATCATACTGCTATACTCATAGATCAGTGCCTTGTTCAACGCACATCAGCGAACCCAGTAGAGGGGAATTAATACAGAGATCCACAACTGGACAATATGTAGATTGTGAGAGACCTTGGAGCACTCAATCCTAAATGGAATGTATTCATCAAATCTTTTCCTTCATGACTCAGGGGTCTATTAGGAAAAGGAGGCAGAGATTTTACAAGAGCAAAAATTGGAGGTGATGGATGACTCCAAGGAAATAGTGTCTTCTAGATACAACAGGACTGATACTCACAGAAACTCACAAAAACTGTGGCAGCACACATAGATCTGCACAAACTCAAGCCACAGAGTCCCAACACTGAAAGGGGAAAATACACACAAGATATACACCACCCTTAGCCAATAAGATAGTTACCATTTTCATTTTTTTAAGGGGGGGGTAAATAACAAAGTTTTGTGGGTAAGAAGGGGGGTGATCTGAAAGGAAATTGGGGATTAGAAAAATATATTGTATGAACCTGGCATTATGGCACACACCTTTAATCCCAACACTCAGGAGGCAGAGGCAAGTGGGCTTCTGTGAGATGATGCCTGCCTTGTCCATACTGTGAGTTTCAGGACAACCAGGGCTATGTGTGTGGGATAATGGGGAAAGGGAGTGTCAGGATGTCCAAAGTTATCTTTAAGCAAGAGAAAGAGAGAGTGAAGGAAGGTGGAAATAAACGTGGCTGGCTGCTACATCTAGGGATGCCAATGAAAAGGAAACAGCCGTGCTCTAGGTTTCAAATTTTTCAGAATAAAGAGAAGTAAGGATAGATATTAAGTAAATAAATGAATTAACCCATCAATTCCACTCCTGGACTTTGGCGAACTGTTTCCTGGAGACCTGATAAGCAGTTTGTTCACATTGATTCTGAGGTGGACAGGGCAGGCTATAGAGGGAGCAGGATAATCCTTCAAGGCCTCTTCCAGATCACACAAAGCTGTTTCTGTAATGTGGACGACCTAAATTAAAAAGCAGCGGCTGTGATGTGTGTGATAGTTGAGTGGCTACTGCCATCTTGTGGATGTAGTAGCTCAGTGAAGGTGGAAGCCAGACACTCTGGGTCACCAAACGCCGGTGCCCAGCACAGTCAAGTGGCTAACACGCCGGAGGTTAGAGACTTAAGTACTTGTGCAGACTTCCTTCGAGAGTAAAGGCCTCCATCTTTCAACAGGCTGTCTGGATGCTCAGCACTCTTTACCTTTAAAATTACCAAGCCTAACAGGACTCCCATCGATTTTACTTGACAAAATTGGAGTCAGGAATCCATTTAATGGGATTTTACTGCCATTTGCACATACTATTGACTTGTTAGTGTTGTTTTCTTATTCACAGAGGTCCATAAAAGTGGGACTGGGCCTTTTGATGCCAGCTTGTCAAACTTCTAGTTTGTCCACAAAGTGTAGAGAGAAGATGTAGTGGGGGTCATCCTTGACTGAGAGATAGGGAGAAGAAAGGGGTGATGCAGGAAAAAAGCCCCCTCATCAGAAGGTACACATACAGTGCTGATCTCTTGTTCTCCATGCAGGATGGATGTGGTCATTGTAGCGAGATAGAGATCTGTCCACATTGCAGGTTCAAGGAGCCGCTTCCTGTGTGAGCCAGCTTGAACATTTCTCTCCCAGTGGCTCTTCTTGAGAATGGACATAATAAAACAAAGCTAATACGGTTTAGGCTGTGATTCTTAACCTTCCTAATGCTGCAATCCCTTATGTTATTCTCATGTTGTGGTGACCCCAAACCATAAAATTATTTCATTGCTACTTCACAACTATAATTCTGCTACTATTAGGAATTATAATGTAAATATTTAATATCTAGGATTTCTGATATGCTACCCCTGTGAAAGGTCCCTCAAAGGCATTGTGACCCAAAGGTTGAGAAACATTAGCCATAACAATGCTTTAAGAAAGTGGTTCTTGGGGCTGGTGAGATGGCTCAGTGGGTAAGATCACTGACTGCTCTTCTGAAGGTTCTGAATTCAAATTCCAGCAACTACATGGTGGCTCAGAACCACGCGTAATGAGATCTGACACCCTCTTCTGGCATGTCTGAAGATAGCTACAGTGTACTTATTTATAATAATAAATAAATCTTAAGAAAAAGAAAAAGAAAAAGAAAAAGAAAAAGAAAAAGAAAAAGAAAAAGAAAAAGAAAAAGAAAAAGAAAGAAAGTGGTTCTTAGCCGGGCAGTGGTGGCACACGCCTTTAATCCCACTACTTGGGAGGCAGAGGCAGGTGGATTTCTGAGTTCAAGGTCAGCCTGGCCTACAGAGTAAGTTCCAGAACATCCAGGGCTATACAGAGAAGCCCTGTCTCAAAAAGAAAGAAAGAAAGAAAGAAAGAAAGAAAGAAAGAAAGAAAGAAAGAAAGAAAGAAAGAAAGAAAGAAAGAAAGAAAGAAAGAAAGAAA
>NC_034590.1:47591020-47598146 GCF_900095145.1 Mus pahari | reverse complement strand
ATGAAATCCACACACGTGGACATACATACTAAAACATTCATACACATAAAATACAAATAAATAAATCTTTAAAAACAAAATAGGAAAACTTAAATAGAAGCCTCTAACCCTGCTCACTCTGCAAACAGAAAACAGAACTATTTCCAATGCATTGTCATCGCCTTCTAATCTTTCCTATACACCCTACTTTCAAAACTTACAAACATGATTTTGAAACTTACATTTTAGCCTAATATCTCTTTATGAGTATTTTCTAGTTTTATGTTTATTTTTTTCTAGTCTTTTTTTTTTGAGACGAAGTTCTATAGCAGAGGGCTGGGATTACATGTTTGCACTATACCATACCTAATTCAACATGCTTTAAAAAAAAAAAAATAGGGAACTGCTCAGCAGTTAAGAGTAATTGTTCTTGACCCAGCACCGATATTTTGGCTGCCAACAATCCATAATCCTAGTTCCAGGAAATGTAACAGGCATGTATGAGGTTTACATATATGCCTAACATTCATACAGTTAACACAAATAGATAAAATAATGTTTAGATTTTATGTGTATGAGTGTTTTGTTTGCATATATGTATGTGTACCACATATGTGCCAGGTCCCCACAAAATCAGAAGTGTGCCTCAGATACCCTAGAACTGGAATTGTGGATGGTCATGAACCACTGACTCGATTCTGAGAACTGAACCTGGTCCTCTTTTTCTTTTATTATTATTTTTTTATTAATCATTCCATTCGTTTATATCTCAAATGATATCCCACTTCCCAATTACCTCTCCACAACCCCCCATCCCACATCCACCTTCTCCCTCATCCCCTTTGCCTCTATGAGGGTGCTCCCCTACCCACCCACTCCCTCCCGCCCAGCATCCCCCTATGATGAGGCATCAAACCTTGATGTCAGACAAGGCCATCCTCTGCTACATATGCATTTGGAGCCATGTATACTCCTCCCTCCTTGGTTGGTCTAGTCCCTGGGAGCCTGGGTGGTCCTGCCAGCCGATATTGTTCTTCCTATGGGGTTGCAATCCACCTCCACTCCTCCAGTCCTTCCACTACCCCCACCCCCACAGGGGTCCCTGAGCTCAGTCTGATGGTTGACTCCAAGAATCCACATCTGTATTGGTCAGTTGCTGGTCAAACCTCCAAGGAACAGCCACAGAACCTTGTTCTCTTTAAGGCAACAAATGCTCTTAACCTCTCAATAATGTGTCCAACCACTACTTTATTTTCAGAAATGAGATCTCTCTCGTGGACCAGGAGTTCAATGATTAAGCTAGGCTGCCTGGACAGAAAACCCTAAGAATTCTCCTGTCTCTACCTCCTTGCATTGTGATTGGGAATGTGCACCATCAGGCCTGGTTTTTGTTTTTTGTTTTTTGTTTTTTTAACCAGCACTTTAATAAAGTTTTTAATAGGTACATTAAAAAAATAAAAAACTACATTGAGGCCCATCACCAAGAATACAAATAGCAACAAGTGCTGACGAAGATCCAGGCAGAAGGGGCCTTTTACACCCTGCTGATAGAAATGTAAGTTAGTCCAGGTGCTGTGAAAATCGGTACAGAGGCTTCTCAAAAGACTAAACACAGGTCCAGCGTATGAACCAGCTAGGACACTGTGTTCATCTAAAGGATTCCAAGTCAGTACATCACAGAGACACTGACACATCAGTGTGGGCTGTAGCTCCATTCACAGCAGCTGAGCTATGGAACCAGGCTAGGTGTCCATCAACAGAGGGACAGACAGAGAAATGTGGTTTACATACACAGTGGGATCTTTTTCAGGCACAAAGAATGAGGTTATGCCATTTTCAGGAAAATAGGTGCAACCAGAGATTACCATATTTAGCACATCCAGACAGTACAATAAAGACAAATATCACATTTTTCTCATTTGTGGGACTTAAACTTTATAGGTATATAAAATCATATATTACATTTATATTTATGATGACATAAAAGAAAAAGCAGAATTATCTAGAATAAAGGAGACTTGTACAGGTGAAGGTGGGGGAGGAAGAGATGTGGAGCACAGGAGAATACATTCACAGTACATTATATACTTACATGAAAATGGCCTTAGTTAACTCTGTATAATACAAAAACAAAAGTATAAAAAACAGATTGCAGCCAGGTGTGGTGGTGCACAACTTTTATCTCAACACTCGTGAGGCAGAGAAAGGCAGATCTCTGTGAGTTCAAGACCAGCCTGGACTACAGAATAAATTCCAGAACAGCGAGGGCTACACATAGAAACCCTGTCTAGGGGGTAGGGAGGTGGGGGCTCAGGCACAGTGATACTTGCTTCACACTCATGAGACAGGGGCCAGTGGATATTTGTGAGTTTGAGTCCAAACCCTGGCAGGTATTAGTCAGTCAATACATGTCTGCCCAACATCTCTCCATTCACTTGCACCAATCCTGTGTTTCTGAGTCTGCAGGTGTCTCAAAGAACAGGCAACTGAGTTCCTTCCAGAGGCACATCACAGCCTGTAAGCAGGTGAAAATGCCTCTTAAAACCTCACATTCACCTAGAATCTCAGAACATCAAGTGATGTAACATCACGTGGAAAGAGAATCTTAGCCAACAACATTCAGCTAAGGATAGAGATGAGCTAACTCTGAGTTAGCGTGGGCCCCAAACCCGGTAACATCATCCTTACAAGAGACAAGAACACAGAGAGACAAGTGGGAAAACAGTGAAAAGACGAACAGAATCGGAGCTGCACACAACGGAACAGCAGTGCTATGGGGTTCCTGGAAACTGGAAGAGATGGCCTTGTAGAAACTCAGTCTGACTTACAGCCTTCATATTTGTGAGAGAATCCATTTTTGTCCTTTAAGCCACTAATTTTTAGCTGCTTATAACAGTCCTAGGACATATCTATAACATAGCTACGTAGAAGGAACTTTCACTTTGTCTGATTTGACTCTGGAGTGAGCAGCCTGGGCTACACACTCTGTCTGCATTATTTTCTCAGTGCCTTTAACTTCTATGTTCCCTCCTCTGCCCAGGGTCTGCCACAACCCACAGCAGATGGTGCTTCGCTCTTGGGAGGGTGGGGAAATGGGTAACATGATCCTCCCCACTCAAGAGACACTACAGTCCACCTGTCAGCCTGAAGCAAGATGGTCACCAAGACACCAAGAGAACGCGCGCGCGCGCGTGTGTGTGTGTGTGTGTGTGTGTGTGTGTGTGTGTGTGTGTGTGTGTGTGGGGACTGTTCCCTGATACTGCCAGTAGGAGCTGACTAAGGGATCTCGGGTTTTATACGCACAGCTCCATTAAGGGAGCAGGGTTAGGCCAATCTCAGCAATAACTGTGGCTACGGCATCAAGTGTCTGAGATATTCGAACTTCTATAAAACTTTGAACTTTCTAGGAGGGTTGTGCTTGGTGGCAAGAACCATCCATTACCACCATCCTGTGTACGTTTCCTTTTTTTATTTGTCCCTGGAGTTCTGCCTGGCTGTCATTTCACAGGTTTCATTGCAAGTCCACAATCAGACCCATTGCATCTTAGCGGGCTGGGAGGTGAGGTTTCCTTCCAAACCTACCGGGGCAGCTTTCTTCCGGTGCCTGTCTTACTTCTGAGAGCCTTGGCAGCTCTACCTCCTCGGAGTAAAGATCTCAGCAAACCAAACGGGAGCAACCCTTCTGAACTCTACTCTGTTCTGATTTACTATATTGTGGGGTCCCTCTTAGAATTAACTGAAAGGTGGTCCTGGATTCAGTCTCGACTAGAAATGAACCTAGGGAAATTGTTTCATTAAAAAAAAAAATGTGGTTCCTGTTGAGAGACCATTCATTCTCTCTACCCCTACCACACAGGGGTATCTGTATTTCCTAACAATGGAAAG
The DNA here is from genome assembly GCF_900095145.1 of Mus pahari. NCBI lineage: Eukaryota > Metazoa > Chordata > Mammalia > Rodentia > Muridae > Mus > Mus pahari. The sequence goes on along the minus strand of NC_034590.1, from coordinate 47,594,282 downwards.
AATTTCCTAACAAAGGAAAGCTGAGAGCTACCAGCCAAACTGAAGGCTATGACTTAAATCTTATGAATGCCAACTGACCAAAGTACAGAGATAGGACAGCTACAGATAGGACATCTATAGTACACGCACGCGCGCACACACACACACACACACACACACACAAGGACCATTACAAAAGAGTATAAAAGCCAGAGGTCCAAAAGAACCCAAGCAAAACAGGGTCATTTGAACAAAGCATGAACTCACAGCAGCTGGCACAAGATCAAGCCAATCAACATTCCCGCCTAAAGAGGGGAGGGACTCATAAGCCCACACCCTCTAGCTGATGAGCTATTGATAAGTGGTGGCCTCTAGGGGAGGGAGAGTCAATTTTCTTCACAGGTGTGGCCCATGGTACGTCAACCACATTCTCTGGGATGGCCCCACACCAGCGAGTGTGCACACGACACAACTGGACTCAGTGATCTAAAAGCAGACAGGAGTGGGTGGGATGGAGGAACTGGAGAGGTGAGGGTGGATCTGAGAGGACTTAAGAGGAGGAATAGGGATAAGTACAACCAAAAGACATTGAATGGAATTCTCAAAACGTAATAATCTTGTGACTGTTATCATTCTCCAAGAGAAGGAGTTTGGAGGCTGATGTTGGAAAGAAACATTTAGCTAACAACAGCGTGGGTTTTTGAAGCCAGCAGGAATCTCGGGGATCTGTCACCAAGGGTCCTCCCAGGTTTTACCACCCACACAACTCTTCATCACCATTTCGATCTCTATGGCAACCTCCAGGTCATGGTGTCATGCTGTTGACCTCTTCCCAGGTTTCTTTCTGTGTGTCTGTCCCCACGCCAGGTGTGCTGATAGCCTGGTCCCCAGCAGAACCAGAGGTAGCGATGGCCCTGCTCTCATGAGTACCCTTGTAAGGAGAGGGGTGAGAGACCTTGCTTCTCCTCTCTCTTCTCTTCTCAAGTGAGGACGCAGTCACAAGATGCCATCTGAAGAACAGGAAGAAAGCGCCCGGGAGACTCTCGATCTGCTGACACCTTGGTCTTCCAGACTTGAGAACTGTGAGAAAGAAATGGGTGGTATTGAAGTCGCTCGGTCTGTACCTAGTATAGCAGCCCAAACTAGAAAACACATGTGTGTTGATTTTACCTAAGCCCATCCCTAGTATGTGGTACCTGGAATGAGAATTCTAACAGAAGACCATTCCCATTGCATACTTAAAAGTTAGAATCTAGGGGCTGGAGGCTGGTAGCTCAGCAGTTAAGTGCATTGGCTGCTCTTACAGTGGACCCAGATTTGGTCACCAGCACCCTTGTGGCAGCTCGCAAATGTCTGCAATTCCAGTTCTGGGCGCCTGGCATCCTCTTTCTGGCCTCCACAAGCACCAGACATGTATGTGGTGCACATACATGGACACGGGCAAAACACTCACATAAAGTAAAACTATTCTTTCTCAATTTTAGATTTCTAAAACTATAGCTATCAAACCAATAAACCATTAAATCATATCCTCTTACCTTGACAAGCAACCTTTACCTTGGCCTATAAGGGCATATTTAGCATTCTGATGCTCAGACTCCTTAGAATGTGCTTTAGTGTCTGATGTGTGGCTCCCTGGAGAACTGGCTCCCAGCCCTGCATGTCAGTCCTCTGAGCATCAGCCCTTTCCTGTTCTTAACATGCAAGCTCCACCTTATACCCTGAGGAGCCTCGGGTGCAGATGGACTACCCACACCACGAGTCCGAGCTCCGTCTTCATCTTCTACCTGAGGTCACGGTCAGTCACATCCCCCCAGGCACGGGTGCATGTGCGTTTCCCACCCACACCCAAACTCTACTCCCTCCCTCCTTCCATCAGCAGTCACTAATTAGAGGCAAGACTACACGTGCAAATTTCCATAAACCAGTGTCCAATGCCTTACAACTTTCTCTACGTTTTAAAGAGAGGGTATCAAGCACATTTAAATAGCTTTAGGCCCTGCCCCACCTACACCTTGGGTGCACATCCTTGGAGAGATTTTTTTTTCCCCCAAGACTCATGCCTTGCCCTTGAGATCCTTTTCCTCTTACTGGGTTGCCTCATCGAGCCTCGATCTGAGGAGAGGTATCTAGTATTACTGCAACTTGTTTGGTTGATATCTCTGGGAGGCCTGCCCTTTTCTAGAGAGAAAAAGGAGTGGATCTGGGGGAGAGGGATGGTGAAGGGGACCGGGAAGATAGGAGGGAGGGAAAACTGCAGTCAGGGGGTAATATAGGAGAGAAGAATAAATTAAAGAAAAAAAAAAAGACTCAGGTCTAATGAAGAAACCACTGGGGATCCTGAAGGAGATGTAGGCCTGGGGCTTCAGAGGCACAAGGTTGCCACATGGACTTAAGTAAGACTTAGTTTTTGATCCTACCCTTTGGAAGGCGATCCAGCTAAAAAACCTAAGAATGGCCTGTCTCTGGCAAGAGTAAAGGTCAGAATAATCTTGCTCACAAAACATCCATTTCCAGTGTTGATGAACAGCAGGTCAATTTCCCTTTAGAGCACTACCCTCTACCATGTTTATCATGCGATTCCTTTGGGCATCACTCCTCACGCCTGGCACCGGGACTTGTACAATGCATGCCAACACGGAGGTGCAGGAACCTTGGTGTGGGGCTGAGATGTGGTTGGCCCGGCTAGTGAAGCATGTGCCACTTAGCCCAGTGGGACGAGTACCCTTTGCTATTCATCTGCTCTGAAATATCACTCACCACCTCTCCAGGACCCAGAACCACGCTCTGCTTAGCCACAGTAAGCAAAATGGTCACCAGAAAATACACTTGCTAGCAGAGGCCTTGTCAACATGTGGAGAGGACCTAAAGTTCTGCTCTTCGAGAGTCTCATGAGCCAGCAGATTGGTGTCACTGTCACAAAGGGGAAAACTAGAAGGCGAGGACAGTCTTCAACCACTTATGAAACTAGCGTTCCAGTCAAAGAATGACACAGGCCTGCTGTGAGTCACACCATCAGAGACACACCAGATGACCCACTCTCTGGATAATTACAGAAAATCAGCGACACACAGCCACCCAGTGCAGCCTCCAGATGCAGCTCAGGACCCAACCCTATTTGTCCCTTCAGAGTTTACCGTAGAGGGTCTCACTCTGTTTGCACATTAGAGTCAACTGAGGAGCTTTTAAGAGCACTAGAGCTGGAGCCCCCTGCCTCAGTACCTCTGCTTTAATGGGTCTGGGATGGGGCCCAGGTAACAGCCCCTACCTCGGAGCCAGAATT
>NC_034590.1:47587621-47590365 GCF_900095145.1 Mus pahari | reverse complement strand
AACCATCCGTAACAAGATCTGACGCCCTCTTCTGGAGTGTCTGAAGACAGCTACAGTGTACTTACATATAATAAATAAATAAATCTTTAAAAAAAAAAACCACTGACTGCTCTTCTGAAGGTCCTGAGTTCAAATCCCAGCAACCACATGATGGCTCACAACCGTCTATAATGAGATCTGATGCCCTCTTCTGGAGTGTATAAAGACAGCTACAGTGTACTTACATATAATAATAAATAAATCTTTGGGCCAGCGAGTGGGACCAAAGCGAGCAGAGGTCCTGAGTTCAATTCCCAGCAACCACATGATGGCTCACAACCATCTGTACTCATATACTCATATATGTGTACTCATATACATAAAATAAATAAATAAATAAATCTAATCTTGAGAGAGAGAGAGAGAGAGAGAGAGAGAGAGAGAGAGAAAGAAAGAGAGAAATGGAATCCTATTTAGTCTTTGGTTTTTTTCAAGACAGGGTTTCTCTGTATAGCCCTGGATGTACTTTCTCTGCCTTCCAAGTGCTGAAAGGTTCTACAAACATCACTTGTATATCTTTAAAAAATTCCCAAACCTCTGAGTTTGATGACCTGGTATTTGCCTGCCTCCTTTAATCTGAGAATGTGGGTGCTTAGGGTGCAGAAAGGCACATTATAGCTGTGAGAAGTGCTCTTCCAGAAGGAGAGAGTGTCCCATAGTTAAGTGCAGCCTTTAGGTCAGATAGATAGACAGATAGATATGTGTGTATACATATATATATATATATATATATATTTGTATATATTATATATATAAATATATAAGTATATGTAAGTATATATAAGCATATATAAGTATAAATACTTATATATATTCCAGATATATAGATGATAGATAGATGAATAGATAGATAGATAGATAGATAGGAGGAAGAGAATCATTAGCGAGAAATAGTTGTCCAGAAACTGTTTTGTATGGTTAAGATACATCTGAGGACTGCAATCTCACCCTTGAATTGTTAGAGAAACACGCTGATTCTTCTTATTCTGGTTGTACTTTCCTGCTGGGTTTAAGACCACATAGGTAGCTAATATTAACTTTGGTTTTGTACTAGTCTTCAGGGGTCAGCAAGTAACAGTGCTTACTTACTTTTTTTTATGATTTTTTTACATAACTTTATTTTTTTAATCCTATTTTTAATGATGGTTCTTAAATGTTTAAACCTTCCTTCTAGCCCACCCATGACCAGAGGTAGTGGAAGAGAAAGGATACGGGGGAAGTGGACCTGTTTAGAAAGGTTCTTTGGAGCAACTCACGTCTGTGTTGTCTGGAAATAGGCAGTTTAGTTCACAGCTCAAGCCACTCACAAACACGTCACAGATACACCATCGATCCAGTTCAGTAGAGTCGGGCTAGAAACAGCAATGACAAGCTAGCAGAGACAGCCAGGCCTCAGGCTCAGCTCCAGTCAGCAGGAGGGGCCTGGAGGGACACTAAGAGAAGTTCTTGGCTGTGCCTCTCTCAGGGAAGCAAAGATCAGCAAAGACGAGAGACCCACAAGCGTTGCACAGCCAGCTGTACCAGCAAGCCAAGCTCTCTCTCTGTCACTCTGTGGAGTCCTAGTTATACCCTCCAAATATCACGTGTCCTCCATGTGCCTTGCCTCAGCATGGGCCTTGCCTCAGCACGTGCATCCAATCAGCCCTAGTCCGTGGAAGCTGCAAGAAGCTGCAGCACCCCACCAGAAGGTTTCTGGTGCAGTTTCTCTCTATGGCGTCCTGACACATGAAGCTCAACTACGCAATATAAGCCAGACAAACACCTGTGTGTTGTTAGCAAAGAATCCTTCATCACATGTGCTTTCGTGTGCTTGCTTTAGCAGAACATCCTCTCTCCTGTGTCTACTTCAGTGAAGCATTCCTACACGAGTCTGCATTAGCCTTTCACACCTGTGTCCACTTTAATGCAAAGTGTTTCACGTGTTTACCCCAGCAAAACATCAACCCATCTGACTTTCCAAAGAACCTTTAAGTTTCCGCATCATGTTTATTTATTATTTATACAGTAATCTGCTTGAATATATGCCTGCACACCAAAAGAGTGCACCACAATTCATTATAGATAGTTATGAGCCATCATATGGTTACTGGGAATTGAACACAGGACCGCCGGAAGAGCAGCCGTCTTAAACTCTGAGCCATCTTTCCAGACCAATAGCATTATTAAAAAGAGCTCCCCTGCATCTCCGTCAATGGTCACAGTGTCCAGAAAGGAAAACCATCAGCTTAACATTTATTAATCTAATTAATATTTAATAAGGAAACAATTCCAAAAAATGTGAACATTGGCTAACACTGAATAATACAAATATCACATAAAGAAGTAATTCCCGGCCCCCCAAATGATTTCCGGAAGCCTCCGAAGCATGTATTCCAAGTTCAGATCTCAGGGCTGAATTTTAATCTATCAGATCAAAATCTCCTCCCTCAACACAATGTGCTTAATTTCCCTAATCAACTAGTGAGCCCCAATATTTTTGCTGGTGATGCATCTGGCTTCATGTGAGCTTAGCCCAGGCTGGCAGCATCATGACCACACCTGGGAAACTTCTCTCAGCATTGAGGACATAGCTCACTGAGCTGAGCCTCTGGAAAGAGGCAGCCAACAGAGAGAAGGCTGTGGTTCACCACCAAGGACAAGCCTTCCTCCACGGAGGATGTTGAACCCTCGACATCCTCTTCCTGCCGCAGAAGCCTGCTCCACCG
>NC_034590.1:47580750-47584111 GCF_900095145.1 Mus pahari | reverse complement strand
GGTCTTAACAGAAAGGTGCTTGGGAATATCTGTGCTGCTGAGGGTTGAGGAATGAATGACTGGTGTGGAGCAGCCCCTGGTTCCACATTCCTATCACTTGTCTAACCCCACCCCCATCAGCAGCAAAAACCACTGATGCCCACCCTGTCTGCACCAAGCTACCTGCTGTCTGAGGGGAGCAGGCTGTCTAGCAGAGACGATGGTGGGTGAGAGGAATATAAAATGCATTTGTTCCCCTTCAGAAGCTTAAAATCGCATGAAGAGATCGCTTGAAATTTTCAATGCAAGGAAACCCAGGGTACAGGGAGTTTGGAGCAAGGTTCTCAGACAGACCCTGAGCTCTGTAAGGAGGTGATCCCTGGCTGCAGCAGAAAGGCATGTGTGATCTGAGGTGGCAGAGACGGAGAAGATCAACCACAGCAGTGGAAGCAGCTGGGAGTGCAGCTGCCATCCCCGGGAAAGTGCAGTTTGTTGAAAGCCGCTCCAGCTGTCTGCAGAGTCTGGGGCAGGAAGTGGAGCCACGCCCAAGGCAGGTCGGAGTGAGGAGCGAGGCGATGCTGCCCCCTACAGGTTAGCCCAGAACTGTCACAGACTTGGAGGCTTGCTGCAGGGTCTAGGGCCCTGTGGGATCTAGCTTGTCCCTGATTTGGAGGGCAAACAAGTACAGAGAAATCCCACGTAGGCAGAGTGTAACTTCGGGACCAAGAAAGAATAACTCAGCGCACTGGGTGTCTGGCTAAGACGTTCAGCAAGAGGCCCACCATTCTATCTCTATTTCCAGGGCACTAAGGATGCCTTCACAAACTACCTTATCTTGAGCAAGCCTAGCAGGAAGCACGGCTAAACACAGCCTAAAGCGGGGTCCTGCAAAAGAGCATGCAGACAGGCAAAGGACTACAGGGTACACTTGGCACGTGAGTACCAAGTCATTTATCCTGAAATGTGGTAGCTACCATATTGCTCACAAATAAGAAAAAAATCGATGACTAGAAAGATTTTCAGTTTCCCGGGTCTCTAATTTAAGGAATGGCAAAGACAGGCAGTCGCTCTAGCTCCTCCCAGGATGAAACAGGGAGTCTCAGAACCAACACCCACCTGGGTGCATCCTAATAGTGAAAATAGGTTAGAGCAATTAGAATTCTAATGACTAAAAAGTATGGCTGATGTATAGGCAGGTTTTGAGTGTGTAACGACCTACAGTGCCTTAAAATGTGTCCCCGGAGGTTCCAAAGCAAAATTTCTCCAAATCCACCACCCTGATTTCATGTTTGCTTCCATTACTCTGAGTCCATTGCGTTGGATGTTAAATGGCGCTGAGAGAAGATGCTAAAGTCGTACTCTAGATCATAGAGACGAAGATACCTTCCCTGGAAGCCAAAAGAATGTGACCCCCCCAATCTCTTCCTAATATGAGTTTAATTTTTAAAAAATAAAGCATAGAGATCAATTCAAATAACCAATCTATACAGGGATTTGGAAAGAAGACTGCAAATGTTATCAATATTTTATTTATTCACTGGAGTGCTAAACGTCCTGGAACTGCATAGCTCATATTTCTTACACGATTATTAAACATCCTCCAGATCTTCCCTTACAGCCACTTATATTTTGAGTTTATAGCATCCTTCATAATTCCAACATTCTAACTAACTAAAAGAAATTCAAAGCCTAAACTATATAAAATGTGCAAAACGCAAGCTGGATCTGTGAATTTTGCCAAATTAGTCTTTGTTGCTGTCTTTCTTAATTTAATATAATCAGAAATTTTGGAAAAATATACATTAGCAAGAGGCACTGTTAATGGTGCCACTTCAGAGTGGTGGCCTCCTGATGGCTGGGAGATTCTCGTCTCTATCATCTTCCTGGAAGACTGTTTTGTGTTCAGTGTATCTCATTATTTAAGAAATAATAAAAGCTAGTATGCATACATCTCTACTATGAAAGCTTTTCAAAACATTTTTTTCTTGAGTATTGCACTTTTGGTGGAAACACATGTTCCTGACTACTCTCTTTTTCATTATTCTTTTATATTTAATTTATCTCTATTATGTGCCCCAAGTGAGTGGCTAGGAATTACAGGTGACTGTGAGCCACCGTGAGGATGCTGGGAGTCAAACCCAGGTCCTCTAGATGAGCAACAAGTGCTCTTAGCCACTGTGTCATCTCTCCAGCCCCCTGTCTACTATCTAAGCAGATGTTAGTGCATTCTGATGCATAGCCAAGTAAACTGAGCTCCAAAATGAAAGGCTATAAGCTGTGGCCCACCCATGCTGTAGAATGCTACTCAGTAACAATATGCTCAGCATACAAAGTAACAAGTTTCATCACAGACCGTTCACAACATTCACGCTGTCGTTTCCTGTTCCCACTAGCTCCCTGCTGTCCCTCCTAACCACCTCCCACCCTTGAAGTGATGTTTTCTAAAGAGAGCACCGCATTTTACAGTGTAAAGTTCCAGAGAAGAAAGCATGAAGAAGAAAACAAATACAGCTCCAAAAGGTTACACACCACATGATCGAAGCGACATAGAAACATATGAAATGACTATGCTGCAAACATGGAGAACCGATGGGCCAGGGGCTAAGAGGGCTTCTGTATGGGAAGGTAGACAGGGTACTTCCCCTGTATCTTGCAGCTTCAATGTCAAAGCCCCAGCTGTAGCATTGTGCTAATTCTTTTGCAAGATATTATCATTGAGGAAATATGGGTAAAGAAAAAAATATATGCCTGTCTGAATGCTGCCATTCTCCTGCCTTGATAATGGATTGAAACTCAGAAACTGTAAGCTAGCCCCAATTAAATGTTGTCCTGCATTTTCTTTTTTTTTTTTTTTCTTTTCTTTTTTCTGCATTTTCAACAAATGGTGCTGGCACAACTGGCAGTTACCATGTAGAAGAATGCGAATTGATCCATTCTTATCTCCTTGTACAAAGCTCAAGTCTAAGTGGATCAAAGACCTCCACAGAAAACCATAGACACTGAAATTTAAAGAGGAGAAAGTGGGGAAAAGCCTCGAAGATATGGACACAGGGGAAAAATTCCTAAACAGAACAGCAATGGCTTGTGCTATAAAATCTAGACCTCATAAAAATTGTAAAGCTTCTGTAAGGCAAAAGACGCTGTCAACAAGACAAAAAGGCCACCAACAGATTGGGAAAGGATTTTTACCAATCCTAAATCTGATAGGGGACTAATATCCAGTATATACAATGAGCTCAAGGAGATGGACTCCAGAAATTCAAATAACCCCACTAAAAAATGGGGTACAGAGCTAAACAAAGAATTCTCAACTGAGGAATACCGAATGGCTGAGAAACACCTCAAAAAATGTTCAACATCCTTAATCATCAGGGAAATGCAA
>NC_034590.1:47571472-47580739 GCF_900095145.1 Mus pahari | reverse complement strand
CATATGTAGCAGAAAATGGTCTAGTCGGCCATCATTGGGAAGAGAGGCCCCTTGGTCTTGCAAACTTTATATGCCCCAGTAAAGGGGAATGCCAGGGCCAAGAAGTGGGAGTGGGTGGGTAGGGGAGCACGGGCGGAGGGAGGGTATAGGGAACTTTCAGAATAGCATTTGAAATGTAAATAAAGAAAATATCTAATAAAAAAAATAAAATAAAATAAAAAGTGTTGTCCTTATAAGAGCTGTCTTGGTCATGGTGTCTGTTCAGAGCAGTAAAACCCTCACTAAGACGGGGATTATTGGCATCACCACCACACCCAAGTTCTTACTGATTCTGAGGCATAAACTCTGGTGCTCATGTTCGCAAGCCAAGCCCTTTGCTAACAGAGCGACCTCCTTAGCCCAGTTTCCTGCCTTTGATAATTGTAATGTAGTTTTATGAGAGAATTTTTCTGTTCTTAGTAAAGTGTGATTAAAATAGTAATTCTGGTGTTATTTCAAAATATTTCCATTTTTTAACTATTCTAGAAAATATCCATAACAGTTATCCAGACGAAACTCCAATGATGTCATCGTTGTAGAATTCTTGTATTGACTCCATCCTCTTCTCTTTTCTGCTAAGAGGACTAAAATTTTTTTATTTTTTTTTAATTTTTTTTAAGAGGACTAAAATTAAATAATGTCTCAGATAAGTATATAGAGCAGAATCATCAAAAAAAAAACAAGCAGCACAAATTCCAAATCTAGATGACCTGGCCCAACCGCTGCTAACCAGCCTATGACATGAGCGCCCAGCCACTGCTAGCAAGCCTATGACATGAGCGCACTGCTCTAGTTCCATCCTGGGACTCAGGGCTTCATTAGGACCCACACAGGCCTGCCCACAAGCTCCCTTGCCGCTGAGAAACTGAATCCCCAATGGGTGCCTTCACTCCACTGGCTGCCCATGCACGGCACCCCAGAATTCTCGTGCGTGTAAGAAGTACTTCCTGCCTGGCTCTAGAAACCCAAGCAGCAGCTTCAGGGTAGGAAGCATCCAGTGCCTGCAGAGAAAAAAAAAGTGTGACTTGAAAGATCAGAGGGCTGGTCGTTTGATGACGTGCTGACAGTACCATATTCCGGAAACGCATCTTATACAGAGAGGGTGAGATGCCTCCTTCCAAGAGAGGGACACCATGAATGTCTACACATACAGCAATGGAGAGAGCTGGTTGTGTGGGCAGATGGAATGACTCCCAGCATTGCCTCCACAGGACACTGTCAGTTCAAGCAGCGCCCCCACCCACCCATGCCTGAGCTGCTACAATGACTTTCACTCAAGAGCAAACGCAGACCTCAGTCCACCCGGCTCCCAGCCTGCTTCAGAGCCACTTCCTTGCTACATGCATCAAAGATCGCAGTCCGAGAGCCACCAGGCAGTTTGTTACTGCATTAGGAGCAGGGTTTTCTCTGCTCTCCCTTCCTTTCACAGTAGAATGTTTACTTGATTCTCTGTCTCTTTGACAGCGCTACGTCAACAGTCCCTGTGCAGACATCAGGCTTCTGAACACTCAAACCCCTACACACACACACACACACACACACACACACACACACACACACACACACACAAGCCAGAGGACAAGGCCAATTCTCTCCCATAAATTTGTAAGCTTGTTACCATAGAAACCCGTTCAGTCAAGCAAGTGTGGGTTCACAGTGCCATCTAGTGGCACAGTAACGATTATGCCGCCCGTAAACCTTAAGACCTTGAATGGGAAGGAACAGGTGTGTTGGGTTTGAGTTTGCATTTGGTTTGGTTTGGTTTGGTTTGGTTTGGTTTGGTTTGGTTTGGTTTGGTTTGGTTTGGTTTGGCTTGGTTTGGCTTGGCTTGGCTCTGCTAGCTACCTTGAACCTCCTTTATTATTCGAGAGATCTGCCCACCCACATCAAGCTCTTCAAAGCCTTTTTCTTCCCACAGAACAACGTCGAACAGCAGCAGCCCATCTGATGTTCTAGATGCTCAGCTTGACTGTCCCATGTGTGGCTCTCCATAAGTCAGGGATCACTGCAGTCACACATACAGGGATAATAGCAAGCAACACTCAGAGGACCAGAAATAAGTGAGTCTCCCTGTTTCGTTGGTTCATTTATTCAGCCAATAATATGTTTCGTGTCAGTTAAATGCATCCTTGATGAACTCAGAGTCACCGATCTATGTCTGTGTCACATTAAGAAAGTTTGACCAAGACAGAGTCCAGATTTAAATTTTCCACTTCTCTTTCTATGTCTTCCCCTCTCTCTCTAGCTTGTCATTTCCCCCCTATCTGTAGTGACATCAAATGCATCTGATCCGTGCCTCCATGAGCGCTGGCTGGCCTGTCTGTCTGTAACAAAGGGCTTTGCTCTTTATTTATTTCAACAGCACAGGAAGCGTCATATGAGGAAAGACTGTAGGATACTTTATGGAAATTTTTAACAGAGTTTTACGAGGAATTAATTTATTTACTCCAACTTTCCCAGATAGCTGACAGAATTGCAAACATATCAAGCCGTATCTGCTGCTGCTGCCACTTACGGCAGATGTTTGGTATAAGGTCTTTTTTTATTTTTTTTTAACCTAGTCACAGTTTTCAGCAAGTGATTATCACAGCACACAAACCCACATGTATGGCTCTCTGGGTCTGGAACATGAAAGGGGACATAACTTAAAAATCTCAGCTGGGTGTTAGTTTAGCTTGTTAACTGTTGACTACATAGGAAATTCAAGGTGAGTAAGGTTGGTTGTGACACTGTTCTCTCAAAGGTGGGTTACACAGCAGGGTGTCAGTCTTGAGCACTCAGCAACCTCGACTCTACTGTTAATGCCATTGTGAGTCTCAACGAAAGGTCCCGTCCCTTGGCATGGAAGAGATATTTTCATAGTACAGAATCCTCACTCTGTTTCTATAAGAAACACGTTCATCTCTTCATGTAACAGGGAGTTGATTCTATAAATTCAAAATCTCTTGGCCTCTGCATACCCAGATTCCAGAGGACTCGTGCAGTGATATCTGGGTAGGATGGGACCGGGGACAACCTGTACTGGGGGTCTTTAGCAGCCCTTGCATGCACCGAATCCACTTATGTGTGCAGCTGAAATCCACACAGAGAATGCTTTGCCCATCTGTACAACAAGGGACCACTTTCAAGTCCAGGCCACACTGACCCAGCTCTACCACTCTCCCAGGGCCGCCAAGGAGACTGCCACCCAGCTCCTACCTATATAGGGCAGGATGACTGGTCTTTGGCCAGAGTCCTACCCTAGAGAAATCGTCTGTCTTCCTATCTCTAGTACTAGACAACATAATGTACTTGCAAATACTAAGGCTGCCCCCTGCTAAATAAAATCTCCAAGAGAAAATCAAATCTAAGGTACAAATGTTATACCTTAAATATAAATATTTTCCTTCCTGGGTGCTGTGTTGAGCACTGTGAGCATGGAGTCAGCAGAAACGTAATATGTGTAGTGTCCACTAAGCTTGCATACAGTCCCCTGCCCTGACTTCATGCCCTGAGCATTTGAAATGCTGTTGAAATGACTTCCATTCAGTAAGCTTCTGTGTTGGGTCTCACAGAGGTGGAGGTGGAGCCATCCTGCTGTGAACAGAGTTGTAAAAATAAACCAGCCCTCCTTGACTGCTGTACATGCCTACTGTGTAATATTGGCAATGGGTGACCGACGAAAGCCATGAAAGGCCCATGGCCAGTAAAGTCTTGCTTGGACCCTTACCATGCAGACACCAGGCTGGAACCCCTCACTCCTGCTTGCTCAGGCATTCTGAATGACCTTCCTACTCATGGCAAGGCAACTGGGGACCTAAAGAAGAGAGAGCCCTCGGGGTTTGGGGAGTGGCTGGGTCAGTTGCTACCCCACCCAGAAAGTATTACTGAAGATGACCTCAGTCTGGTGCCCTCCGGGTGGGTTTCATGCTGCACTGGGTGGTATACATTCCTTCTGCACTGGCCCACGCTTCTCGTCTCAGCCTCTTAAGGGGTGTGGAAAGGTCTGGTGCTCTGTCTGGCCCCACACTCTCCATTTTTCGGAGCCAAGGCAGGCAGCAGCGGCAATCAGCTTCTAGAACCCTCGCACTGTTTCTGCCACTACATGAGGTGACATTATAGGAGCAGCTTGCAGGCCCGAGGGGTCAGGTGAGCCCTCCTGTGGTCTGTGCCACCACTGGTCTTATAAGAGGAATCTCTGATGGGCTGCATGCCCTAAGTGAAGACCTCATAGGGTACCTTGTGTTCTGCCTCCAGACCCCCAAGACAACAGTGGACCAGCTGCAATCGTCATCCCCCAAGATCATCTAGAGATGAGAGGTCAAAGAGGGACGGTTCTCCATTCCACATCCACCCACATGTGCATAGGGAGAAGGGAGAAGGGAGGACAGTCAGCCCAGGACTATACTAGACAGAGATGATATAAAAAGGCCACAGCTGGAGGCCCTAGATCTGTGGTTCTCAACCTTGGGGGTCACAACCATCAGAAAATACCTATTTTCCAATAGTCTTAGGAATTTCCAACCATAAATTTATTTCATTGCTACTTCATAACTGTAAGTTTGCTACTGAGCAGTATCTCAGGTCCTAAGATTATCAGAAATATGTTTTCCAATGGTCATGGCCCAAAGATTGAGAACCACTGACCTAGACGGTCCCTTACCTCTGTCACCCCAACCATGAAGCCACTGAGTGTAGAACCAAGACATAAATTATTGTTCTCATTAAAGAATCATGTGCCCTGTGTGCATTGTAAGGAAAGGAAATGTCTTGGCATTGTATGGGAATAAAACTTGATTGAATTTTTGAGAAAGAACAGTTGAGGTTTGCTCACTGAGGGGAGTGTTATTAATACTATGCATGAGAAGATGGGAAAAGAAACCCTGGGGGGATGGGTGGACGTGGGCTTTATCTTCCCATTTCCAAATCACATGTCACCCCAGACTCTGGCCAAAAAGATGAGCTCTTTTTCTGTCCATTAATTCTCAGATCATGACATTTCTAAGCAATTGTGTAAATATACAGACAATAAATGAGGGGCTCCAGATGGAGTGGTCCTCGCAGTTACTGTCAATTCTCTGTCAAAATATTTAGCCAGTCTGTACATCGTTCTTAAGACATAAACTTGTTGCTGGATGTAAACATTTCCCCGAATGATGTCAATCACCCCATTTGCTAGATGCAGCTTCCATGTAGCGTTTCTTCCGTGCTTATTGAGGGTGGCCGAACCCCAAACCCAATACATAAAACCCAGACAAGGCTATCAGAAGAGGCAAAGGAAGAGGCCTAGGAGGGGCCCACCCACTTCCCTCCCCAGCAGAAAGCATCCGGGCTCTAGCCTCCCCTGTCCTGAGAGGAAACCAGCAGGCAAGCCACCCCCTGAGTTGTTAATAGACTCTGAGGCAATTTGGATGGCCAGGAGGAGGGCTAGCCACATGGGGCTATTTCTGGAATGTGTCTATTCTCCAGGGCCAGATAAGTCAGCCTCAACTCCACAGAACTCTCATTTCCTGAAAACTGTGTGATGCAAAACCGTATTATTGGTTCACAGTTGTTCAGTGTGGGTTTCTTCTCAGACATGCACAGCATAAAATCAAATATATTTTTAATACCCTGGAAACGTGCCGAGGGTTTTAATGAGAATGATTAGCCCTGCATAAAGAAACAGAAAGCACAGAGGAGGAAGATTAATCTGCAACAACTCCTGGCATTTGTCCTGAGATTCCGTGGGACATTTTGTGGTGTCCTCTACACAAACCCACCAGAGGAACTCGTTCTGACCTGTGAAAAGCCCCCATCTGGAGCCAGTAGTGCGGCGTTGAGGAAAAGATTGGGTTATGTGACTTCCCTTCCATCGCATGGACCTCCGTGCTCAGCCTGTGCTTAGCCTGTGCTCTGCAGGGAGGATGGAACAGTGTGTAAAATACTGATCAGGCCATCAGGGAAAGAAAGATAGCTCTGGGAGGCAGAATAGCATATCCCCCAAAGCCACCCACATCTTAATTTTGCGAATCTGAATCTTGTATGGCAAAGGGATTTTACAGATATGAATTTTTTTTAAAAATTAAGGTACTTAAGATGGAGTGGATGATTACCCTGTCTGTCTCCAGGGGCCCAATGCCACCACAAGAATCCTTACAGAAGGAGACAAGAGAATCCATTAGTAGAAGCAGACAGTGCCCGTGAAAGCAGAAGCTAGAGGGCTACTGGAAGCACCATGCGACCGGAACGCAGGTGGCCCCCAGGGAAGAGAGAATGATTCTTCGCGAAGCCTCCAGAAGAACATAGCCCTGCTGACACCTGGATTTTATACTCTGACCTTTAAATTATAAGAACAAATTGAACTGTTTTAAGCCCCCTGAGTATGTGGTGTGCTGTTACAATGGCTGTCTTAGGTTATGCTGTGATAAAACGCCAGAACCAAAAGCAACCTGAAGAGGAAAAGCCTGATTTGGCTTCCCCTCCCACCTAGTCAATCATCCAAGGGAGCTAAGGCAGGAATTCAAGGCAGGAACCTGGATGCAGGAACAGAGACCACGGAAGCATGCTACTCACTGGCCTGCTCTCCATGGTTTACTCAGCCTGATTCCTTCTACCACACAAGACCACGCCCCAGGGATGGCACTCCTCGCTCCCCCCAGCCCAGGGAACTGGGCTCACTCCCATCAATCATTAGTCAAGAAAATCACTAGAGTTGCCAACAGGTAAGTCTGTAAGGAGCATCTTCACAGTTGACGCGTCTCTTCCAAAATGACTCCAGCTTGTGCCAAGTTAACAAAAAAGCTAGCCAAGAGCACAATCACGGGAAACTAATGCCTAGTCCCAATCACACAGCACACTTTACCTTGATATCAGCCTTGCTGTAGTTTATAGATTAGTGGGGGATTTGGAAAGTCTACATTGAAGTAAGTGAGCCCTTCTCAGGAGTTGGGGAATATCATCAGTTGAGACAGTTCAGGAAGTCCCCAGGCAGCGACAACAGCGGGGACAAAGGCATGTAAGCACAGAGTACAGAACAAGTCCACAGCACAGAGCAAATGCAACACAAGACTGTGAGCAACCCTGTGCATCCATGGACCTACCACGGCTCCCTAGCTCAGGGCTGCAGCAGCAGGAGTCTGCCCAGTGTCTTCAGTCCTGGGATGATGAAAGCTGTCATACTGCCATCTCTGGACATCCAGGCAGACCTAGGATGCAAGAGACAAGTCTGCAAAGAGATGCTACAGCCACTTCTAACACAGAGATGGCCCTGGGAACCTATGGAGACTAGACTGTGCCATTTTCTCAGGAATCTGAAGAAAGCCTCAGAATGATGCGAAGCCCTTTCTCGGAGACTCAAATGACACAAGAGTTCAGAGGTAAGACTTAAGGCATTGTTCAAAGCCTCAGTCATCTACAAAACTACTGTTTGAGATATTTGAAAGTTAAAATGAAGACCAAAAAAAAAAAAGATACACAAAAGACGCGCAAAGTACCCAAACTGTAAATAAAGGCAGGACCATGCTGAGCCATTTCACAGCTGGGGCTAAGTGTGAAGTTCCAACATTTTGATCCTGTCTTTAAAACTCCAATGTTTTAAAGCCCTATTGCGTTGCACTGAAATACTTTTTCTTCACTTCTGGGGACTCTCAAAGCCAGAGCCTCGTGTTTCCTGGCTTCCTGGCCTGGCCTTGATGTTCTAAAATGCCAAGTGCGTGTCAGTTGGTGTGACCTTCAGCAGCCTGTGTCAGGAAGCCAGAAATTTAAAGGGAATTTAGGACAGGAGAGGGTCGTTCCATGACAATCCGTGACACGGTAGAAAAGCAAGTCTGCGCTGCCTGGTATTGTGGAGGACAGTGGGCGGGGCCTTCTGCTCACTTGTCTGTAGAAGCAGGTGAGAGAAAGGTTGGAAAGGAAGACAGCAGAAGGGTCTCTTCCGATCTATTTGGGAATCAAGGGTTTCCCTGGGCTGTGAGCATGGAGGAGAGATGATCTGTTTCTATCTGTCTGGAAAGCAGGGGTTCGGGGTTTCCCCAGGCCATGGGTATGCCGGAGAGACTTGCAGAGAAGAGGCGGCAAAGGATGTACCAGTAGGAACAAGAGCTGGGAAAAAGTCGTGAACGGTGCAGAGGAAAAGTCATCCGCACCAGGACATAGTGGGATCTGAGGTCTCCTCAGTGTCTCAGAACCTTAACAGTGTGTCCTTTAGGGAGGCAGCCTTTGGACACACAGCTCAAAGACAGATGTCAGTAGCCAACCGAGAGATAGGAACAAGACCCAGCTATACCAAAAAATAACTTCCTCCCATCCTCAGCCGAGTCCTACCCTGCAAAGCCAGTTGTGGTTCAGAGGGTGTGATGCTGAACAAGAGGCTGGAAAGGCATGGCACCAGTGAGTAATGAAGGTTGAGGTGTAGAGACTATTTGAGCTGACTAAGACATGGATGTCCTGTTTCAGATTGAATTGGGCCTTTTACGTGGAAATGAGGCCAGCTAGGCTCCGAAGAGGCTGTGGAAGGGAAGATGGGCTCTGTCCAAAATCTTCAGAGCATGACAGAAAAAAATAAACCACTTCCTTAGTTTCCTGTGGAGTTCAATCCACCTTACGCAACAGGCTGGTTGCTTCCTTGTAGTCTTCTGCACCCTACCCAGGACAGGCTGGAGAGTGATCTGTACAGGCTACAGCCCATGACAAGAGTCTCTCTTTGATGCTTTCAGTTCTAGGATGATGACAACTGCCATACTGCCAGCTCTGGGTGTTTCCACATCTTTGGTTTTGTTCCTTGAAGTCTTGTCCATACCTCTGTTGTTAGGACCCGTTATTAAAGTCTTCTCCTTCAGCAGGTGTCTAGACCAACAGCCAAACATTAGAAGGACCCTGCAGAAGATGGAGAAAGAAGAATTGCAAGAGCCAGAGGAGTCAAGAATACCAAAAGAACATAGCCCACAGAGTCAAATAACCAGGATTCATAGGGGCACAGAGACTGAATCAAAAATCATGGAGCCTGTATAGGTCTGACCTAGGTCCTCATATGTGGTCTGGTTGTGTTGGATGATGTTCTTGTGAAACTCCTATCAGGGAGAGCAGGGGCTGTCTCTGACTCTTCTACCTGCTTTTGGGACCCTTTCCTCCTAACTTACCTCATCCAGCCTTGATATGAGGTTATGTGACTAGTTTTATTGTAACTCGTCAGGCCATGTATGGTTGATATCCCTAGGAGGCCTGCTCTTTTATAAGTAGGGGGTGACTATGGAGGGGAAGGGAGGGGAG
>NC_034590.1:47549443-47571077 GCF_900095145.1 Mus pahari | reverse complement strand
ACAGGGTCCCCAATAGAGGAGCTAGAGAAAGTACCCAAGGAACTGAAGGGGTCTGCAACCCTGTAGGTGGAACAACAATAGGAACTAGCCAGCACCCCCAGAGCAGAAGATAGTCTAGTCAGCCATCATTGGAAAGAGAGGCCCCTTGGTCTTGCAAACTTTATATGCCCCAGTACAGAGGAACACCATGGCCAAGAAGGGGGAGTGGATGGGTAAGGGAGCGGGGTAGGGGGTATAAGGGACTTTGGGGATAGCATTTGAAATGTAAGTGAAGTAAATACCTAATAAAAATTGAAAAAAAGAAAAAAAGTGGAGATCATCTTATTAAATGAATAACCTGTTTCAGATTAAAAAAAGAAAAAAAAATACTGTCACAAGGCTTGGAAGAATACCCAGCTGATATCAATAAAATGGAATCCATGCCCAGTGCTGCTTGGGTGATCGAGATCCTGAAACTAAATAGGCTAGGGACCTAGGGGAAAATCAAATACTACTGTTCTACTCAAGGAACGTAGGGAAGAAATGACTTGTAATGACATTCTGTTATACTCATAGATCAGCGCCTTGCTCAGCCATCATCAGAAATGCTTCTTCCTGCTGCGGATGGGGACAAACACAGAGACCCGCAAGCAAACATTATGCAGAGCGTGAACACTCATCTCTAAATGGACTGTCTCCATCAAATCTCTCCCCTCAAGGCTCAGGGAACCCTACGGAAAAGGAAGACGAAAGAGAGTAAAAGCCAAAGAGGACAGAGGACTCCAGGGACTCGAGACCGTCTGGACACAACGGAATTGGTACACAGAGGAACTTAGAGAGATTGAGACAGCATGCACGAGACTGCCTGGGTCTGCACCAGGTGGGGTCCTAGAGCTGAGAGGAAAAGGGGGACAGGAGACACCAGGCCTAACCCAGAAGCCATCTTCAGTTGATAAGTACTTGCAAATGAAAAATTAGTTAGGGCATCTCCCTAGGGAACCAATCTTAAGGGCAGACCCCATGCCCAGCTGTAAATGGCCAACACAAACCAAACTCGGTGCCATTCTGGGAGGTTATTTATCTTATTTTATTGTCAGGGCTTTCCACCACACCCCCCACCTCCCACCCCCACCCCCCACCCATCTTACAGGCACTTTGTGTATATATTATGGCTTCTGGTTTGACGGTTTTTATAGGATTCTTGTTAATGTAACGTGTGTGTTTCTGTGTCATAGGCATTTCTTGTGCTTTTTCTTTGCTTTCTTTTTTTGTGTTTGTTTGGTTGTCTTGTTATTCCAATTTGTTTGTTATTTATTTTATTGTATTCTGCTTTATTATCCCTTAGATGTCTGTTCGTTTTCTATGGAGAGACAGAAAGGAGATAGATATGGATGGGGAGGGAGGTGGGCGAGGACTTGGAGGAGTAGAGGGAGGGGAAACTGTAATCAGAATATATTATATTTAAAAATCTATTTTAATTTTTTTTAATATTTCAAGTCATCTGAATGAATTCTTGTATTTCCCAAATGAACTCTATTTCCTGCCTAGCCCCTAATACATGTGGGATAGATGGGAACGTCTTTCCCTTTGACTACAGAGATGGGGCAAGAGTGGGTAGAGAGTGACATTTAAGGGAGGATGAAGTAGGCAAGAAAGAGGAAGTGTCCCTTCTGTTGGCTTGTGTTTTCTTTAGGAAGAATGATAAATTTAGAGATTAAAGTGGAAGACAGACAGTGATGTTTTGAAATCACCAGTAAGAATGAAAGTCATCTCAGTACATTATTTTTTTTAAATTGAAGATAAAATAAAAATAAAGTAAAAAAAAAAAAAATTAAAGGCTGAAGTCATGGAAGAGCACCACTCCGAATTTTCACCTGATTCCCCTCCTCTGTGTTGCCCAGCTGAGTCAGACCCTCTGCACCTCTGGGGGGGGGGGAATGGGGGAGTTGGGGGGGTGGGATTCCTCTGTGCACCTAGGAACCAGCAAGCGGAAGAACAAAGAAGGTGGTTGTTCAAGCACTGTGAGCTCAAGAGCTGAATAAGGCGCCCTGTGTCCCTAACAGAGGGATTGAAAGAACTGGTGACATTCCCACTGACCAAATGAACACTGTGTGAAGGGACCTCATATTCTTATCTCACACCTCGGCACACTGTGCCAGGGAGAAGTGCCAGAGGGGAGCTGATGACTCATAACTTGAAAGGTCAAGAAACTGAGTGTGTAATCCACAGACCTGTAAACTCCCTTTTTTGATCACTTGAGATAGTGTGGCAATGTGGTATAAAAGGTTCTTCCACGACTTTCCATTTGGATAATCATGGATGTTCACTAGGTCTTTGTTTGCTCCTGAACAAAAGGAGAAGAATCCACCTTATCAATCTGAATAGAGCACTTGGCCCTGAGCTCCAGAAAGGAGCTCTATAAAGGCTGCTTTATTGAAGGTTTGTTTTGATATGACCTTCATGGGCCTGTACAGTATCAAAGTGTCTGGATGGAAAAGAAGTGCAAACACTGCTTACAGGACTTTGGCCCCTGTGATATCAGTTGTGTGTGTATGTTTAAGTATCCCCTGAACCTGGGGTCATACATCACAGCTATTGCAAATGACTCTAAGTGAAGCTTCCAAAGGGCACGGGGAGACAAGTGCTGCTTAGACACTAATGCCCTGTAGTGACAAAGAATCAACTGCAAGGCAAATGGGAGATAATGCGTCTGTAACAGAAGATGCTGAAAGCTGAACAGCTGGGCTGATTCTCTTGGGGATCACCTTGCACCCAGCACGGGAAAACTCCAAAGCTTTCTGCAAAAGAAACTGTATATATATAGCTCTTGGCCTGAAACCCCTGCTCCATGAGGTTGAAGTGGGGAATGAAAGGCAAGAGAAGAAAGATGAGGCAGAGTGCAAGGGAATTAGTCTGTATACCCAAGAAGGCTAAAGGAGCAGCAGTAAGGGATGCTGAAGGCGGGGTGCTGATCTGCGTTGTTGGACAGTATACTGATGTCGGTAATAAGTCTCAGTGGGCCTGGGACTTCACCATCTCCTCACCAAGACCATCTGAGAATCTGACTTTCTTACAACCCAAAGAGTCCCCATTAGCCCTCTGCCCTGGACCTGCAGCATTCCAGACTATTTGTGTACTCTCATTGGTAGCCAAGTATGACTCATGTACAATAAATCATCTCCCTCACTATCTCAAATATATATGTTAGCATTCTGTCTAAACTGCATCCCACAGTTACCTGGCAAGAGCCAGGTAGTTCTGACCCACTATAAAAGGGGCTTCTTGCCCCCTCCTCTCTTGCCTCTTGCTCTCTTGCTCTCTCTCTCTCCCCATTCCCTTCTGCCTTCTCTCCATGTGGTCATGGCCAGCCTCTACTTCTCTACTCTCTCCCTCTCTCTGCCTTTCTCTGCCTCTACTACACTCTTAACTCCCCTCCCCATACCCTGAATAAACTCTATTCTATACTATACTGTCATGTGACTGGTCCCTCAAGGGGAAGAGATACCTTGGCATGGGCCCATTGAGGAACCCCCTGCCCTAATACCTCACCACACCCCCATAGAACATATTCTTATACCTCTTTATCTTTTTATAACCATATCAATATCTTTTTTCTTTTTCCCACCATTTTATTTTATTTTTTAAATACCACTTTTAATCAATGATTTGAAAGTTTCATACATGTATTTTTAAACATAACAGAATTTTTTCAGGTGTAAAACTAAAATAAAAAATTGTATCATTTCCGTGAAAATGGATGGAATTGGAAAGCAGAATGCTGTATGATATATTCTGATCATAATCCCCACCACCTCCCCCTAGATCCCCGTCTCCACCCCACCACCCCAGATCTTCCCTCTCCACCCTCACTCCCTGCTCACCTAACTTCAAGCTTTCTTCTCTTTATTTTTAAACCCATGGAGTTAGTTTGTGTTGGCCAACTACTCGGGAAAGTAGGACTCACTCTGGGATATGGTGCACCTACCAAGGGTCCCACCATTCTAAACTTTTTGTATACTGGACAGGAGATAATCTTTCTATGTATGCTCATCCATAACACCTTCACACATTACCGCAGTAACTGCAGCATTTGCTCGGGGTGATAGGAGATTAGTTGGAGAAAGAGAAATTTAGAGGAAAAATAAGGCCAACTGTGATGTTCAGATGCAAAGAACTGGTCTGCCCATTTGTGGTAGATTCAATGATCCACTTCCATGACATCAATCATGTTGACCAGTTTCATTAGTAAAACAGCCAAGGCATTGCTCATAGTCAGTTGATGAAGATCTGACATAATGGCAATATTCTTAAAGCACAGAAAACTAAGAAGGTGGCTAGGGCTTGGGGCAGACAAGCACAGCTCAAGGTAAGATAGACCCTGTCATCAACTGTAACCTTCATAGGCTTTACCTAGCTGCACTTACAGTTCATCAGTTCTGCTGGACATTGGCTAATTCAGCGTGTTCCTTTCATAAATTCTAACATCTAATACTAAGTCTGAACGTGATATATCCCTTTATGAATTGTTAACAGTCTTGTCAGATGCTGAGGGACCAGAAAAGTCTGAGCTGGGGAATTAGAGGATCGGACCAATTTCCCCTCCCCCCACCCTATCCCTGCCACCCTTTGTTCCCAAGTCAGTCATAAATAAATTATAAGAAATATTCTCTGGAGCTGTGACAGGCAGGCTGGACAGCGTGAATGACTTATTTCAAACCCACTGCACTCAGCTTGCACTGAAACCCTGCATACATTCAGCTTGCAAAGCACCAGGTGCGTTTGAAAAGGATACATACTCTAGTCTGGATTCAATGTCCTATAAATTTCTGTGAAATACAGGCAATTGATAGTGTTCGTGATTTCTATAGCCTTCTTGATATTCCCAGCTAGCTGATATACCAATTACAAAGAAAATGGGCTGGCAAAAAAAAAAGTACTCCAATCTAGGTGTGGACTTAACTATCTTTCTCTTTAATTTTGTTTACTTCCCGCATTTGGAAACTGTATCATTAGAAAAGAAGATAGAGGGAAAGAGACAAGAGAAATGGGTAAGAGTGGGAATGGAAAGGAAGAAAAGGAGAGGGGGGAGGGAAGGTGCTGTGGTTTGGATGTGAAATAGCCCCATAGGTTCGTGTGTTAGAGCAGTGCTGTGGCTTGGGAAGTGTGCTGAGCCTTGGTGGAGAAAGTAGATCACTTGGAACCTGGAGGTTTTATAGCCCCGACCCAGTTCCTGGCCCTTCTCTATTCTCAGATGATCGAAACAATATGGCCAGTTGCCTCACACTCTTGCCATGATATCACCTCAAACCGTGAGCCGGAATAAATCTTTCCATGTGCTCGCTTCGGCAGCACATATACTAAAATTGGAACGATACAGAGAAGATTAGCATGGCTCCTGCTCAAGGATGACACGCAAATTCGTGAAGCGTTCCATATTTAAAAAAAAAAAAAAAAAAAAAAACTTTCCATGATCAAAATATATTACATACATGTAAAAAATATATCATGCAAACCCATTATTTTTTAATTAACAAATACTAATAAAAATGGAAAATGTGATGGTTCTTAAACTTTAAAAGATCCAGAAATATTTTTTGAAAAATCTTTCTTCCTTAAGTTTCTTTTGTCAGATATTTTTGTCATAGCAATGAGAAAAGCAGAGAAGAAGGACAAAGAAGGCATCTAGAGAGTCCAACAGGGCCACCGGCATAGTGACTCTGTGCCACACTGGTGTCTCTGTTGAACACTCTGCCTGTGTAGCCAAGTCTCATTTGTCTTAATCCAGCTGAGAACCACTCCTGGCTCAGATCTATTCACGAAAACATGATGCTCTACACGTGAACTTCCTTTCAAATCCCAGCAACCACATGGTGGCTCACAACCACACGTAATGAAATCTGATGCCCTCTTCTGGCACATCTGAAGTCAGCTGCAGTGTACTTACATATAATAAATAAATAAATCATTGGGCCAAAGCGAGCAGAATTGATTGACTGGAGCAAGCAGAGGTCCTAAAAATTCAATTCCTAACAACCACATGAAGGTTCACTATCTGAACCACATGAAGGTTCACCATCTGTTCAGCTACAGTGTACCCATATACATAAAATAAATAAATAAATCTTTTAAAAAAAAAAAAAAAAAGAGTGAAACAAAACCTTTCACTGTCTGTCATGAGGACAAAGGAATCTACTGTCTTTCTTCTTGTATATTGATAGGTATTGTGTCTGTGGCCCTTTGCTGAACAAAATAATTCATCTCAAGGTAAGTGTGGGGGGGGTGTAAAGGGGTGTGTGCATATCAGTGCAAAAAGACCAGAAGACATCAGACACCCCCCCTGGAATTGGAGTTAAAGACAGTCGTGAGCCATCAACTATGAATGCTGGGAGCTGACCTTGGGTCCCCTTCAAGAGCAATGTGCGCTCTTAACAGCTGAACCATCTCTCCAGTCCTGAGGATAGATTTCCACTATTGCTTGGACATTGAAAATGTTGTCTCTTTAATCCCAGTACTCGGGAGGCAGAGGCAGGCAGATTTCTGAGTTCGAGGCCAGCCTGGTCTACAAAGTGAGTTCCAGGACAGCCAGGGCTACACAGAGAAACCCTGTCTCGAAAGAAAAAAAAGAAAAGAAAAGAAAAGAAAAGAAAAGAAAAGAAAAGAAAAGAAAAGAAAAGAAAAGAAAAGAAAAGAAAAGAAAAGAAGAAAAGGTTGTCTCAGCTTTCATATTGCAGTTTTATCTAGTGTGCCAACACCAACTGTCTGTTTCTGTGAAGGGTGATGGGTGCGGCCCCAGAACACGCTATTTGAGCACAAGGATTAGTTTGAGCTGATGCTTCTTTAAAATGCCAGTTTACCATACAGAAGTGGATGCCCACAGTCAGCTATAGAATGGAACACAGGGCCCCCAATGGAGGAGCTAGAGAAAGTACCCAAGGAGCTGAAGGGGGCTGCAACCCTATAGGTGGAACAATATGAACTAACCAGTACCCCTGAGCTTGTGTCTCTAGCTGCATATGAAGCAGAAGATGGCCTAGCCGGTCATCATTGGGAAGAGAGGCCCCTTGGTCTTGCAAACTTTATATGCCCCAGCACAGGGGAACACCAGGGCCAAGAAGTGGGAGTGGGTGGGGAGGGGAGCAGGGACAGGGGGAGGGTATAGGGGACATTCAGGATAGCATTTGAAATGTAAATGAAGAAAAAATCTAATAAAGTATATTATTAAAAAAATGCCAGTTTACCAACTGAAGAACCCCATGAACAGGAAGTGGATGAGTACAGAAGGGGCAAAGGAAGAGTCGTAAGGTAAAAGATCTACTTCTTTCACTCTCTTGGCTCTACTGAGTGCTACCTCCTGACAGCAATGGCATATGAGGGGATCCCGATAACCATCCTCAGCTCCTACGCACAGATAATCCCCACAGTGCTCAGGATTCCTTTGGCTGTAGGCAAGAAGGAGGACTTCTCCACATGTGCCTCGCATCTCACTGTGGTTCTCGTCTTCTATGGGAGCATCCTTTTCGTGTATGTGAGGCTGAAGAAGAATTACTCCCTTGACTGTGACAGAACCTTGGCAGCAGTCTACTCCGTGATTACCTGCTCCCTCAACCCCTTCATTTATAGCTTGCACAACAAGGAAATTAAGGAGGCCCTGAAGAGGCAGCTGATGAGAGCAGGGATGCTGGGGTGATTGGATGGCAGGGTGAAGGCCAAGAACAGACTTGATATGATGGCTGAGGGATCAATAGCCAAGGAAGGTAAATGAAGCATCCCATTCTTCTCTATGCCTGGTATTGAAGCTGGGATTAAGAGATGCCTGGCGGGCTGGTGAGATGGCTCAGTGGGTAAGAGCACCCGACTGCTCTTCCAAAGGTCCTGAGTTCAAATCCCAGCAACCACATGGTGGCTCATAACCATCTGTAACAAGATCTGACTCCCTCTTCTGGAGTGTCTGAAGACAGCTACAGTGTACTTACATATAATAAATAAATAAATCTTAAAAAAAAAAGAGAGAGAGAGATGCCTGGCCTCTAGAGCTATCATAGCAGTACAACATCTGCTGGCGCACATACAGCTAGATCCCAGAGACTTCAAAGTACAATGCTCTCTTAGCATCACAGGATGCTGTGATTTTTCTAACCTCAAACATTTATGAATCATGCCTCGAAATTTTGCCAAATATGTTTCTTCCCTGATACATACAGATGCAAATACTTGATTTAACATAAATCAACTAATTATATCTTAAACAATGATATTTTAAATAAAATTTGGAGAAAAAAATTTTAAATGACAGTTTATGCAATGCCACAGACTGGACTCAGTCAGTCCTTCAACCCGTGGGGAACCAGGATTTCGGTAATCAGGTGAGCAAGGAGTAGGCAGGATGACAAACAGACACAGACACCAGAGAGAGTGCTGTATCTGATTGTAATTTCTCAAACCAAGCATCAGACTTATATATTACAGAAGAAAACGAAGTTAAGTGACACATCAAACAAGGTACATTGACATTATCTGACACAAAACAAAGAAGGCATAAAAAAAGAGTAGCAGGAACCAGGCAATGTTTACAATTGAGATAAGATCAGCCCTATCTAAAGTCAGTGATTGACAGGAGCCAGGGGAGGATTTCACACCCTAGTCAAAATTTATGCTGTTCCTCTGAGCCTTGTGAAATCTTGCACCAAGAGGTTCTGCTCTTGCTGACCTTTTCATGAATAATGCAATACTGTAGTTCCTCCTAAAACCACAACCCTCCTTCTTCCTAGGCCATTGTAAATTCTTGCATATGGGAGTAACTTGGCTACTCTTTTAAGTGTCTGTAGGGAATCTCCATTCATCAGAAGAACTCACCAACTTTCTTCTAATATGTAATGTAGTCTGCCATACCTGGCTGTAATGAGGATTCTAAATTTACTATTTTGAACTAGCCCTGAGGTTGCTGGCTCCTATCCCGCAAACTGTGAGATACCTGATTACTAACTGTCAACACTGGGGCATTTCGTCTGAATGAGTAACATTCTTACGAAATTCCAAGCCCAGGGTCAGCTCCAGGAGACTAAGCTTCCGTGAGACTTTTTGCCTCGGGACTGCGTCCAAGCTTTTGGGCCTGCCACACAGTCTTCACTGGAGTGGGTGTGGCAATGCAACAAGAGCCCTTTGACCTCCCCTTCTTTTTGAAACCAAGAGCTAATGCTGCACATAGGGAGGTGCCCATACCCACCTCCCGTTACCAGAAGCACAGCCATGGCCACAGCATCAAGGACAGGAAGCTGAGGCTGAATGGGTTCTGTACAAGCTGACTGACCTTGCTGAGTCAATCGCCATCTTCCTTTAGCCTCTGTATACGGTCCACTTATATTCCCATAATTCCTTTCACTGTTCAGCCAAGAGAAAAGAATTTATGCTCTGCTACTCTGTGGAGGGGTGTCTTCGTTTCCCTGTGAGGGCTCCTGTGTTATATCAAACGTGTATGGATGGATGCTTTCCTCTGTTGATCTGTCTTGTCATGATTTAATTCCTTATTGCCTTAAGTTACCTAAGAAGGTGGAGTTACAATTTTCCTCACTGACAATATCACCTCCCATCCTTGACCATGAGCACAGTGAGGCTGGGCTGGAGTTTGACTCCGTGTGAATAATATCTGGCCTGGAGAAACACACCACTCGTGTTAATGCACAAAAGATAGAAGGAAGGAAGAAATGAGCCACCCGTTGAGTTCTAGCTGAGCTTCCCTGAAGGGAGCAGAGGAGACACCTACTCGACCTCATAGTTCACCCAGAACGACAGGAATGGTGTCCCGTGGGGACCCTTGGGTCCCTAGCACTGACTAGCTCAGGCTAGGCATCCTCTGCCTTCCCTTCCGGCCCTCTCCTGTTTGTGTGACAAAAATATCAGATGAAAGCAACTTCAAGGAGGGACAGCTCATCTGGGTTCACAGTTCTGGAAGACTCTGTCCATTGTGACAGGGAAGGTAGGACCACAGAAGCGTGAGTCAGTGGGTTCCATCTGTCACCAGGAAGTAGACAGCACACAGGAAGTTGGTCCGTGCTAAAACCGTCAAAGCCTCCCCTCCGAGTTCACACACTGTTCATATCCATGTGGCTTCCTCTACTGCTCCTTCCTCAGGAGGCCAGATGCAGAAGAGGAGCAATACACCCAGGGCTTATCACTGTATCCACACCATCTCATCAGGAGAGACCAAAAACCCTGATATGGGAAACCCTGCCTCCCAAAGTTTTCACCCTCAGAGGGTTCTTCTGAGTGTCCCGGAACCTGCAGTACACCCAGGGGTCAAATCAGAGCTGAGGCCATTTTGGTGAGCTTGCTTCATGATACCTGAACCCATGATTCCTAGGAACGGAAGCTGTGTTTCTAGATATGGGATAAGAAAGGGCTGTGACACCTGTTGACCCTGATGACACAGCAAGAGCTGGCTGCAGTCACCACAGTTGAATAAACATAAGGAAGAGAAGCATTCGTCTATAAAACTGACCCAAATCTGGGGCTCAGAAAAGTTGAGCAATTCATTCAAGGTCACACTGCCAAAGAGGATTCCTCAAAAAGCCTAGGAAGGCTTAGACTATCCCATTCAAACTTATCTGGATTATTTAAGTTATAAGCTCCTTGAGATTGTACATGAAAAACTGTGTTAACAATCTAACCATCTTCAGACTGTCGCTGAATTAACCAGCCAGGCCACTTGCCTTTATTAAAACCCACAAGAGCACTGGAGAGATGGCTTGGCTTTAAGAATATGCACTGCTCCTCCAGAGGACCAAAATGTGGTTCCCAGCACTCACGTGGGGCAGCCCCTGATCTCCTGGAGCTCAAGGGGTCTGACACCTCTGACCTCTGAGGGTTCCTGAATTCACCGGCACATACCTACACACACAATCAAAGTTTAAAATAACTAAAAATGTAAATGAAAATAATAACATAAGTCTATCAAAATAACCCCCACAGCCAAACAGTGGTGGCCCATGCCTTTAAATCCAGCATTTAGGAGGCAGAGGCAAATGGATCTCTGTGAGTTCGAGGACAACCTAGGCTATGGAACAAGTTCTAGTACAACCAGAGCTACACAGAGAGATCTTTTCTTAGAAAACAAACAAACAAACCCACAATAACGTAATAACAAAAAGGCAAATAGCCTAATTTTTAGTGGACAAAAGGCTCCAAGTAGGAATATTTTCAAAAACGGTGTACAAATAGCCAGTAGGCACATCAAAGGGCTCAGTGTTGTCAACACTGTTGCTAAGTGTTAAACTGCTCAGTGTTGTTTCTACCTGAGGCAAAACCATGAGGAGGTGTGACTTCCCATCCACTAAGCTGTAAAAACATTCAGACTGTTTGTAGCCTATAACCCTAACATTCAGGAAGCTGGGACAGGAGGATTATCACAAGTTCATCACCATCATCATAAGCCTTGTCTACATAATAAGGTCCAGGCCATTCAAGGCTACGTGGTAAGATCTTGTCTCAAAAGTAATAATAAGGCTGGGTGTGATGGTAAACACCTATAATCCCAGAATTCTAGAAACAAGGACAGGCAAATCTCTATGTGTTTGAGTCAACCTGGTCTCCATAGTGAGTTCTAGGACAAGCAAGGCTACATAGAGAAATCCTGTCTCAAAACAAACAAACAAAAACATGCAATAATATCTCTTAAATCAGCTAAGAATGAGTATTGGTAAAGATGTAGCAAGTCCTATACCCTGGTGGGAGATCACAATGGAACCGCTGTTCTAAGAAACATGTCAAAGCTCAAATGATGAGTCAGTGAGAGGCCCAGCACTTCCATGCCTAGGTATGTGCCCAAAGAAGTGATAACAGACATCCATGCACAACTTCACACATGCATCTTCCTCGGCAACACAGCATCAATATGGGGAGATAATGTCCACTCCTTGGTATTTGGTTTCTCATCCACCAGTGAATGACAGTACACACTGGGTCATGTCTATGCAATGTAACACTAGCCAGCAATGTAAAAGAACAATGTACAGTCACACCACACCCTGCATGAACCCTGTAGTGTAGAAGGGAAAGTCAGTTGCTGAGAACCACAGTCACACTTGTAAGAAATGAAAAGAACAGGCAAGTCTATAGCAGCAGATAAGGGAAGATGCTGGTCACCAGGAGGGAGCATAAAATAAAAGAGAAGTTGAAGCTGATGTTCAGAGCTTCTCGGAGATGATGGAAACTGTTTTGTGTTGGCTGTGATGGCAGTGGTACAAATCTATAGAGTGGAAGCCGATGGAATGAGCACTTTATTTGAATGTATATTTGATTATTTTATTGGGGGAGGGGGAATATCAGGTGCACTCACACCACAGGCAAGTGTGGAGGTCAGAAAACAACAGGGGAATTCTCAGGATTCAGCTCTCTCCTTACACCTGTGGTATGCAGAGATCGAACTCAGGCAGTCGAACCTGCACATCTGCCTGCTGTGCCATCCCATGGGACTCAAAATGAGCAGTTAAAATGTGTGATCTGTATGGTCTGTAAATTCCATCTCAATAATCTTGTTGATTTGTCTTAAGTCATCCTGAAATTATTTGATAAGCTTTTCTTGAAGAAAAACTCCACCATCATAGCTCTACATTCAATGTTTTTAAGTTTTTACTGTTCTAAAAACCTTTCATGAATAATTAAAATAATACATTATTCTAAAAGCCAGCCTTACTTTAAAAGATATAGATTTGATTCTCAACTCTGCCTGCAGTCAGATAGTCTGGCACTGGACAAGCCCTGTCTCATTCCTTCCCTGGGATTGTCAGTATCCTTGACAGCAAACGAGAATCCATACCTGCCCCACAGGGCTTCACAGTGTGGTCCAGATGCACTCTTCTCACAGCATCCACAAGAAAGGTAAATTAGGCCCAAGCTCCCTCACACAGAGGGGCAACCATTGCTCATTCTCACAAAAGCAGCCTTAGGACTCCTGCCATCCCTAAATATCATAAAAATTAGAAATATTTCCAAAATGAGGGAGTGGGGATGTAACTAGGTTGGTAAAGAACAAACAGCAAACCATGATCAGCCTTGTGGTACAGGAAAGGATTTGTTGGCACAAAAACTGCAAATTGTGAAGGAAATCGATCAACCTCAAGATCCAGCTGTATCACTCTTGGGCACAGACCAAGTTCTACAAGAAAGTGTGCTGCCGCGGACTGGCCTCAGTCGGGTCCCCCTCAATCTGCAGGAGAACTCGGGGTTCCAGACTGGATGGAGTTGGCGATGAAAAGGGCCATGACACGACACAAGGGAGTGTAAATGTGAATATAATTTTGTTCAAAGCGAGCACCAGTCTTATAAGTGACTTTTACACAAAACAGAGGAATGCCTACAAAGGACTGGCAGGAACCAACTGGGATAAATTCCGTGTTAACAACTGGGATCAAAAGCAGCCCCACCTAAGGTCAGCTTAATCTTAGAAGTCAGGGGCAAGGGCTTCGTGCCCTTGCCATAGTTCCTATTCTAGTCTATTGTATAGTCCACCTTCCCCCTAGGCCATTGTAAATTCCTGTGCATGGGTGTAAATCAACTATCTATAGTTCTAAGTATCTACTATGGTTCCTCCTTAGACCACAACCTTCCTTCTTCCTAGATAATGGTAAATTCCTGCATATGGGAGTAGCTTGCCCTGAGATTTCTAACTCTATGTAGTAAATAGTAATGCCTGATTTCTTTCACTATCTCTCTTACAATACTAGAGGCAATTCTGAATGTCACTGAATAGGCAACATTCTTACTGAATTCAAAGCCCAGGGTCGGCTCAAGGACTGCCTAGGACTGGTGAGGAATCTAACTTAGCTATATGTCAAAATCAATCCTTAGAGGCACTTATAATAAAGCAATATTAAGGGAAAGCACCCAGATCCATTTACCTACTAAAGCAAGGACATTGGAGCATTCGTTATACAGGATGCCACAGCTCCAGGAGACTAAGTTTCCGTGAACTTTTCACCTTGGGACCGCATCCAGGCTTTTCGGCCTGTCACACGGGTCAGTACTGGAGTGGATGTAACAGTGGGCTGAGTACACAAGCCATTAGGAGCAAGCCAGTAAGCAACACCCCTCTGCGGCCTCTGCATCAGCTCCTGCTTCCAGGATCCTGTCCTGTTTTAGTTCCTGTCCTGAATTCCCTCAGCAATGTGGTAGCATAAACTAATAAACCATTTCCTATCAAAATGGTTTAAGTCATCATGTTTCCTCACAGCAATAGCAACACTACAGTATGACTATAAGGAAATGATTACAAAAACATTCC
This sequence comes from Mus pahari, assembly GCF_900095145.1. NCBI lineage: Eukaryota > Metazoa > Chordata > Mammalia > Rodentia > Muridae > Mus > Mus pahari. The sequence continues at coordinate 47,556,823 of NC_034590.1, read as the reverse complement.
CAATAACATTATACATTTGTTCATTGCCAAGTAAGACTCCTGGTTGACCCTCATTCTGCTTGAATTAGAAGATGCCATGTTACACAATGACACAACAAAGAAAGAATTTCAGGCCAACTTTTCTTATGGACATGGATGCAAAAAATACAATAAAATACTTGCAAACTGAATCCAAGAATATATCAAAAACATATCTGGGATGAGGCAGAGACCTGGGACTGAGGAGGCTCCCAGAAATCTATAGGGGAAATTTCCTTGCTGAGACACCTAGCTGCTGGTGATTTGGAGACTGAAGTGGCCGCCTTTGCCACACCCACTCCAGTAAAGTCTGCATGGCAAGCCCAAAAGCTTGGATGCAGTCCTGAAGCAAAAAGTTTCACAGAAACTTGATCTGTTGGAGCCTTGGCATCCCGTAGCACAAATGCTCCAAACTTGTCCTTGCATTCAAACTGTCGGTGAATGGATCTGTCTGCTTGCCTTCAGTATTGTTTTATTATAGGTGCCTCCAAGAAATGATTTGTCAAATACCTAAGCTAGATTGACCTTTGCTTCCTGGCCTTTACCAATGTCCTAGGCAGTTCCTAAGCCAACCCTGGGCTTGGAATTAATAAGAATGTCACCTATTCAGACGAATTGCCTCCAGTATTGAAAGAGAGATAGTGAAAGAAATTAGGCATTAATATCTACTACATAGAGTTAGAAATTTCAGGGCAAGCTTAGCAAAGTAAGTTTAGAATTCTTACTATAAGACAAAGTTTGGAGCTGAGATGAAAGGATGGACCATCCAAAAACTGCCCCACCTAGGGATCCATTCCATAATCAGCCACCAAACACAGACACTATTGCATATGCCAGCAAGATTTTGCTGAAAGGACCCTGATATAGCTGTCTCTTGTGAGGCTATGCCAGTGCCTGGCAAACACAGAAGTGGATGCTCACAGTCAGCTATTGGATGGAACAGAGGGCCCCCAATAGAGGAGCTAGAGAAAGTACCCAAGGAGCTGAAGGGGTCTGCAACCCTATAGGTGGAACAACAATAGGAACTAACCAGCCCTCCCCCCCAGAGCTCGTGTCTCTAGCTGCATATGTAGCAAAAGATGGTCTAGTCAGCCATCATTGGGAAGAGAGGCCCCTAGGTCTTGCAAACTTTATATGACCCAGTACAGGGGAACACCAGGGCCAAGAAGGGGGAGTGGGTAGGTAGGGGAGCAGGGGGAGGGTATAGGGGACTTTGGGGATAGCATTTGAAATGTAAATGAAGTAAATATCTAATAAAAATTGAAAAAAGAAAAAAAAGAATTCTTATTATAGTTATGTATGGCAGACTACATTACTTAATAGAAGAAAGTCCCCCACAAAATAGCTTAGAATAACAGCTGAGTCACTCCCATATACAGGAATTTACAGGTGTAGGAAAAAGATTTTGGCTGTGGTTTAAGGAAGAACTAGAGTATTGCATTATTCATAAGAAGGTTAGCTAGAGTAGAACTCCCTAGCACACACTTTCACTAGCCCAGAGGAATCGCATAGTTAGGTATTTACTAAGAACTGGCTGGTGGTGGGTTAAATAATAAATCAGAATTAGAGTTATGGCTTGGGTGTGAAAGCCCTTGCCCCATGAGTGTAATGACCTCATACCTGGCTTCTAAGAACATAGCTGACCTTAGATAGAGCTGACTTTGTCTCAGTTGTTACATTGCCTAGTTCCTGTCAGCCTTTATGTATGCATTCTTCTGTTTTGAGTAAAGGGTCATTAAGTATCCAGTAAACTCAATGTACCTTGGTTGATATGTCACCTAACTTCCTTATTTTCTTCTGTATTGTAGGTCTGATGCTCGCTTTGAGAAATTAAATTCTCTGTGTCAGTGTCTGTTTGTCACTTTCCGACAACTCCTTGCTCACCTGAATACTGGGACCCTGATTCTCCTGTGGGTTGAGGGGCCAACTGAGTCCAGTGCACGGCACACCTTCAGGCAGGATTTCCAGTGGAGGGAGGGGAACACCAACCCACCCACAAAAAAAACCTTGACCCAAAATATGTCCTGCCTACAAGAAACACTAGAATAAAGATGGAGTAGAGAATGAGGGAATGGTCAACCAATAACATGAGACTACCCCATGGAAGAGAGCCAACTCCTGACACTTAGTGATATTCTGCCATGCTTGCAGACAGTAGTAACCTAACATTACTGTCTTCTGAGAGGCTTCATCCAGCAGCTGATGGAAACAGAAGCAGAGACCCACAATCAAACAATAGGTAGAGCTCGGGGAGTCGTGTGGAAGAGTAGGGGGTGGGGGAAGGGTTGAGGGAGCCAGAGAAATCAAGGACACCACAAGAAGATCTACAGAGTAAAGTAACCTGGAGCTATGGGAGCTCATAGAGACTAAACTACCAACTAAAGAGCATGCATGGGCTGGACCTAACTCCCTACACATCTGTAGCAGATGTGCAGTTTGATCTTCATATGGGTCCCCTAACAATTGTAAAAGGGGCTGACTCTGATGCCTGCCTTTGCATCCCCTTCTCCCACCTGGGCTGCCTTGTCTGGCCTCAGTGGGAGAGGATGTGCTTAGTCCTGCTTCAACTTGATGTGCCAAGGCAGGTTGGTACCCATGGCGGGAGAAGGGGAAGGGGTACTGGAGGGAGCATATGAAGGTAGGACTGGGAGGAAAGGATGGGAGATCTATGATCGGGATGTAACATGGATTCATTAATTCATTCATTAATTTTAAAAAGGTGTAATGCCGTTTCTGCCATTCCAGCTCAGGAAGAGAACAGGAAGTTTAGCATCCCAACATCTAGGCAGCTTGTTGGTTCATGAACATAGGTAAAATGACCAAGGAAGCATCAGACCGGGCATCTAAATACAAAGATTTAAGTCCTCTTCTTACCAAGAGTTGGGATGAAAATCATAGTGAACTTTGAATTCAAAAGAGTAGGAATAAAATAAATTAAAAAACAAAACAAAAAAAAAAACAGCTTTCTCCTGTCCCCTTTCTCACAGGAGGAGAAGTAGATTAAAGCCAATGGTAGGGTATTTGGGGTATTTATTTGTTAACCAAAGTCTCATAGTGTCAGATCCCATCAGTACAGAAGGGAGACTGGGCTTAATACAAACACTGAATTTGCATTCGATGGATGTAAGATAAAAATCTTGCAATCCTTGGATAGCAGAAGTTAAACTTAGAAGTTTGCTTAGGGGGCTGGAGAAATGTCTCAGTGGTTAAGAGCGCTGATTGCTCTTCCAAAGGTCCTGAGTTCAATTCCTAGCAACCACACGGTGGCTCACAACCATCTGTAATGGGATCCCATGCCCTCTTCTGGTGTGTCTGAAGACAGCTTTAGTGTACTCACATAAATAAAATATTTTTTTTAAAAAGGGATGAAACAGTTACATACTGACTAATTGTATGTCAACTTGATACAGGCTAGAATCATCAGAAGAGGGAGCCCTAATTGAGAAAATGCCTCCATAAAATTGGGTTGTAGGCAAGCCTGTAGGGCATTTTCTTAATTAGTGACTGATGTGGGAAAGCCCAGACCATTATGGGTAGTGCCATCCCTGGCCTGGCAGTCCTGAGTTCTAATAAATCAAGCTGACCAAGCTATGAGGAGCAAGCCAGTAGGCAGCACCCCTCCATGCCCTCTGCATCTGCTCCTGCCTCGTGGTTCCTGTCCTGCTTGAGTTCCAGTCCTGACTTCCTTCAATGATGAACAGTGCTGTGGAAGAGTAAGCCAGATAAACCCTTTCCTCCCCAGCTTGCTTTGGTTATGGCATTTCACCACTGTAATAGTGGCCCTGAGGCAAGTACAAAGCAATTGATAGAAAGAAAAATAAACACGGAGGCTGTAAATAAAGTGCAAATGACTAAATTTAAGTGCTGTCATAGGTGGGCAACATGGAAGAATGGTGATTATTCACCCCATGTGATCAACTGGTGATTAAGCCATGATTTTCCACAGCTGGGTTTGGTTGAGCCACCTGCCCTCAGACCCCACTTGGGATTTTTATAGTTTCAGAAGTGAGAATTATTTTAATATTAATATATATTGAGAAATATAATGAGGGAACAACTTTTGTCAACTGAGGAGAATAAGGCCATTTTGAAGGGGAACCCTTTGAGTTACTTAAATATTAAAGGCAAGATGGTATTAATCCAAGCTTCATTGCTAGGGAGATAAAGATACATACATATACCAGGCAGTGGTGGCACATAAAATCCCAGCACTTGGGAGGCAGAGACAGGTGCGGATGTCTAGGAATTCAAGGCCAGCCTGGTCTAAAAATCAAGTTCACCCAGGACAGCCAGGGTTACACAGAGAGACCTTGTCTCGAGTGTTGGGGGGGGGGTAGGGGGGGAAGGCTGTTGCTTGAGTTAAATACATAGTTAATTCCAGGCATGGTGGAAGATACCCTTAATTTCAGCACTCCAGAGTCAGTGGCAGGCAGATTTCTAGGAACCTGAGGTCCATCCACCTGGTAAAAAGAGCAAGTTCCAGGACAACCAGGATGACGAGGACAACCCCTGCCTTTAAAAAGTGCATTAAAAAGAAAAGAAAAACAAACAAACGAGCAAACAGAAGACAAGAAAGAAAGAAAAGGAAATCATTGGTTGCTACTTTTGTGGATTGTGGGTTTCATTTGTGGATAAGTAAAGGAATGACAGCTAGTGTGTTTATCTCTAATCCGATTCATACTGAGATCAGAGCTAAAGAGTCTATCTACGGAAACTGAAAAGAGAGTAAATAGCAGATCATGAGTTGGTACAGGAGAAATTTAAACCAATGTTTTCAGGCAAAACCCGATGACCTTACTGGCATAGGATGAAGAGGAACGGTACCCATGGAGACATTTGAATTCTTAAGTTCAGGTTCAACTCCCGTCATTCTGGAAATAAAACGGCTTGAACCTCTATAATGTAGTCTATCAAAGAAGCATCTCATCAGACGTATTTCTATAGGTATGAGAGAATAACTGCTAAAAACACTGGAACTAAACTATGTCATATACAGGATACCAAGGCTAATGGAAGAAAATATTTTCAGAGTAAATGTATAAATTGGCCACATCAGAGTGTGGGTATGGTTAGGTCTCAAACTGAGGACAAATGGCTACCTGAGGTGCCTATTGAATATATCTTAGCAGACCTGGTCACCGTCAGTCTCTACCTACTACAGGTCCCTCTGGCTGGCATACCCTGCCCCCAGCCTAAACTTTCCAGCCCAAGGCCTGGGCTGCCCTTCCCCTAGCTGTCCTTCCCTATATAATCAGCCACTTGGGCTATGCCAGTCCCATATTAGCCTTTTTAGCCTTTACCCTCCTGGCCTTTTGGTCATCTGGTCTCCTGGTTTCCAGGCTCTCCCCTCTTCTTTCTCTTCACACCACCTAGCTCAGGGTCATGTGCATTCTGGACTTGCCGAGTTGGCTCTGGCTCTGGCTCTGTACTCTCTTTTATCTACAATGAAACTTTACCTCCCTGATACCTAGAAGCAGTCATGTCCTCCCTTTTTTTCCTTCTTTTTTTTTTTTTTTTTCATTCAGGTATGATACTCAGCTTCATAGAGAAGGTCTGTTAAAACAGAGTTTTATTTATATCTGTATTTCTGGCTGAAGAGAGGAACGAGCATAGCAGAGACATTGTTAAATATGAAGTCATGATCATTAAAACATAAAGTGCTACTGACAACACAGACGCTGCACCAAAAGTTAACCCAAGAACCAAACTTTACACACGTGTTTCAATAATGACTTTAGGGGCCAGGGAGATGGCTCGGTGGTTAAGAACACTGGTAGTTCTTCCAGAGGACCTGAGTTCAATTCCTCACACCCACATGGCAGCTCACACCTGTCTATAACTCTAGTTACAGGGCTTCTGACACCCTCGCACAGGCATATGTGCAGGCAAAACACCAACACACATAAAATAAACATTAATTATATAATAATAATTAATAATGATGATAATAATCTTTACATATCAAAGGTCTCAACTATCCAATCAAAAGACACAGGCTGACTGAATGGATCAAGAAACAAACTCTATCTTCTGTCTACAAGAAATATATCTTAGTTTTTCTCATTGTTTTGTTTTTTGGGTTTTTGGGGGATTTTTTGTTTGTTTTTTTGGTTTTGGGTTTTTTTTTTTTTTTTTGGTTTTTCAAGACAGGGTTTCTCTGTATAGTCCTGGCTGTCCTGAAACTCACTTTGTAGACCAGGCCGGCCTTGAACTCAGAGATCCGCCTGCCTCTATATCTTAGTTTTAAAGACAGACACTGCCTTGGAATAAAAGGATGAACAAAAGACTCCAGTCAAATGGGACCAGGACACAAGCAGGCATCTGACCAATATCTGACAAAAATACAATATCTGTCAAATTAACATTAATCAGAAGAAATGAAGAGGGGCACTTCATTCATCAAGAGAACAGTTATTCAAAAATATATTACTATCTAAACTCAGGGGCACACAACTTCATTTTAAAAAAGTACTGCCAGATTTAAAGGCACAGATTAACGTCAATCCTTTAATAGTAGGTATTTTTAATACATCACTTTCTCCAGGAGACTGGTCATCTAGACAAAAAGTAAACAGAAAAACATCGGAAGTAATTGACACCATGCAACAACTGGACTCAACAGATACCTACAGAATACTCCACCCGAATACCAAACAATACCCAGGAGCGCACCGAAGCGAGAACAGACCACAGCCTGGGACACAACTGATCTTCACAGATTCATAAAGAGTGGGACGATGCCTGACCCCAAGGCAATAAAACGTGTTGACACACAATAAAATTGACAACAAGGAATCAATCTCTAATAAATACAAGAACTCATGGAGAATGAGCGGTTCATTACTGAATGAAGGATGGGTTAAAGAAGAAATAAAGAAAAATAAGTGAAAAATTCCTCGGAACTAAATGCAAACATAACACCAGCAAACCTCTGAGACACAATGAGCACCGTCTTGAGGGAAATTTATAACTCTAGGTGAATACATTTTTTAAAAAATTAGGAGGAACAAAAATAAATAGCAAATGAAGCAACTAAAAAATTTGAAAAAAAAAATAAGAACAAACCAAATACAAACCCAGTCAAAGGCAAGAAATGACAAAAACAACAACTATAACCAGAGAAGGAATTCAAGAAGTAAAAACAAACAAACAAAATCATTGAGTCTAAGACCTGTTCTCTGAGAAGATAAAGACTGACAGACTCATGGCCCAACTAACAGAAAGAAAGAAAGAAAGAAAGAGAGAGAGAGAGAGAGAGAGAGAGAGAGAGGAAGGAAGGAAGGAAGGAAGGAAGGAAGGAAGGAAGGAAGGAAGGAAGGAAAAGAAAGAAAGAAAGAAAGAAAGAAAGAAAGAAAGAAAGAA
>NC_034590.1:47526744-47548792 GCF_900095145.1 Mus pahari | reverse complement strand
GAGAGAGAGAGAGAGAGAGAGAGAGAGAGAGAGAGAGAGAGAGAGAGAAAGGAAGCAAGCCCTCCCAAACATCTACTACCCAAATCAGGTAAAGCTAGAACATCGAAAGTGAAAGACAACAACAGGCCAACAGGCCAATATACCTGATGAACAAAGGAACATTTCCCGTCCCGAAAGGAAATGGAGTGTGGCTAAGACACCCAATGTCAATCTCATGGCACCTGTGGTTCAACCTAAGGGTGCTCTGTGAGACTGTCAGGCTACGGCTACACAAAGAGGACATTTTGCAGGACTGCCCATCTGTAAGATGGGATTTGAATGATTGTAATTTTAAATTTTGCTCTATCTCCATCTGAAGAGGTCAGTGAACTGGATACTTAGAGATGCTGCACAGAGCCACAGGACACACCCATGAGGTTTCACCTCTGCCCTGGTCACCCTAAGTCCCTTTGTTCAGTGGGGCAAAGGATCAGGAAAGATGTTACCAGCCCTGAAAGCTGCTCTAGTGTCTGAAAACCAGGGAACCCTGGGTTGGACAGCCTCGGTCTGGGATGAACTGTGTGCCCCTTCCAACTGCGGCGCTCTTTTCAGACTGACTGGAAACTAAACCAGGAAATGGGGGTGGTGAAGGAAGGCTGACACTTGCTCCGCCAGACAGTGGGTGCTGACTCAGACCGCAGGGGCTGAAGAGCTGTTGCTGCAGGTTAAGGGCTGCAAGTTTGCCTGTTCAAGCATGAAGCAGGTCGTTTTTCTTGTATTTATTTATTTTTCTTTTATGAGACAGTGTTTTGCGATGTGTCCCTGCTTTTTTGTCATGGTAACCTTCTTTCTTCTCCTTTTTAAATCCTAGGATTATAAGTGTGGGCCACCTTGCATTGGTCAAAGATATGTAATTGTTCATGTAAACTTTTTTAGTATACTACAACATCTCTTTGTGTTTAACTATTTTAATCACACTTTACTAAGAACAAGTCATTTCTCTCATAAAGCCACGTTATAATTATCGAAGACAGGAAACTGGGTAGGGGAGACTGCTCTGCTGGCAAATGCTTGCCTTGCAAGCAAAAAAGTTTATACCTCAGAATCTGTATGAAAATTGGGCTGGTGATACCAATGCTAATCCTTTTGATTCAGAAGGTAGAAACAGGTGGATCCCTGCGGTTCGCGCACATGAGATTAGCTGAATTGGTGAGCTCCAGGCCAGTGAGAGATCCTGTCTTAAAGAGCAAGGAGGACAGCTCTTAAGGAGTGACACATAAGACTGAACTCTGGCCTCCACTAACTTGAGCACAGACAAGGGAATGGTGCCCTGCTTCAAGCCTCCAAGACTGTGACAGTTCTGGGCTAACCTGTAGGGGGCAGCATCGCCTCGCTCCTCACTCCGGCCTTCCTTGGGCGTGGCTCCACTTCCTGCCCCAGGCTCTGCAGACAGCTGGAGCAGCTTTCAACAAACTGCACTTTCCTGGGGATGGCAGCTGCACTCCCAGCTGCTTCCACTGCTGTGGTTGATCTTCTCCGTCTCTGCCACCTCAGATCACACGTGCCTTTCTGCCGCAGCCAGGGATCGCCTCCTTACAGAGCTCTGGGACTGTCTGAGAACCGTGCTCCAAACTCCCTGTACCCTGGGTTTCCTTGCATTGAGTGTCAAGCGATCTCTTCATGCGATTTTAAGCTTCTGAAGGGGAACAAATGCATTTTATATTCCTCTCACCCACCATCGTCTCTGCTAGACAGCCTGCTCCCCTCAGACAGCAGGTAGCTTGGTGCAGACAGGGTGGGCATCAGTGGTTTTTGCTGCTGATGGGGGTGGGGTTAGACAAGTGATAGGAATGTGGAACCAGGGGCTGCTCCACACCAGTCATTCATTCCTCAACCCTCAGCAGCACAGATATTCCCAAGCACCTTTCTGTTAAGACCTACTTCCCAACGTTGGTCTCCATTTACCTTAGAGATCATGGGAGTTAACGCGTGTCTCCCNGCTCTCACTGTCCAGGAGGTGTGAATAGCCCACTCTGTCCCAGGANCCCTTCAGACCTGAAGGACTCAGGAGAGTCAAATGGAGAAGCCCTGGCAGATGTCAGGCATCTCAGCTACTTGGAAGGCCGAGGTGGGAGGGGCCCTTGAACCCGGGGGTGAAAGGCCTGCCTGTGCAGCATAGATGGATCCATCTCACAAACAAATGANTGACTTAAGGACAGAGTCACAGGCAGTTAAGAGTGGAAAGACCTAAATCTGATCTGTTGCTATCCCTTTAGGAAACCTCGGGCCTTGGGGACAACCAGGTCGCTGAGNGTCACAGTAGGAACACAGTACAGCTCTGAAGCTGGGCAGGATGGGGAGTTTCTGTGTCACTGATGCTGATGTGAGATGTCATGAGGGTGTCTGTGGCTCTCCGACCTCTGAGCATCCCTGTGGTTCCTTAGCCTTGCACTCCTGCATCCCATCACGGTATTCAGCATCCTCATNTNTCTTGTTCTGTAAGATGCTGCACAGTGTGTGGCAGCAGCTCAGGCATCCTGCCCAGGGCTCCCGAGCTTCTTCAAGGAGGAATGAGGAAGAGACTGAAGGACTCTGGGAATCACTTCCTGTGCTCTTCTGTGTTTTACTAGGTAGCCACAAATATTGTCTTTCTGAGGAGCAGGAAGGCAGAGACCTTGGGTACCATCGGTGCCCTACCCTGTCCCTGTGGCCTTGTCTCTAAGAGGAGGGGCTGGCTACAACATCACCTCATGGCATCCAAGCTGCACTCAGTAAAACNGTGGACCAGCAGCCCACACCTCCAGCGTATGAGATGCAGGCCTCCAGCTCCAACCCAGGCTTGTTAGGCTACATAGCTCTAGTTTATGGGCTCTCTGTTTGCAGGTATTGCTATTTTTGTCATGAGACCTGTGTGGTCAGACATGAACCATTGTGGGAGCCTCTATCAAATCGTGCGCACACACAGATGAAGGGGCTTTTATTTCCTCTGCGATCACAGGCAGACTTTCTGCTTGTTGAACTGTAAAGGACTCAANAGTCATGGGGGCAAGAGGGCAGTTCCATGAGGAAGGCACAAAATTCCAGGGATCCCACGGCCCTAAGCACGGTGTCTANAGTCTCTGTCCCNTGCACACCACCTCCGTCAACTCTAAATTCTTNAGTCCTCTGCTTAGGTCATGTCACTCAGGCTCAACTGAGGTAGATACACTACAGGAGCTCCGTGCACGGCCCTCATGCAAAGAGAAAGCTGCCCACTCTCTTGAAGAACAGCGTCACCTTTAGACTCAACTCCCCTGCACAGAAGGCCTGAGCGTTCATGCTCTCCTGTGTGTCAGGAAGGCATCTAGCATGAACACACACACACACACACGCACACACACACACACACACACACACACACCAGAGAGAGGCACATGGTATTTCTGGATCCCACTGATTTCAGTTGAGCCCTGAGGATGGCAAATGAAATCCAGTGTCACTCCTCCAACCTACTCGGGACTGCAGAGACACTGAGGTGTCGGGAGCGGCTGCTGAATGTTCTTGTGTGAAGNGAANCGGTGGAGCAGGCTTCTGCGGCAGGAAGAGGATGTCGAGGGTTCAACATCCTCCGTGGAGGAAGGCTTGTCCTTGGTGGTGAACCACAGCCTTCTCTCTGTTGGCTGCCTCTTTCCAGAGGCTCAGCTCAGTGAGCTATGTCCTCAATGCTGAGAGAAGTTTCCCAGGTGTGGTCATGATGCTGCCAGCCTGGGCTAAGCTCACGTGAAGCCCAGATGCATCACCAGCAAATCAACTGGGGCTGCTTAGGGATATTAGTGGAGTTGTGGTTCTTAAGAGAGGAGATTCTGCTATAACAGACTAAGGATCAGCCCCGGGATCTGAACTTTGAAAATGTACCTCAGAGGCTTCTGGAAATCACTTGGGGCCAGGAATTGTTCCTTTATATGATTTGTATATTCAGTCAATGTTCACATTTTCAGAAGTGTTTCCTTATTGAATAGTAATTAAATTAATAAATGTTAAGCTGGTTTTCCTTCCTGGACATTATGATCCTTGGGGTAGATGCAGGGGGAGCTCTTTTTCAATAACGCTTTTGGTCTAGAGAGGTGGCTCAGAGTTTAAGTGAGCTGGCTGCTCTTCCAGAGGTCCTGAGTTCAATCCACAGCAACCACATGGTGCTTTATAACCATCTATAATGAGATATGGTGCCCTCTTCTGTCGTTCAGGCATATACGCAGGCAGAACACTGAACAAAATAAATCTTTTTTAAAAAAATTAAGGGGAGCAGCAATATGGCGTCCCCTGGAGCTGGTGACCCTCTGAATGCTAAGAATTCGCTCAGCGCATCGACCCGCGGGAGAAATTGACCCCTGCGCAGTTGCAGTTTATGCGGCAGGTACAACTTGCCCAATGGCAGAAAACACTGCCACAGCGGAGGACCCAGAACATCATGACCGGCCTGGGCATCGGGGCCCTAGTGTTAGCTATTTATGGTTACACCTTCTACTCAGTGGCCCAGCAGCGTTTCCTTGATGAGCTGGAAGATGATGCCAAAGCTGCCCGGGCCCGCGCTCTTGAGAGAGAGCAAGCGTCAGGACCCTAACTGAACCAACCATCTTCAAACTGCTGGAGCCCCTGTATATGTTGAATGATGCCTGGTGGTCTTACAGCATCACTGGCACACTAACGTCAGACTAGGATTGAGCCCAAGAAGCCAGAGACTATGCATTTGGCCGCTGCCAAGGGAGGATTGCTAACTTCACGTGCAGTTTGTACAGTTACTCAGCCCTTTTTATTTCCTTGTTTGAGAGGTATGCAACCTTGCCTTTCTCCAAACTTTGTGGTTTACCCCTTCACCTCCCAGGGGCCCAACTGTTAAGGGGGAGGGTGTGGCTTAACTGCAGAGTTGGAACCTTAAAGTGGGAAAGATAGGGTCAAGTTAAGAGTAATAAAATGAGTCCTGTCTCCCGGAAAAAAAAAAAAAAAATTAAGAAGCTGGGCGGTGGTGGCACCAGCGCTTGGGAGGCAGAGGCAGGCGGATTTTTGAGTTTGAGGCCAGCCTGATCTACAAAGTGAGTTCCAGGACAGCCAGGGCTATACAGAGAAACCCAGTCGAAAGAAAGGAAGAAAGGAAGGAAGGAAGGAAGGAAGGAAAGAAAGAAAGAAAGAAAGAAAGAAAGAAAGAAAGAAAGAAAGAAAGAAAGAAAGAAGGAAAAGTACTTGCTAGCCTCTAAAGACTAGATCCTTAGTTGCCCTTGACAGTACAAAACAAAAAACAGAATTAATTTTGGCTACCTATGTGATCTTAAACCCAGCAGGAAAGTACAACCAACATAAAAATGATCAGTGTGTTTCTCTAACAGTTCAAATATGGGATTGCAGTCCTCAGATGTGATACTTAACCATATGAAACAGTTTCTGGATAACTATTTCTCTAATGATTCTCTTCCTGATATATATTAAGACCTTGGCTCACTTCAGCACTAGAGCGTCTGCCCACAGCTGAGAAATAGGCCTGCCTTCTTAAATACTGAGGACAAACCTAAAGGCTGCACTTAACTATGGGACACTCTCTCCTTCGGGAAGAGCACTTCTCACAGCTATAACGCGCCTTTCTGCATCCTAAGCACCCACGTTCTCGGATTAAGGGAAGCGGCCAAATACTGGGTCATCAAACTCATAGGTTTGGGAAATTATTTAGGATATATATTATTTAGGATATAGGTTTTCTTAGAACTTTGCAGGACAATCTTATAAAATGACACAGTGAGAGGGGGAGAGGGGAGGGGTGCTGCACACCTTTAAACCAAGCACTTGGGAGACAGATCAGCAGATCTCTGAGTTCAAGGCCAGCCTCCTCTACAGAGCAATTTCCAGGATAGCCAGGGCTACACAGAAAAACCAAAGACTAAATAGGACTCATTTCTCTTTCAAACTGTCAGTTAGCAGCTGACTTTAGCCAATTCCTCTAACAAAGCTTCCATGTGATTGCCCCTTATGCAGGAGTCTGAAGCAGCAAGCAGCTCATTAAGCAGTCACCTCGTCCTTCTACAGGACTCTGGTCCAAGGTCCAGGGCACCTAAGCTGGCCCTGCCCCTCATCACTATGGTTCCACACTCTCCCAAGCTACTTGCTTACACAATGACTGACCCTTCCCAGGTNCTTTACCCATACAAGTCCCAAGATGGCTCTGCTTTTCCCAGCCTCTTACCATCCCCTCCCTGTATGTCTGTCCCGAGAGTCTGGGACAAAGGGTTAGTGACCTAAAAGTCTCAGGTGGNCTGAGCCACTGTGGGCAGGAAAGCTGACCTCACTGATAGCTCCTGTGGGCTGTCAGAGATCAGGGTGCTCCCCTCTGTGGGGACCTACCACTGTGAGGCTGCAGGGGAACTGACGGAAGACGGAAGACGAAATCTTCGTCCCCTTCTGCCATATAAACCCCAAGGCCCCAGCACTGTGCACACAGTCTCCACTCCCTCAGAGACTANGGCCCTTCAGTTGTCCTGATTAAAGAGCAATTCTGGCNCCGNGGTAGGGGCTGTTACCTGGGCCCCATCCCAGACCCATTAAAGCAGAGGTACTGAGGCAGGGGGCTCCAGCTCTAGTGCTCTTAAAAGCTCCTCAGTTGACTCTAATGTGCAAACAGAGTGAGACCCTCTACGGTAAACTCTGAAGGGACAAATAGGGTTGGGTCCTGAGCTGCATCTGGAGGCTGTACTTGGTGGCTGTGTGTCACTGATTTTCTGTAGGTAACCAGAGTGTGGGTCATCTGGTGTGTCTCTGATGGTGTGAATCAGAGTGTGGACCATCCGGTGTGGTTCTGATGGTGTGAATCACAAGAGTGTGGATCATCCGGTGTGATTCTGATGGTATGAATCACAGAGTGTGGATCATCCAGTGTGTCTCTGATGGTGTGAATCAGATTGTGGTTCTGATGGTGTAACTCACAGAGTGTGGATCATCCAGTGTGGTTCTGATGGTGTGACTCACAGAGTGTGGATCATCCGGTGTGTCACTCATGGTGTGAATCACAGAGTGTAGATCATGCGGTGTGGTTCTGATGGTGTGAATCACAGAGAGTGGATCATCCAGTGTGTCTCTGATGGTGTGAATCACAAGAGTGTGGATCATCTATCTGGTGTGTCTCTGATGGTGTGAATCACAGAGTGTGGATCATCCGGTGTGTCTCTGATGGTGTGGCTCACAGCAGGCCTGTGTCATTCTTTGACTGGAATGCTAGTTTCATAAGTGGTTGAAGACTGTCCTCACCTTCTAGTTTGCCCTTTGTGACAGTGACACCAATCTGCAGTTCACGAGACTCATGAACAGAGAAAGTGTATGTGTGTCTGTGTGTGTCTGTGTGTGTGTTCAAGTGTACACACATAGAAGCCAGAGGTTAAGATATTTATAGCCGGGCGTGGTGGCGTATGCCTTTAATTCCAGCACTTGGGAGGCAGAGGCAGGCAGATTTCTGAGTTCGAGGCCAGCCTGGTCTACAGAGTGAGTTCCAGGACAGCCAAGGCTACATAGAGAAACCCTGTCTTGCAAAACCAAAAAGAAAAAAAAGAGATATTTATTTCACTTTTCTCAACCTTAGGTCTCATGAGACAGGGTCTCTCACTGAAAGAAATGCAACCATTTGTCTAGGCCTGCAAGCTCCTAGCACCTGCTGATCTTACTTCTGGGCTGGGGCTACAGACATGCCACTGTGCCTGGCTGGCTTCTATATGACTGCTGCGAATCTGAACTCATGCCCTTGCTTTACCCACAAAGCCATCGCCCCAGCCTGAGATCCATGATTCCTTGGTGATACTCTAGAGTCGGTAACAAGAGGGGAGCCGCCTTCTTGAACAGGCAGAAAGCTTTGTACCAAACAATGGACAGGTGGGCTAGCCTCATGTGCAAAGACCTTGCTCTCTCACACCTCAGCCTAGCTCTTGTTATACTAGAGTGAACTTTGACCCCCAAGCTCACCTTGGATCTCAAGGAGACCAAAGCACTGCCACAAAGTGCAGAGTTGAACAAAGATGTCCATGGTCATGCTGCTTAAACCACAACACAGTGCCAGAAACCTGGAGTCTACCCTGTAGACACACAAGGAGGCTGAGCCAGGCAAGGGCTGTGGCAGGGCCCTGTACTTGGCCCAAGCATGGAGGGTAGCAAGATCAGCTCACTTCCCAAGAAAACAGGTGGAGTTTTGTATGTTCTACAGTCCGGCTGTGTGCTGCTTCATCTGTTAGACAGTTATCTCAAACTGTAGCCCAGGCTGGCCAGGAACTGTCAATCTTCTGATTCTCCTGCCTCGGTGCTAGGTTACAGGCCTAGGCCACCACACCCTTCTCCAGGTTTGTCTTCACTTACTTTGTCCTCATCAAAGCCGCTGAGACATTCACAGGTGTACCCAATGAGGTTCTGAGAGCTACACTGCTTTTTCTGGGGACAGACAGCTCGTCGGGATTCCTCTGAGGTTCAGAGACCTAACCTGTCTTTGGCAGGGACCCTCTGTCTCCAATGTGCATATATACTACAAGGTCATATCCATGTGCTATGGCAGAAAGGGTACCAAAAACCCTGGCAAGGTGGACCACATGAGTGAGGGAACAATGTGGAAGGCCGATAGCCCATCTGAGGGGACTACAGTGTGAGAGACTCGGGCTGAGGTAGGAGACCAGCTCTGCTCTAGGCTACCATCTATCTAGCGCATACATACACCTGTGTTTACAGTTCAGACTGGTAGAAGGACAGTGGCCCATAGTGACCCATGAGGACCAACGGCCCCTTGTGGTACTGTGACCCAACAGCCACTGGCTGGGTGAATTGTGATCAGCTTCACATCACTGATATGGCTTGCACTTACCCTTGGGGTCCATGGTGCACAAGCCTGGCCTACTGAATGCAACTGTTTTAACACAGGGGCTTGGGGAGCGGGGGCTGCGGAGGGGATGAGCCTCCTGCAGTGCACAGGCTGCACACACAAACAGGCAGACTCTGGATCAAGAACTCACATAGCCAAGGCAGAATCAGAACCCAAAGGAGATCAAGAACGTCCGCACTTTTATTAAGTTAGAAACTAATAAAAACAACACCCATGCAAGCACCATGGCTAGGTCCTCTGTGCTGTGCAGATTGATTAGGACCGATGGCATAGTCCACAGGCCAGGAGCCAGTAATTCTCCAGCACAACTGTCCCTGAGGTGGAATGGGAAGCCAGCTGGACCTCAGATGAGGGCCAGTGTGTGACTAAGTCACCCACACCAGCAGTACTAGGCTGAGCTGTGAGGACCTTGAAGGCTGACCAAACTGGCCTGTACTGCAGCTCCACTTCTGTCCAGAGCAGAACCCACTCTGGATGCTCCGTCCTGATGCAGCAATGGGAAGCCACCAACTATGGAACATTCCCCATCCTGTGCTGGAAACCAAGAGCACTAGACAAACAAGGGATGAGCCTGGTGTCCACACTGGCATAAGAAGAAAGTGTCTCTGAAAACCTAATGCAGGGGAGACACTGGGGAGGAATCCTTGAGAAACACATTTGGGAAGTTTCTTCGGATCCTTCTTTCTGAGCTCAAGGAAGAAAATCAGACAGGATTCAGGCTGCCAATTGGTGCCAAGGAGGATGGCGAGCGTGATGGGAGCCTTGGTCCTAGATCCACAATGACAGCAATACAACCTCTGTGCAAACTGCAGTGACCATGGGGTCCCTCTGCCATTCGGCTCATGTCTGCCCTCTTATGGAACAGGCAGGACATAGGACTAAGGCAGGTGGGTGTCCAGAAAAGAGGCCCAGTACTTCTGGCAGGTATATCCTGCTGCTCTTCTGCGCCTCTGAGGAGGGCAAGCATCAGGCCCCTACCAGCTCCCAGGGACCTAGTGTCCTGCTGTCCCTTAGCAGTGTCTGGCTGGTCATAGGCATGTGCCCTACGTGTGTCCATGGAAGCTTCCCAGAAGTCGCCTCTTAGGGGGGGAGCTAGTGCTTGGCAGAGGCCACACACCGGTCTCCCCGTGACCTTAGAGATCTGGTAACATCTGTTGATGAGGCCTGTGGGTGCCACCTGAGGCCGGGTTGCCCAGGGGGTTCTGTCTCTCATAAGATATGTCTTCAGTTTGACTATACTCCCTGATGTCCAGGTCACTATGGAGAAACATTCCCACCTCCCCCAGGCAGCCCTACAGTCAAAGGCTGTGCTGCTGTTGGGGCCAAGGGACCCCTGCTCTTCCCTGTTAGCCATTGCCTGGCCTGGGTGGCAAGTGACCTCAAGGCTCTGCACAAATGTCATAGGTTGCTGGTGACAGCCCATGCCTCTGGATACTTCTCTCCACACCAGCCGCTGGCAGCTTTGGACGCCAGAGCACAGGTGACACTGGAGAACTTCATTTTTCTGCCTAGAGTTAAGGACAGCTTGAGCTGCTGCCGCCCAGAACTGGAGCTGTCAGCTTCTGGCCCAGGAAGGAGGAACCACGCAGTCTGTGGGATAAAGCAGAGGGAGAAGATGAAAGCCCACACTACCCTCCTAGCATAGCCAGACTCAGTAGCCCCCAGGGCTGGGACACAGCTACCCGTGTAGCCGTCCACAGTTCAGGACCTAGAGCTACCATTTGTCACCCAGCAGGCTGTGCTCCCTCTGTCTATGACTCTAAGGAGCCCCCTTATACAGGAGACCAGCTAAGGTCCCTAGGCTTCATCTGCCCTTGAGAAACTGCAGACTTACACAATCACATGGTGGCTGCACCATGAAGTGCTGAAGGCAATGGGGGACTTCTAACATTGAAATAGGAGCCAGGACCTTTATTTTTATTTAGGTGTGGAGTATGGGAAGAATTGATGAGAAGACGGGGGGACAGAGGAACATAATGGCCCTGTGAGGAAATACGATGCTTTCAGAATGTAAACAAATGTGGACCAGTGAGATGAAATGTGGCTCAAGATAGGTGGAGTCTGTGAGCTAGGAGGAAAACAGGTATGATGAAGGGCAGGTGACAGCCTGTGGACAGACAACAGGAGGCATGCTCTTTTGTAACTTGGACAAAAATCCACCAGTCTCTAGATGCCAGGCCATGGGACAGGGTCCTGGGATGTAGTGGTGAATGAGGAGGGATTGTCCTCTTGGCCATGAACTCACATCCTGGGCTGCACACTCAATCACTTAGAGCATCAACAGTTGCCATGGAAATGACAGATATCTACCTGCCCAGAGGAGGATTCAGAAACCAGTCCCCACCTCCTCCACCTGCCCCCCAGGCCCCCACTCCCACCCCACTGAAGGCTTCGTGGAGAATGTTCAGGAAGCAAGAAGTACACACTGATTTATTTACTGGTGATCACTAATACAACTGAACCCCAGGGCCATCCCAGAAAAACCCTAGTCCTAGGCTGCCCTAAGGAGGTTGTGCCTTAGCATTTGAGTCTAGAGAGTGATGGTGGCAAGGCTAACATCTGAGCTCATCAAGTTCAGACAGCCTGCAGGGCTGGTAGGAGGTAGACAGGAGTGCAGGGCTAGACACACCTCCACTACAAGGTGGCTCTGAGGCAGAAAGGAATGCCTGTTACAGGAAAATAAGCTGCTCCCATCTGACTAGCTAGAGGTGCTCATGGGCTCACAGGCTCCATACCGAGCTGTGTCCTCACGCAGGCACTGCAGGAAGCAAAACCTATATAACCTGTCCACTGGCGTGCAGTTGTGAAAGCCCCCAATATAAGGAACTTCTCTAGTTCTGTGTTTACAAAACACTAGAGCAAAAATATATGGTAGTATATGAGGCTCTGTGGAAGCTTCCATCACTGAGCTATGCCCCCAGCACTGCCACAGTTCCGAGAGGCAGGCTGGTACTGATCCACAGGGAGTCTGTCATCCCCAGGTCCTCAATGTCCTAGACACTGGCAGGGCAGGGAGGCTGCTGCCTCTCCAGCAGGGTCCTGAGGCCCCTAACAGTCCTAAAATACTCTAAGATTCTGAACTCCCCGTGGCACAGCCTGTTGGCCCACCCGATCCTACATTTCTACAAAGAAATAAACAGAGCAAGGACTGGGGGGTGGGAGGGAAGGAGGGGAGGGAATGTGTGTGTTCCACCAGCTTTGCAAGACAGGCCCAGCTGGCAGGAGAGTGCCACAGAAGGGCAATGAGCATACCAGGGCTCACCCAGCACTCCATATGCTTACAGGTGGAATGGTTGGTGGGAGCTGTGCTGCCTGGCTCCTGTGAGGGCTCCAGATGGGTAAGTCCATGCCAAGGTTTTAGTCTATGCCCCTAGTTCTGTTCGTTTCCTCTCTGTAGCCTGGTTTTCTCATCTGGGAAACACAATCCTTCCTTCGGCTGAACAGTAGACTCGGGCTGTATTTTGTCTGCACTCCAGCACATGGCAGGTCTTGGCAAAACCCCACTCTGCCTGAGACTTGATATAGTCTCTACCTGTGCTGCTCTTTTTATTCTCATGCCTCACACAGGCACAAGTGATCACTGCATGAAGCACACCACCAAGATACCCTCCTGCCAGCCAGGCCTATCCGTAAGAGCTGGTCCTGTTCTGGGTGTCTCGCTGTAGTCATGTTTGTTTGTTTGTTTGCTTGTTGTTTTGTTTTTCAAGACAGGGTTTCTCTGTATAGCCCTGGCTGTCCTGGAACTCACTTTGTAGACCAGGCTGGCCTCAAACTCAGAAATCCGCCTGCCTCTGCCTCCTGAGTGCTGGGATTAAAGGCATGTGCCGTCACCCCCACCCCACCCCCCGGCCCTCTGTAGTCAAATTAAAACAGGATAAAGTGAGCCAGCTGTCCTCCAGTGAGAGGTTGGCTGGGAAGCAAGGAAAGAACATGGGAGTTGGGTCTCACTTAAGTAGCTTTGAGGAAGCCTCAGAGGAAAAGAAAAAGAGAAAAGGACGTGTCTATTGTGTGTGTGTGGGGGGGGGGGGCAATCAAGACTTGAAGTGGGTGCCTGGAATGGAGAAAGCAGGAATAGGGGCAAGAGGGAGTCACTGGGGCACCGAGCCGGGGCTTCAGGGACTACCGCTGGTGGCCCCTGGAACTACTCTGGAGCCCATAAGGATGAACATAGTAGATCTAAAGAAACCAGGCCCAGGGGGAGCTCCCAGAGGACGGGGATAGTGGCACGTCCTGTCAGGACATCCCGAATGGGTACCTGGCAGAAGAGGCATGTTACCTGGGTCAGTTATTAAAAGGGGACAGAGACCAGGCTGGGCAACCCCAGCTGATGGGTTAGTGCCATGGCATTCCCAGTGACTCCCCTACTGTCCCACGTCTGGATCAGCCTTGGAGACAGAGGCCAGGTCTGTCCAGATGGAGGAGAAAGTGCTCTGGGTGGCCAGACTGCTGTGGCCCCAAGAACTCAGGAGGGGAAAGTCCGTGGGGATCCTCATCGCCATCTTGAGGACATGTACTGGGATTGAGTGTGGCTTCCTACCTGAATCTGAGGATGACTCCTGTACTGGCTAGTTTGTGTCAACTTGACACAGCTGGAGTTATCACAGAGAAAGGAGCTTCAGTTGGGGAAATGCTCCATGAGATCCAGCTGTAAGGTATTTTCTCAATTAGTGATCAAGCGGGGAGGTCCCCTTGTGGGTGGGACCATCTTTGGGCTGGTAGTCTTGGGTTCTATAAGAGAGCAGGCTGAACAAGCCAGGGGAAGCAAGCCAGTTAAGAACATCCCTCCATGGCCTCTGCATCAGCTCCTGCTTCTTGACCTGCTTGAGTTCCAGTCCTGACTTCCTTGGTGATGAACAGCAGTGTGGAAGTGTAAGCTGAATAAACCCTTTCCTCCTCAACTGCTTCTTGGTCATGATGTTTGTGCAGGAATAGAAACCCTGACTAAGACAGCTCCCTTTGTGCCTGCTTCCTCACCTAAAGCAGGCTAGTGACTAAAGCTTGTCCAGGACTCAGGACACTAGCTGTCCTAGTCACATGGGAGTGACAACTGTAGGGACAGGCCAGGGACATAAAAACAGCCTCACAGCATCTGAGGACTGTATCTAACAGTTTCCCTTTCCCCAGGTGAGAACACTCAGACTCTGGGAGCTAAGCCTGCCCAGGATGAAGGCAACAGGGTGTCAGTGGCAAGAGGTCCTGAGCCTAACCCAAAGCAGAGCAGCTCCTAACGACCCGTGCAGGACCAGGCTCAGCCTAGCTGTCCCTCTCACAGGGCAGGGACACGGACAGTAGAGCCTCTGCTGGGGAGGGTAAGGCACCCAGCCACTTCCTGAGGCAGAAGTAGGTTCAGGCTCCAGAGGCAAATAGGGTCATGGACATGAGTAATCTCTCAGCCCACAGGTGACTCCACCCACAGGTGACTCCACCCCACAGGTGACTCCACCCACAGGTGACTCGACCCCACAGGTGACATTGCATTCAGGTCACCAGTGACAGGAATAGACAATTAGTAGAATGCCATTATCCCTTTAAATCTTGCTCTCCTCAGGACCTAGACACTGCTACCTTCTTCTGGGAGGAAAAAAAAAAAAAAAGCCCAAAAGTCTTAAGAGAGTCAAGTCCCGTTCTGACTGCTCACGAGCCAGCCGCTCCTGCTTAGAGAGCTGAAGCAAGCTGCAGAGGCTGGGCAGGAGCTGCCTCAGCCTGAACTCAGCTCAGTTCACGGGCAGGCTCAGCTCAGGAGCACTGCTTCCCAGTGCAGTCTGACCCACAGGTTCACAGGCTGAGGATGCTTCCCAGCTCTGCCCTTTATGCCACAGGAGCACGAGGCAGGAGGCCAGTGGGGAGGAGGAACTGAGGTTCCTCTTACAAGGCCTCCTCACTTTCAGCAGGCCTGTACCCCCACTCTCCCTTGGCCCACAGGGTCCATCCCCCCTCTCCACACTTCATCCCCAGAAAGACTTTCAACTGGAGCAGGAGACCAGGGCCAGTTCTGAGCTGACTTTTCTAGAACCTGGCCATTAAACCTCAGGCTCCTACAAGCCAACCATGCCAGCCACTCCCGAGAACACACTAGCAGGCTGGCCTCTCTCTGTAAAGGGCAGCACCAACGCAGACCTCACTCTGCTGTCCATTCCCAAGCTCTCTGCCACTATAGATCTGTCTCACCCATGGGGATGGCTCAGCGGTTAAGAGCACTGAGTTCAAATCCCAGCAACCATATGGTGGCTCACAATCATCCATAATGAGATCTGATGCCCTCTTCTGGTGTGTCTGAAGCCAGCTACACTGTACTTATATATAACAATGAAGGGGCCAGGGTGAGCAGGGCCAGAGCAAAAAGAGGTCCTGAGTTCAATTCCCAGATGAACCACATGATGGCTCACAACCATCTGTACGGCTACAGTGTACTCATATACATAAAATAAATAAATAAATCTTTAAAAAAAAAAAAGTCTCACCCATGCCTCTGCTCCCCAAAAAACACCTGATGAGTCATTTGCTTCTCCTTCAGCCAGACTCGTGTCTTCTTATGACTTTATTCATTCATAGTATTGACAACAGCAGCGGGGCTCACAGACACCTGTTCTGTGGTAGGCCCCCTCTGAGGATCAGAGCCGCCACCTCACTTCGTCAGAGCAGCTGCTGCTTTACATCTGCCTTCATCACACAGAAGACAGACACCACCTCTCCCACCAACAAGCCCATAACTGGTAAGATCTGAGCAGGCCGTCTGTCCCTAAATCCCATTACCCTGACGCTCATCAGACCCTCCCTGGGAGATGTGACAGTCATTGCCAAGAGCAGAGATGAGCCAGAAGGTTCCAGCCCTCCTGAGGGCTCACCTGGCTGGGGTCCGAGGTGCCTTTCATGCGGGCAGATGCTTCCAGGTGCTGACAAAGGCTGTGGGGATGAGAGAGTAGGGCACGGTGGTGATGCAGTTCCATGTGTCTGAAGTAGGGTCATAGCAGTCCAGGGTCTTACACCTCTGGGTCCCAAAGTAGCCTCCCACCACATACAGCTTGTTGCCTGAAGCCACGGCATGACAGGACATGCGCTTGGCTGTCATGTCCCCAATCCGCGTCCACTGGTTGGTCTCACAGTCGAAGCGGTAGGCTGAAGCTGCAGTGTACTCTGTATCACCTCCCATGATGAAGATCTGGCTGCCCAGGACAGCGGCGGCTGTGTATCGCCAGGGCTGGGGACACTCTGCTTTGATTGTCCACCGGTTCTCCGAGGGGTCAAAACACTGGACTTTGGACACCATGTCCCGGTGGATGCTGGTCCCTCCGAACACAAAGAGTTTCAGCTTGGCACTCACCACCGCAGCATTGCTGACACCGTCTCTCATGGGGGCCACCATCGTCCACTTATTCTCCCCAGGGCTGTACTTCTCTACTTGCTTCAGGGAGACAGAAGGGGAGGCAGGGAAAATCCCTGCTAGGGATGTATGCCCCCCCACCACATAGAGACAGTTCTCCAGCTCAGCTGAGCCATGGCCAAAGCGGGCAATCAGCATGGGGGCAGCCTTAGACCATTCCTCGTGGACAGTGTCATATACCCAGACATCCTTAGAGACCCCATTCTCAGAGCCCCTGCCTCCAGTCACATAGACCTTGCAACCAATCGCTGAAGCACTGAACTCCTTCCGGGGGCTCGGCAGATCCGCCTTGGGGATAATCTCCTTGGCTTTGTGGTCCACTTGGTAGATCTTGTCACACATGAAGGTCTGGCCTCCCAAGATGAGCAGTGTGTGACCTGCCTTTCGAGGCCGGGCAAAGGGACTGGTGACCACACCATCATTCAGCAAGATCTTGGTCTTGCAGCGGAAGGCCTCGTCTAAGATGAGCTTGGTGCACTCGTCCGCCATGAGGAGGGCCTCTCCAGATACAGCATTCTTCAGGCAGTCTGAGGGCAGCAGGGCCAGTCGCACGTTGCGCAGGAGCAGGGGCAGGTGGGCCTTCCTCTGCTCTAAGTCATGCTTCACCCACTGCAGGATGGCCTCAAAGACCACGCGCTCATCCTCAGTCTCCAGCTCATCTCTGGAGATGAGGTCCAACAGCGTGTCCCTAGAAAGACTGTTGAAGTCCTCACTCTGCCGCACTGTCTCAAAGTGCACCAGGGACATTCGGCATGAGAACTCATAGAGCCGTCGGCACTGGTGGGCGTCAGACAGCACCATCATGCCAAGGCAGTTGGAGGGGGAAAGATTCTTCTCCAGGAACTCGGCAGCTGCATCCCGAACATCATGGAACTGCAGCATGTCACCGGCCTCCAGCAGCGACTCTGCATTCTCCTCATTGATGACAATGCGAGAAGAGTAAGCAAAGTCCAGCAGCAGCTCCAGCACCTCGGGGTGCAGGTTGTCCTGGAAGTTGACCGTATCGTCCCGGCTTTCCCGAAGGCCGTGGCTGAACATGGCCTCAAAGTATCGGCTGGAGGCAGCCAGCACTGCACGATGGCAAGGAAAGGCTCGGTCACCAGCCCAGAGTGTGACATCAGTGAACATGCAGTGCTTGCGCAGAGTGTTGAGGTGGGCCAGCACACAGTCAGGGTGTGAGGCCTTGTGGAAGACTGAGATGTTCATGGAGCCAGTGCTGCTCCGCGACTTGCGGGTCTCGTGAACGCTGACTGACATCATGTACTAACCTGCAGGGGGAGTGACACTGATCAGTACCAAATCTCCCGCCCCACCCCGCCCCACCCCTCTGGACTCGAGCAACCTTTTCACGCTCAACTCCAGTGCCCCACCCCCTTCCTCTCCTCTCCTCTCTGTGGCAGTTTCCAGATCAAGTGTGCTGGATGTGGGTCACTCCTAGAACTGCAGGGAAGGACTTCAAGACTGAGGTACTTGAGGTACACCCAGGCAGTGATGCTCAGCAAGGGCATCCTCCCAGTCCCACAAGACACAGGTCAATGTGTGGCAGACAGTTTGTGAACGCCCTCATTAAACAAGTCAATCTAGCTGGGTATAAAACACAAGCCCATGACTGCGCCAGTGCCACAGATCACCCCAGACACCAGGCCTCACACATCCTCCGTCAGTCTTTCATATATACGTTTTATATACTCTTTTATTCACTCGTGTAGACCAGGCCTAACACCCTCAAACACCCTAGCTCCAGACCCCAATGTCACAAAAACAAGACACCCCTCTCCCTGCAGATTAAGGCACGCAGCCTGCTTTACATTTAAGAATACAAAGGAAGGCAGGGGAGATGACTCAGCAGTTAAAACCACTGGCTGTTGTTCCAGGGGACTGGAGTTTAATTTCCGGTACCCATGTGGTAGCTCACAACCCACTGATGCCCTCTTGCAGACCCTGAGCATGAACCAGGAACAGACACAATACATGTGGGCAGAGCACCCACACACTATGAAAGGGGGCTGGACAGGTAGCTCGGCAGCTAATAGCAGTGTGCTGTTCCTCCAGGACCTAGATCTGGCTCTCAGGTAGCCCAGCCTGGGAACCGACACCCATGCACACAGACCCTGCCATAAGCACTCTCATAAACATTAAAGAGAGCTTTCGTGTCAGCAGAGTGGCACATGCAATAAATTAGCACTTGGAACGCAGACACAGGCGGAACTGGATCTCTACGAGTAAGGCAAGCCTGGTCTACATAGAGTTCTGGGACAGCCAGGGCTACAAAGAGACACCCTGAATCTAAAAAGACACTATCTCAAAATCAATTAAAATATACTTAATCACAGCTGTTACATATTTTCTGTATAAACATTATTTTGTTTTTTTTTTTTTTAACATTTTGTGTTTTCCTAAGACCAGATTGACCGTGAACTCAGAGGTCAGCTTGGCTCTGTGGAGTTAAGGGTATATGCCATTTTACACTAAGCAAATTTTTATGAGAAGATTTTGTTTGCTTGAAACACAGTCTCACTCAGCAACTTCCAGTGTCCCCTGAAGACTGAATCACAGGCAAAAGCCACAAGTGGCTCTTCTGGAAAGCCTGAAGTCCTGAGAGTGAGATGAGCCCTTGTCTCAGCTCCATGGCTCTGAGCTCACACCTCTTGCCCTGCCTGCTCCACACATCACACACAGCCTGACATGGCTGTGGTTGCCAATGGATGGAAGAGCAGGACATGGTAATGCATAGATTTCCTCTTCAGGTCAGCAAACGTCCCTGCCAGGAAGGGTAGGAAGGCAAGCTAACACTCATCCCTGAGCTCACAGGGCAGGGCATGCACATTTCCAGGACCTGGAACACAAACAGGTGGACAGCCCAGCTTCCAACTGTTGGGGTCAAGATCAGCTGTGCTGTGATACCCTCTCCTGGACACGCCCATGACATCATACCCCACATAGATCAGTGAGGTCACAAGCGGGGCCTCCATACCAGCTCACTCCCTAGCTTGCCTGCACCCAAAGTTAGGAAGGAAGGGAGGTAAGAAATGCCTTAGAATGGGCAAGAGCACAGACTTCCTCTTTTCAATACAGAGCTTCACTGTGTAGCTCAGGCTAGCCTCAAACATGCCCTCCTCAGCCTGTAGCCGCTGAGATAACAGGCGTGTGAAACCACACCCAGCTCTACCCCAAACCTACTCACTCGGCACCTGACAGCCCCACATTAGCCGCCATAACGGATAACAAGTTCCAGGCTGACTGTGTGGGAACTGAGAGTTTCACACACGGATGGATGCCATCAAGTCGGCTACATTCTCCACTACAGAGGGGGGATCCTGGAACAGTTCAGAGCATGGACCCTGCTGGGCCCTTCCCAGGACAGCAGCTCTGCCTTCTCAGGGGCAGAACATGGCAGGAGAGAAAAGCTTAAGGCCTCTGACATCCAAGCAAGGCTAAAGCAACACTACAAAGGACCAGCAGGCAATCCTGGTCAGAAAGGGGCCAACTGGGAAGTGACAAGTGACCCAGCCATGCTGTGCTTAAAATTTTAAAAGAAGGACCAGGCACTGTGGTGCACACCTTTAATTCCAGCACTCGGGATGCTGAGGCAGGTGGATGTCAGGGAGTTCGAGGTGATCCTGGTCTACAAAGTGAGTCCAGGAAAGACAGGGCTCTAATACACAGAAAAACTCTGCTCAAGGAAAAAAAAAAAAAAGAAAGAAAAAAGAAAAGAGAAAAAAAAGAAATGAAGAGGGTGTGGAGAGATAACTCAGTGGCTAAGAGCAATGTCTGCTCCTCCAGAGGGTCTGAGTTCAATTCCCAGCAACCACACGGTAGATCACAACCATCATATACGGGATGGGATGCCCTCTTCTGGCTTGGAGGTGTATATGCAGGTAGAGCAATCAATAATCATAAAATAAGTAAATAAATCTTTGAAAAAAACAAATGAGAACATAACAGGTTTCATTGCTAATTCTTCACGCATGTCCTTGTCCTTTGCTCCTCTTGCCCCCCCTCCACTGTCCCCTCCTGCTGCTCTGCCCTCTCCTTCAGGTGCTGGCCCGCCCACACACACACACACACACACACACACACACACACACAGGGAAAAGTAACTCTGTGGAAGGAAGATGGAACACTGGCTTTCTCTCCACTTCCCATCCCCAGTGCCACCATTCAGTCATTTCACTTACAACTTTTAATCCTGAGACCCAAGTACAACCTGTTTTGGTCAGGACCTGTGAGGATACACTGCGGCAGGCGACACCCCTCAGATGGCAGTGTCTCAGTAGAAACACAGGCTTGTGGTAAGCATCATCTTATTGACGCCACTTTTGGGTCACTTCCAGACACCCAAAGAACTGTCACCATGCCACCAGTCACTGGGTCAGAGGGAAAACCCGTCCGTGGCAGTGTTGATTAAGAGTCTGCCCTGGAAGGACACACCATTTCATTCCTAGCTGGGGGGTCAAAACCAGTCCCACAGCTTCCCTGGCCAGAGAAAGGCAGGAGTTATCTGCCATGTGCCCCAGTAGTCCTGTAACTCAGCTGACAAACTGCAGTGCAGACNGAACTGCTGGCAGACAGCCTTGTGTGCTAACCCATCTAACCCCGGGCCTCGGCCTCAATGCAATCCTATCTGCACAGGTTGGGAAAGCAGGCAGAGACCTTAGCACATTTGCCCAAAGGCCCACAGGGACTTGGGCAGAACCAGGTCTCTGGCTTAGGTCCNTACAACNTCTATGTGAGCCCAACACAACGAGACCAGGGAAGACACGCCATTGGACTCCAGATCTGACATACTTGCCCTGAACAAGGTTGGAGAGGAAGGCCTTNGCCTNGCATGTCACTGGATTCAGGAATCAGGACTGCTCTCTCTGCACAAAGCAACAGCCCTTCTCCCAGGCTCTATCTAGTTAAGACAAGGAACACTCAACTGTGTCCTGTGCCCCAAGACATCCATAGCAGTAATGAATCCACGTCCATCCTGAGCTCGGTGGCAAGTATGGAGCTGCCTCAGGTCACTGCTCTCTGCGTATGTCCAAAAATGCTGCCTTAGGGAAAGGATGGGCCAGCTGCCCAGAGCTGTCCACCAACCCAAGAGGATGCGTGGCATTGGCCAGTTGCTCTCCAATGCCTGGTATAAAGCTGTTGGACCTGCATGCCCAGCCACGTGCTCATTCATGATGCTTAATGCCCAACCTCTGCCTGGGTCCTGCCTAGAGCAACCCTCACACTCAGGAGCCCTGCCATAAAGGACAAAGCAACAGTAATGAGTGAGACTGAAGGTGACAGCCTCTAGAACAATATCCCTGAACCCTGTAATTTCCATGTAGGTGAGTGCAGCACCAGGTTGGGTGCTGCCCCTACTTAGGAGCAAAAAAGTCCATTCTTAGACACACAAAACACAATGACAGCATTTTCTTTCCTCATATAAATGGACCCAGGGTATTAAAAGAAAATGGGGGGAGGGCACTGGCTGCTGTTCCAGAGGACCTGTGTTCAGTTCAGTACCCACAGGGCAGCTCAAAACCAACAGAACTACTCCTCCAGTGACCCCTGAGCCTTCTTCTGGCCTCCTCAGACACCAGGCATGCAAGTGGTGCAGAGACATGCCTACAAACCACCCAAACAATTATTCTTCTAAGTAATAATAGCACTTGTACTGGCTAGTTTTGTGTCAACTTGACACAGCTGGAGTTATCACAGAGAAAGGAGCTTCAGTTGGGGAAATCCTCCATGAGATCCAGCTGTAAGGCATTTTCTCAATTAGTGATCAAGGGGGGAGGTTCCCTTGTGGGTGGTGCCATCTCTGGGCTGGTAGTCTTGGG
>NC_034590.1:47524876-47526674 GCF_900095145.1 Mus pahari | reverse complement strand
CTTTGTCCAGGAATAGAAACCCTGACTAAGACAGCACTTTAAAAATTGGGATGTGATACCATGCACCTGCAGTCTCAGAAGACAATTTATAGAGGCAGCAGGATCAGAAGTTCGAGGTCACCTTTGGCTACCACTAAACTATCAAGTTTATGTCAGAAAGATGGCCCAGTGGGTTAAGATGCTAAAAGAAGGGAACCAACTCTTGTTAACTTTCTGATCTCCACATATATGAACACATACACAAGTATATGTCCACACACAAAAAAATACATAAATGTGAAAACTAAATGGCATAGGTGAATTCTGGAGGAAAGGGAAGGGGTTTAGGAAGAGGCAGCAAGAACAACTACGGCTAACCGCAGATAAACATTTCTAAATGGTGAGCGTGGGGCTGGGCACACGGCACAGGTAAACTCCCTAGCCCCATGGAAAACACTAAGACTCAGATCACAGCCATTACCCGTACTCCGTCATGCCGGTTTTAACCTCCACCTCACACAAGATACTTCCTAATCCGTTCAGGTGTCTGAAGGGTTTGTATTTTCATTTTTACACCAAATCCAAGTGTCATTGCTTTGGCTGAATTGCTGCTTTCTCTTGAGATAAATTCTTGAGAGAAGGACAGATGTGCCATTGTCTTACAGGTTCCGCTTGCCAGGCCATGTTTCTGCCATGCTTCTGCTGTCCCATGCTTCTGCCATGCTTCTGCTGTCTCTACAGCAAAGAAGCTTCTTCCAGCCCTGAGCGCTAGCCCAGACTCGAGGCCATCAGGGCAGGCAGCAGGCGGTACTTAGCTTGCACACACCACCACCTGCTCCCCTCCACTGTCTTGGGCCCAGATCTCCACACCCAGTGGTGGTTGCAGATGGAAGCGAGGCCAGTGGAGAGCACTCCAGCCAGAGAAAAGCAACCTGAGCTCTCTCTCAGGTTCTCCCCTCTGAC
The DNA here is from genome assembly GCF_900095145.1 of Mus pahari. Classification (NCBI taxonomy): domain Eukaryota; kingdom Metazoa; phylum Chordata; class Mammalia; order Rodentia; family Muridae; genus Mus; species Mus pahari. Next base: position 47,525,732 of record NC_034590.1, on the reverse strand, counting down.
GAAATCAATTCCTTCCTCTCACTTAGCCAGCGAGCCCGAGAAGGGACAGTTCACCGCCTTACACAGAACACCAGACACTCTGTAGGGCTGTAGGGCTGGCAGGCTCGTAGATAATCAGAAAGAGGCTGCCACTCCTACAATCTGTCCCCACAGATGGAATCATCAGGAACACACTGGCCTGGATATTAAAATCTATGAGCCTCCTGGAGTAAGGAATATGCAGGAGAGCAGAAAAAATAAATGAAATTAAAATAACTGGTCATGTCTCAGGAGAGGATTGCCTTCTATCTGCAGCAGCTCTAGCTTCCATGAAGATCATGTTGCCAATCCCAAAGAACATACAAGACTCAGCTTGCATGCTCACTCTCTCTTAATTAAAAATTTATATGTACTCTTATCTTTGGAGTTGGAAACATATGTGCCACGATTTGAATGTGGAAACCAGAGAGCAACTTGCAGGCACTGGTCTCTCCATAATCCATGTGGGTCCCAAGGATGGAATTTCGGTCTTCAGACTTGATGGCCGCAACCTCACAGGCCCCCAGCTCGCCTAGGAGCACAAGGAAGAAGGCAGCCAGCACCACCTCTTGGGAGATCGATCAACCAAGTGCCCTTTGCCCCACCCAACATTTCCAGTCCTGGTAATCTTCCTTCAGTTCACCCAGACAGGAGCATCCACAGACAGATGAGGTGTCTCCAATGAGCCAGGAGATCCTCAGAGCTCATGATGGGTCTGATAGTTACCTTTGCATGGGTCTCTGCGGTAAAGTAGTACTACACACCTTCATACACACGTGTACACACAGATAAGAGAGAGAGAGAGAGAGAGAGAGAGAGAGAGAGAGAGAGAGAGAGA
>NC_034590.1:47516986-47523616 GCF_900095145.1 Mus pahari | reverse complement strand
CCTGTGTCCCCTTTGTATGTGCTGGATGCTCAGTAAGTCCCATGGCAGTGCTATCCACTGGAGTAAGAATGGACATGTCAGGAGGCCTATTATCTACCCACACAGCAGGCTCCCACTGTTGGCCATGTTTTTGAGNTATAATCGGTATGTTTCACACCTACATTTTAAAAACATTATTTTTATGTGTGTGAATGTTCTTCCCTGAATGTGTTTATGGACCGCCTGCTTGCCTGGTGCCTTGGGGGCCACAAGTGGGCATGAGCTTCCCTGGAACTGGGGCTTACAGATGGTTATAGGCAGCCACGTGGGTGCTGAGAACCCAATCCAGGTCATCTGCAGGGGCAGCAAGTGCCCCTGACCACTGAGCCCCATGTTTATTCATTTAAGCCAGGTGGTTCACACCAGCTCCTCCATTCACCAGCAGCACTCGCCCTGGGCAGGCAGAATCCCCAGACAGAGCCCCTGATCCCACTGGTGTCTTATTCTGTGGAGAGGTTGCCCTCCGTGACAAGGAGGTTACAGGTGCAATGGCTGATCGCCCTGGGATGATCATGGCTCAACTGATAAAGAGCTCAATGCAAGCATGAGGGCCTGAACTGCATCCCAAGACCCACATTGGGAAGCCACGTGTGGGAAGCCACACTCTCAGCACTAGTGAGGCAGAGACAGGAAGAACCTGGGGCTCAACGGCCGCTCAGCCTAACTTATTTGGTAAGTTCCAGGCCACCATTTTGAAATATGTTGACCATATTTCAAAACCACCAAGGTAGACAGTGCCTGTTTGACACACAAGGTCAACAGCCTCTCACCTCGAAGGAACTCACAAGCACACGTGCTCTCATGTCCACATATTTGCCCTTAGGAAAGAAACTGGGTGGGCCTGACCTCAAGAAACAAAACAAGGACAGTTTTCGAGGCTGAGGAGACAGAGGGCTCCGTCAGCAAAGTGCTCGCTGAACAAGCCTAAGGCCTTGAGTTTGATCCCAAACCTTATAAATTAGGCATGGTGAGAGACCAGCGTGGCAGCAGGGTCTCCTCCTATAATCCTACAACCCAGGGAAGCTGGGGCAGCAAGATTGCTAGTTTGAAGCCAGCCTGGGCCACTACACCCAGCCAAACTTGTCCACCACTTACTTTTGGAATTTTCCATTTGATATTTTCAAACCACTTGACCTCAGAAAAGTGAGCAAAGTGACAGAGAGTGAAGCTGAAGGTGGGGGAGTGTAAGCCCTAGGGGGCCTCTAGGCTGAAACCATGGCTAGTAAAGGCAGATGGCGGATTTGTCTAAAGGTTAAGGGACAGCCCACTAGGTGTTAACAGTCCTTGCTCATCTCTGTGCCTCGCACTCAGCAGAGTAGGTAGCATCAAATAAGATCTCAGGAATTTTAATAAAGCTCCAACTCCTGTCCCCTAGGCTCCCTCCATAGCTGCATGACCTGCTGCCCCCCACCCCCACCCTAAACTGGCTTCACGTGCAATTCTCTAGAGGAACTCAGCAAAGGCCTCTTACTTCAAAGAAAACTGCCGGGCTGGCATGTAGCTCAGTTGGTCGTGTTTGTTTAACATGCACGAAACTCTGGGTTTTATGGCCAGAGCTGCAGGAACAGGAAATGGGGTCACACACCTGAAAGCCCATCATTTAGGGGGTAAGGACAGGATGATGAGGTGCTTAAGGTCATCCTTGACTGCACAGCATGATAATAAGGAAAAGAAAACTGGAGACGCAAGAAGTCACTGAGCAAGCCCCCTGGATGTCCGCGAACAAATGCGCCCTGCTTTAGGCATCAAGTGACTGGTGTGCAGTGTCTCCTGCCTCAGTCTTGCTGCCAGGCAAACCCTGACATTTTGCCTGTAATTATATCTTTCAAAATAAAGTCCTAGTTGAGTTGATAAAAATAGCAACTACAACTTCCTGCAACACAGCTACCCCTGTGGGTGCTTCTGCCTGAGAAGAAGCCTGGTGGCCAAGCCTGTCCACAAAGCCTGGGGTGACAGCAGACTGAGGTCCACTCAAAAGCTGCTTGGGAGAGTGCCGCACTCCCTTGCCCCTGTCCCAAACACCCAGACTGGGGAGGGGTCCATAACTGCAGAAGCATCCTTCAGTCTCCTCCCCCTTGGGAACTATAGCAAAGACTCTTCAGGAGGCCTCCCACTCGAGCATTTTGGGGGCCCCACTGTCCCCTCTGTTGGCACCTGCCCATCCTCTCTGTCTAATGTCTGTTCCTATAGGTCAGGTTGGCGGTCCTAATGGGTACCTGCTCTGGGGCAGAGTTATAAGGTTCTAGGGCAGCAGTCACAGCCAAACTGGATGCTTTGGGTGCTGATTCTGAAGGAAGGGAACACAGACAGCAGGGAAGGGCTGGAGAGCCTGGCCAGATGCCCCAGCACTGGCTGAGTCCCAGCAAGAATGCACTCCATCAGGCACCCAGGCTGTTCATACAGCCTTGCTACCCTGACTCCTCAAAGGTCTGTAAGGAGACCATGTGCAGAGCCTGGCTTTCCGCAGTCTCAGATCTACCTCTCCTCCTCGAGTCTCCAGTCTCCAGTCTCCACATTCTCTGTCTCCCAGTCAAGTACAAGTATCCATTTGGTACAGCTTTGGCTTCCTTGCCCCAGGAAAACAACCTCGCGGTAACATGTAACACACACAGGATACGCCACCTGCACTTCACCTAGGCAAAGCCACCTGTCACTAAGATACTGTTTAGAAGTGCTCCCACTCAGACCTACCTCCCAGAGGTTCCAGAGCTTCTGAGCTGCAAAAGACCTTTCAGGAATGCTTTCTTTAACAGAGCACAAGGCAGCAAGCAGGGGGCAGGGCTAGGCGGGATTAAAGGGCCTCATTTCACAGATGAGCACACACAGCCAAGAGCTTCATTCAGCACCCAGCTGAGACAAGGAGACCAATAGCAGGCAGAACCCTGATCTCCTGGGAAAGCCGAATCAAAAGAAAAAGCCTGAATAAATTAGACATCTGACTGTAATTTTTTTTAAAGGAATGAGATTGGCATTTTCAGCTAAGCTTTAAAATGTGCATAATATCAAGCATGGAAGAAAAATGTGGAGAAAGGCACTTGGTTGGAAAATAAGCAACTGTGAAAGGCTTATTATCTTTAATAGAATTTAAACCTGTCATACCTGCTCTTAATGATGCCTGGTGACAGGCTTCCAGGACTTCATTGAACATATGGGGGAATGACCACCCCAAGGTTTCTCATTAGAAGGCAGTATGGACTGATATGTAGCCATGAAAAGAGAAAGAGCTCCCCTCTATCCAGTGACAGAGGCAGAAAGAAGGTCAGGGTACAGAAACATCAGACTCCACACACAGTCTCTACCTAGGAGCACAGAGGAGGCAGACTTTCACACCATAGTGTTTTTCTATATTGTTCATGTATACAAGAAATATAACTTAAAAGCACAATGTTTTCCTTGGTCTCTTCAGAACAGACCTGTGGAAGCCTGGCCCTATGTCTTGTACGCACACCATCCCAGCCTTTGAACTTTACACGGCCTCCCTAGCACAGCTCTCTGGTTCAAATGTCACCTGAGAGGCCTCCCCCCACCACTTTGTCTCCATAGATGCTCCTTGTCCTGTTCCCCTTCCTCAAACCTCCCAGGCTACGTCCGTTCGTCCGTCCCCTGCAGTCCCTTTCCGGGGTAGCCCTGCCTTCTGTCAGCCTCCTCTGAATGAATGGGAACTTCAGGAGAATGGGACCCACCCTGTTCCCTGCTGAATTCCAGAACCTGGCAGAAAACAGACGATTCAACATGCTCACTGGACACACCTGGAAAATGAGACTAGCAATGTCCACTTGCTCTCCTCTCCTGCATGGCAATGGCACTCTCTCAACATCATAACTTGTTCCCTAGCTGAGCTCTGACCACTGATGACCAACCCCATACACAAGCTAAGGTCCTCTGGAAACTCTTGGAGCCCAACCTTCCTCCACAGCATCGCCTACAAGACAAATCATTCAGAACAGAACACCACACCTTTCTCCTTCAGATTTCCAAGACGTAAATTCACACAGAGGCGTGCACAGATTAAAGGGCTTACTACCCAGTCTCTCAGGCCCCAGGGGAGCTCCTCTCTGGACTCTGTGTGCTGCTATGTTGGCTGTCTAGAAGAGGGCTCTGTGCCTCCTGACCCTCACCCCTGCCCAAACAAAAAGGCCTGGCTATGCACATCTGGCAAGCAGTTCATCTTAGGGTTTGAATAAGAAAAGAATCTCCTTATCTTAATTAGGACATTAATTCCACTTAGCCTAGATTGATCTTTGTTCTGACCCTTCTGGGGAACCCAACAAGAACAGGGAGAAAGAGCTAGGCATTGTCCACCCCACTCCCCATCCCTGCAGTCTACTTCTCCCCACAAGGCTGACATGGCAGAGGTGAGTGGGGTGACAGCCAGGGAGATGTGGTCCTCCTTGGGGCGGGCGGGCTGCGCTGCTGCAGTCACAGCTCTCCCACGGCCCTGCTCTGCAGGAGGAGCCATCCAACTGGTCTTGCAGGCATATCCTTGCCAACGCCTGGCACTCAGCCTCCTCCTGCCCCCCTGGGCTCCCTATAATCCCTTCTGTTTCTCTGAGCTCTTTGTCCATCTCTCTCCCCCTTGGCTCTGTGCCCAGGAGGCATCCCATAAACTAGGGAGAGGGGAATCACCCAGATCCTCCCGCACTTACTGTCCAGTTCTCTGCCCAAGGGAAACCTTGGGAATGAGTCATCTGCCTGCCACCTTCCTTTTGAGCCCATGCCTCCTCCCCCCTGGGTCCAGACCTGTGCTTCTCTGACCCAGTTTCATAGGCATAGTATAACCCCAGCTGAGGAGCAATTATGGGACTAGGGGAGGCTGGAGGGGAGGAGGGAGAGCCCTGAGCCTTTGGAGATTTCAGTCTCCACTCAGAGATAAGGGAGCTGAAAGCTTTTGCTTGCAGACTTTATTCTACAGGTAGAAAAAGGAAAGAACCTGATGCCCACAGCACCCACCCAGCTCTCGATTTCCACATTGTCTGGCACTGCCTATCACAGGCTGACTCTCCGACTCTTCCTGCAAAAGGCCGACCCCAAAGCCTCATAAAGGCTTAGCATTAGAGCTTGCAAGAACCTGAGACATGGCCATGAAAGAGTCAACAAGAACACCCTGGAAAGCATCTACCTGAACACACAGTGGCAAGGGGATCTACAGTCACAGGGGCAGAACTCAGTGTCCTCCCTACCATAGCTTCCAGGTCTGAGGGCTCCTGATGGCTGAGCTGAAGTAGAGTAACCCTACAGAGCCTACAGAATTTGGGGGAAGATCAGTGTGGATGGAAAAAGACTCGGGATTTTATCAATTCCTGGAAAATACAGTGCAATTCTCAGTTAACATGTTTGACACAAGCTCTCACTGTGTAGCCCCAGCTGACCTCTGCCTAGGAGTCAAAATGCTGGGACTAAAGATGCGCACCACCGCACCTAGCTCTAACTTGGATTTCTAAAACCACAAAGCTAACACTTTTTTTAAAAAGACAGGATCTCACGCGTATCCCTAACTGTTCTGTATCTGCCTGCCCCGGCAGCACTTTTGAGTCCTGGGATTAATGGTGTTTACACCCTAGCACCTCTCTGAGACAGTGCTGTGCACTCCCCAAGCTTACCTTGAACTCCTGCTCCTCCTCCCTCCTCTTCCCAAGGGCTGGAGCACAGGTGTGGACCACGCTGCCTGGTTTGATCCAGGGCTTTATGCATGTCAGACAAGTACTCATCAATGTGCACATCTCAGCCCAGGGAACTGTCACTTACAAGAACAGGACATGGTTGCTTACCTTTTATTATCCTATGGGGGAACCAAGGCAGGGCTGGAGAAAGGTTTAAGAGCAAGAAAGAGATAACACCTCCATTCTGTGTCAGGAGGACGGAGCAAAGGGGACTGGGAAGTGGGCATGAGCAGTCTGCTAGATGCCGGACACCATCCCAGGATGTGCTGTACAGTGCTGGGTGTCACCTCACACCATCCTCCAGAAGGCCTCACAGTGACACGGGCAGCATTTGAACCCAGGCCAACCAGAGCCTGAGCTCCTTCCACTCACCCTGTGCTGAAGGGACTTCAGGGAGAGCCCTGCCAACCTCAGAGTCCCTTTCTGTCCCCTTCAGTGTCTGCTCCCATGTCCTAACAAGCCCCAGAGACACCTGGCAGGGCAGGCAGGAGTCAGCTTCAGGTGCCTTTAGAGCTGGTACCAGCAGAGGCTTCTCAGGGCACGGGTACGGTTGCTGATGAGGAGAAAAAGCCTGCAGTGGCAGCCAGACAGCAGCGGACTCATCACAAGCCCTGCTGGGATGTGGTTTCTGCACACCGAGGATGCTTAGGTTCTGCCTCTCTCTGCCTGGCCATCCCCACACAGCTCCCAAGTGTCTCCTGGCCTCGAAAAGGATTCACTGGCAGATCAGCAAGGCAACTCAATTATGAAATTTACCACATTAGAGGACTTACTACATTAGCATTTCAATCGGCCAATTCATTTGTGGCCCACCACTGTTGGCTTGTGCCAGCTCTATAGGAGTGTGTGTGTGTGTGTCCTGCCCAGGGCACACTGACACTGCCAGCGAATAAAGAACTCAGCTCAGGCAGTGAGCTGGTGGACAGGAGCC
>NC_034590.1:47459062-47516897 GCF_900095145.1 Mus pahari | reverse complement strand
GCTTTCCTTTTCTCTCTCCAGGGAGCCTTCACCTTCTCTCCAGCTCCCTGTTACCTGCTGCCTGGGGCTCTGCAAACTCATGTGTCAAGGCCCCCATCCATGAGCCAGCACCTCCTCCTCTCTGAAAGCAGGGTCTCTGAAAACTGTCTCTGCATCGCAAGCTCACTGCTCCAGGCCGCCCTCCTCCCTCTAAAAGCCAGGAAGGATGCATTCACTGCACAGCGCGCACACGGGGACATTTCTTTTTCCTTCCTACTTTTCTCTCCCCACACTGGTGCCACAGCCCTAAGATGCCATCAACTGGAACTGAGCCCCCGTGGAACACACAACTTGCACACGCATGGCGCAGGGAACCCAGCTGCTGTTCGATGCCCATGACAAAGGTTTCGTCCATCCATCCTCCACAATTCCTTTGAACAATCTCCCTGGACTCGCTTGCTGATAAAGGACTCAGCTGAAATATCAATAATTACAGGGCCTGGGACAAAAGTGACTTTGCTGGTCTCCACAGACAAAGCCTGTGTTCTCCAGAACCCTGTCGTAGAAAGACCAAATGTCCTGTAGGGATAAGAGCACCCTGGGTCCTCCCTCCTCTGTCCCCAGACACAAGCTTTCAGCAACACCCATAAAAAGTCCTCCCAGCATAACTGTGTCGCTTATGAAAGAGGCTCAGCAAACGAGAGGGTCAGGTGCCAAGTGCCCCTCCCTCCCCGTCCTACCCCAGGATAGGGTGAAGAGCCCAGACAACTGGCATACCTTGCCCTGCCTCCGCATGGAGGGAGAACTAGTGCCCAATGAGCCTTGGCCAAAGCAATTTGGTCTCTGGTCTCCCCAAAGTACAGATGAACTACAAAGCCTCGAGAGTCCGCCCCTCCTCCCAACTTCCTGTGCTCAAGTCTCTAGAAAGTCTCTGGGATTGGTACGTTGGCACTTGCTTATAAACCCAGCTCTCGGGAGGCTGGAACCAGAGATTTCATGCTCAGGGCTGGCCTGACGATATAACACGACTAAAACGGGGGGGGGGGGCGGATTTTTTTCAAGACTGTGAGAATCTACTTTGAGGTCCTGGAGGCACTTGCACCCAAGTGTCTGGTACCCCAGAAGGCACAATTCCCGAATAGGAAAAAGCTTCTAATACAGCTATGAAGGAGACTAGTCAAGTGGGGATTTGCAGACCACAGCGGAATTCTCGCGCCAGGGCAACGCATGGGAGGAGGGGAATGGAGTGGCGGGGAGTGTGTGTGTGTGGGGTGTGCTATGGCCCTGCCAGTTCTTCGGCCACCTGGTATGAGGCGTGTGGCTTCGGGAGTGTCACCACTCTCCCTTGATAGACAACTTCCCAGACAGGAAGGACCCTATGCTGCGGGCCACACGGCCAGGCCCTGCTGTCTACTCTTCCCGAGGTTTAACCCCTCGGCCCTGGCTAGGCACAAGCAGGTCGCGGGGACCTTGGCTAGGTGTGGGCGCAAAGCTGCAAGGTTCGCATCCTCGAAGACAAGCAGTTTCCTCTTTCTAGGATCAATAGTAATTTAAAAAAAAGAGAGAGAGAGAGAATCAGCGGACTCAATGAATCAAACACTCCCGGGGGAGGGTGGCCGCTCCTGCGCGTAACATCCGTTTGGAAAACAATTCATTCCCTTGGCGGGAGCTCTGAACATACAACAGTACGGAGTCCCCAAGCTCGATCGAGGGGCGCTCCCGGGTCAGCACCCAATTCCCCGACCCAGTGAACCGGGCCTGCGGTCCTACGCCCTGCCCGGCGATCCTCGAGCAGGGTCGCTCGCTGTCCCGGTGACAAGTCCCGACCCGGTCCTCACCGTGCGGCCCCACAGGCTCCGCAGTCCCCGCCGCTGCCGCCGCCGCCGGCCGGCTCACCCGTCTCGGCCGCGATCCCGTAGCCGAACCGCACGGGCGCTGCCAACAAACTAGTTTCTCCGGCCTTCCCGCCCCGCCTCGCGGCCCGGAGCGCAGCAACCAATCATAGACCGCGCCTCTGTGACGGATGGACCGACTGACCCGTAATACAGTCGCGTGAGAAGAAAGGGACGGTCGTCCAGGCCACCGGTGCCGCGGGAGGCGGGGCGGGGAGAAGAAAGCGACTGCCACCAGATAGATTCTTAAAGGAACAGGCCATTGCCTTTCTGCTCTGGTGGTCAGAGTTGGGAGAAAGCTACACGACCTGTTTGTTCTAGAGCTTCTCTTAAGGAAGGTCTTTGTAGATCACACACATACTTCTTTCTGTTACCGAATCACAGCCGTTGTTGATCTTTTTTGCAGACTGCAATCTAATCGCTCCTATGGTAAGGAAATCCTTTTACACTCCCGGCTAGTTTCGATGTGAGGGAATTTCTACAGACGAGAATCCCTGTCTATACTGGGAATCCCCAGATTTCAAGGGAGAGGGCTTTAAGCTTCAGCTGTTCTGTCAAGCCGGTGGAAATTTCTTCCTAAACTTTTTTTTTTAAAAAAAAAACCCTTCAAATATTCTTCACTATTAGAATTCTCTGAGGTACAAAACTGATAGAGTAAATCTATATCTATACACATTCGAACATACATATACATACAACACACATATGGAATTTATTAGAGTGACTTTCAGGCTGTGGCCCGGATAGCCCAACAATGGCTGTCTCCGGATATAACGTCCGAGAGTCCTACTGTCAGTCCACGAGACTGGACGCTTCAGCTGGTCTTCAGTATGCCTTGGAATCCAGAAGAAGTTGGCTATAATACAGTGAAAGAATGACCCTAGCTGTGAGACTTAAAGGCAGACAAAGAGCAAAAGCCTGCTTCTTCCAGGTCCTTCTTCCAGACTGCCTCTAGAAAGTGCCCCGATTTAGGGTGGGTCTTCCCATCTCAAATGATCCAACCAGGAAAAAGCCCTCACAGGTGAGCCCAGCTGCTTGGGTTTTAGCTACTCCAGATAAAATCACGTTGAGGATCAAGAGTAGACATCACACTTGCCCAACGCATCCATTAGTTAAGAGTTACTAAATGGGGCTGGTGAGATGGCTCAGCGGGNACGAGCACCCGACTGCTCTTCCAAAGGTCCTGAGTTCAAATCCCAGCAACCACATGGTGGCTCACAACCACCTGTAACAAGATCTGACGCCCCCTTCTGGAGTGTCTGAAGACAGCTACAGTGTACTTATGAATAATAATTAATAAATCTTTGGGCCGGAGCGAGCAGAGATTCTAAAAATTCAATTCTCAACAACTACATGAAGGCTCACAACCAGCTACAGTGTACTCATATTCATAAAATAAATAAATAAATATTATTTTTTTAAAAAAGTTACTAGACCTGGGTGGTGGGGGCATACTCCTTTAACCCCAGCACTCAAGGCAGAGGAAGGCCAATCTGATTTCCAGGCCAGCCTGATCTATAAAGTTGATTCATGGACAGCCAGGGCTACACAGAGAAACCCTATCTCAAAGAAGAAAAGAAAAAAAAGGAGGGAGGATATTTTCTAGATTTCTATGTCAGAGAGAGAGAGAGAGAGAGAGAGAGAGAGAATGTCTGTCTGTCTGTCTGCCTGCCTGCCTATGTGCTGTAATTCTGAGACCTTGTAATCTAGTCTTGAAGTTCCATCGGCTTCTTTCTTCCCACCCCTCCACGCCCACTCTGTGTCTCTGATGGATGGTTATTGCAGGCAGAAGGAGTATCGTCAAACCTTTCCTACAGTATTATTGTAAAGATGGAGGGTTTGGGAGCCAGTAAATGCTCAAGAGGGTGTCTCCGCACCACCGCCCAGATCTGGAGACATTTAAGATGGAAGGGTTCCCATATTTAAGAAGCTCCTTGGCCAGAGCTGATCAGTGGTCTAATGTACTGGTAAGGAACTTTCCAAAGGGACAGGGCAGCATCAAATAATTGTTTCATTAAATGAATGATAGTCAGCATTTATAGTTATAGGTGCCCTGCCAATTTCCTAAAGCAATGGCATTTATATAATTGTTGCTTGGATGAAACCTCCCATGCAAAATTGATTCTTAGCAAGTTCATAAGCATTGCTTATGGGTTTTTTTTTTTTTTTTAAAGGCTGTCTGTGAACTTACACATGCCAAGCATCAGAAATCTGGCTCACATTATCACTGTTTCCCTCTTCAACTCTGGGACCTAAATTAGGTAGTGGCATACATTAAAAGCAAATATAGCCAATAAAAAGAAATCAGAGCCAAGAACATAGATCGAGTTATTGAATTTAGATAGGCGCTGAGAGGAAGCGGGGAAAGAAAGAAATGAGCCTGTTTTCGCCATCTGCTTCAGTCTTAGCATGGACCTTGGAGCATCCCACTGTCAAAGCCCTTACCTGCCAAACCAGCCCAACACACGGAGTTCTGGGGTGCAGGGCCCACCACAGTTATCTCAGAAACCTCCGTGCTACACATACTTGGTGTCTTAAGTGTTTTACTGCTGTGAAGAGACACCATGACCATGGCAACTCTTGTAAAGGAAATCATTTAATTAGAGCTGGCTTGCTGTTTTAGCTTGAGCAGAGGAGACCTCAGAGCTGCCCCCCACAATTTCCCACTTCTTGCAACAAGCTCACACCTATCCCAATAAGACCACGCCTCCTAATAGTGTCACTCCCTATAGGCCAATCATTCAAACACATGAGTCTGTGGGGGCCATTCCTTTTCAAACTGCCACAGTAGGCTTTACGGTTTTGAAGTACTACTAATAAATCTTGTGTCATCTATTGCTGATGCCAAGAAGTGCTTGCTGACAGGAGCCTGGTATGGCTGTCCCCTGAGAGACTCTGCCAGAGCCTGACCAATATAAATGTGTATTCTCGCAGCCAACGATCAGACTGGGCAAGGGGACTGCAATGTGGAGGAGTTAGAAAAAGGGCTGAAGGAGCTGAAGGGGTTTGCAACCTGTCTTAGTCAGGGTTTCTATTCCTGCACAAACATCATGATCAAGAAGCAAGTTGGGGAGGAAAGGGTTTATTCAGCTTACATTTTCCACATTGCTGTTAATCACCAAAAGATATCAGGACTGGAACTCAAGCAGGTCAGAAGCAGGAGCTGATGCCATGGAGGGATGTTCCTTACTGGTTTGCCTCCCCTGGCTTGCTCAGCCTACTCTCTTATAGAACCCAGGACTACCAGCCCAGAGATGGTCCCACCCACAAGGGGCCTCTCCCCCTTGATCACTAATTGAGAAAATGTCTTACAGCTGGATCTCATGGGGGCATTTCCCCAACTGAAGTTCCTTTCTCTGTAATAACTCCAGCTGTGTCAAGTTGACACAAAACTAGACAGTACACAACCCCATAGGAAGAACAACAATATCAACCAACCAGACACCCCCCCCCCCCAATAGCTCCCAGGGACTAAACCATCAACCAAAGTGTACACATGGAGGGACCCATGGCTCCAGCTGCTTATGTAGCAGAGGATGGTCTCTTCTGGTATCAATGGAAGTGGAGGCCCTTGGTCCAGTAGAGGCTCAATGCCCCAGCATAGAGGGATACTAGGGTGGTGAGGTGGGAATGGGTGAGTGGGTAGGGGAGCACCCTCATAGTAGTGGGGGAAGGGGATGGTATAGGGATTCACAGAGGGGAAACCGGGAAGGAGGATAACATTTGAAATGTAAATAAATAAAGGAACCAATAAAAAAATAAATCTTGTGTCATGCTGAACATTTTTTTAATTGAAAATAGGCTCCTCTCTCATACAATGCATCTCCACCACAGTTTCCCCTCCCTCCGCTCCCTGCAGCTCCTTCCCACCCCTCCCCAGATCGTCACCTGCTCAGAACTCTCTTATACAGCATATGACAGAAAGGGTGAAATTAAATCTGACACAAATAAAATATCAGTTTGTTTCTGCAAGGGCAGCTGGGAAATATGAACTTTTGTGTAAATATTTTCCTTCTTCAAGCAAAGTCAGGGTTCTGTTAACATGCAAGAGGAAAGGACGGGTGCTTGATGTCAATCATACCCTACTCTATCCCTACTAAGATCGCCATCTATCTAGTGTTTTAGGTAACCCACATCTTGAAGTCAAGTTCTCTCTACCTAGCCCTGACTATCCTGGGACTCACTGTGTAGACCAGGCTGACCTCAAACTCATCAAGATCCACCTGCCTCTGCCACCCAAGTGCTGGGATTAAAGCTGCATGTCAGCACGCCCAGCTAGTTTAAAGTCCTGAAAATTCTGAAATGGGGATGGGGCAATAATTAATCAGCAGATTGCTTGCCTTGCAAACATAAGTTGATCCCCCAAAACCTGTGCTTAAAGGATGGGCTTGGTGGAATGGAGCGTTTGTGACCCCAGGAGACAGAAGGATTGGAATGTGTTGCTGAGCAGTCAGCCAGGCCAAAATGGCAAGTTCCAGGCTAAGAGCAGACCATGACTCAAAGGAAGTGGATGGGATCCCCGGAGGTAAGCCCTCTGATCTTCCTGGATCTGTCTGGAATTTTCTTTTTTCTTTTCATTTAATCATTTATTTATTTATTTGCACTCCAAATTTTATTCCCCTCCCGGTCTACCCTCCGACTGTTCCACATCCCACACCTCCTCCCTGCACCCCTGCCTCCATGAGGAGGCCCCCATCCCCCAACCCCCACCCAACCAGACCTCTAAACTCCCTGGGGCCTCCAGTCTCTTGAGAGTTAGAGGCATCTTCTCTGACTGAACCCAGACCCGGCAGTCCTCTGCTGTATATGTGTTGGGGACCTTATATCAGCTGGTGTAAAAACATCTCAAAAGGAATCATCATACAAACTGGTACATGCCTACAGTCCCAGCAATAAAACACAGAATCAGGAAGAGCAGGACTTCAATTCCAGTGTCCACTACATAACAAGTTTGAGGCCTACCCCTGGGAACTTGAGACTTTGTTTCAGAACATACATGCACATGCGCGCGCGCACACACACACCCCCCAAGATGTTATTTAAGCCAATATAATATTAAATGTCACATAATGGGCACATTATGTGGGTAATGACAATGAGATCAGTTAGGTTGTGGGGATAAAATTTAATGTGTTACAGCAGGGAGAGGTGGATACAGTTAAAATTTTACTGTGTTCTTCAAGGTATTTAGAAAAGGAGGATTTTGAATGTTGCCAAGACAAATGACCCTAACCCTTCATACCTGCAGCAGGTAGGAGAGCTGGCCTGGCTTCTTGCTGGCTAAAACATTGGGTGAACTAGCCCAGGCAGTGCTGGAGAGCTCACCCTGGTGGTGTGGATGTGAAAGAGCTGGCTGGTTGGCCAACTCAGCTACCACCCAGGTCCAGATCCAAGGTTTTGAGTTGGACCCCCCAACATCTACCCCATCTATGAACCCCTGGAATGCATGAAGGGGCCCGTCCTGCAGATCCAAAGCTGCAGTATCTCCGTGACATAGGACAAGATGTTATCTAAGAAGAGTCCCAGTGAGGATCCAGTATTGATGGTGTAGCAGAAACCAGAGGCCTTGAACCACACCAATGACTCATTGCACTGAACATTAACAAGTAAAGATGTGTGGACACAGACATTATGACAGTGTTGGTCGAATTTCATCCTTTGGAATGAATAGGAAAATGTCAGTGAGAATTAGTGACTGGTGTATTTCATGAAACAGGTGTCCTCTTAAGTTCTTAGTAAGTATGAAGGAAACAACTCCTGCCGACCTGCATACTGTCTACTGAGTGCTCATAGATCATGGTTTGGTGAGCAGATCTGTTGCGTGATGGCATGTGACTGCCTCCTGTGGGCTTTCAGAGCATTGAAACATCCTGTCTTCTGTGAAGTTGTACTGTCCCCTGCCCTTGGAGCCACTGCCATCCTGTATCTTCTCCCCTGAAGACCAGCTCTGCTAAGCACAGACTCCTTTTAACCTGGGTCACCTCCAAAAATTTACATACTGTGACTACGTGCAAACAAAATAAATATTGTTGATTATACTGATAAAAAAAAAGATGTGTGGACAAACGGGTATACTGTAGTGTACAGTGTCCCACACTTCAGCTTCCACACGGAGATTTCTGGTTGTTTGATTGTTTTGTTTTGTTTTTTTTATTTTTACTTTATTTTGAGAGGAAGTTCCCAAGGGCAGAGGGCAGAGTGGAAGGCACATGGAGATGAGTGGGATTGGGGTGCATGATGTGAAATTCACAAGGAATCAGTAAAAAAAAAAATTGAAATTCACTATGTTCTTGAAGATACTTAAAAACAGAGGAAAAATTAAACAAAAAAGAAAAAAATAAAAATAAAAAAAATAAAAACAGAGGCCTTTGAATGTCCCCCAACACAAATGACAAGTGTTTGGCGTGCTGGACATGCTCATTGCCCTGAGTCGACCATCTCACATCATATATGTGTATGAAAACACCCACAGTGTAGCCCATGAACTTATTGTTATGCATAGCTTCATAAAAAGTCACAGAAGTCCAGTTCCCTGTAAAATCAACTGGTGAAGCAGGTAGCCTCTTCATGAGATAGTGTTTACTTATTACCCTCCCCCCAAAAAAAAAGATTGATTTGGGGTATCAGCTGGCACATGCCTTGGGCTGTCTCTCTCTGGTGAGAAGACCAGACTGCCATGAAGCCTAAACACACACAGCAAGCACAGTGACTACGCTTCTTTAGTCCATTGGTTTTTGGTTTGCTTTATTTTGGTTTGTGGTAGGTTGGTTTGGTTGGTTTGGTTTGGTTGGTTTGGTTTGGTTTGGTTGGTTTGGTTTGGTATGGTTGGTTTGGTTTGGTTGGTTTGGTTTGGTTGGTTNTATGGTTGGTTTGGTTTGGTTGGTTTGGTTTGGTTGGTTTGGTTTGGTATGGTTGGTTTGGTTTGGTTGGTTTGGTTTGGTTTGGTTGGTTTGGTATGGTTGGTTTGGTTTGGTTTGGCTTGGCTTGGCTTGGCTTGGCTTGGCTTGGCTTGGTTTGGTTTGGTTTGGTTTGGTTTGGCTTGGCTGGTTTGGTTTGGTGTTGGAGCTTAGTTTGAACCTAGGTCCTCATGGGAGCTACTTAGCTACATCCCCAGCCCACCCAAAGTTTCACTGGCCATCCAGGATTCGCAGGATAGCTCTGAATTGTTACAAATGCACACTTATGGTTTGGAAAACTATAGTGTTTTCTTCTTTTCTCTTTATACATGAAAGGGTTGAGAATTTGAGCTGAAATTCTTTGTATTATCATCTGAATGAGACATCACAGACAACGAATAATATACACTCTGGACTATTAACAAATGAAAAAATATAAAATCTCAAAACGTGTGAGGTGCAGGCAGAAGGAGTCATGGGAGGCTGACAGCATTCAGAATATCAGGGAGTAATAAGTTAAGTTCCCACTTCAAGACTACGAGGAACAGAGAAAAGGAGGAAGGGGGTTGAAAGGTAGGAGAAGGATGCAGGGCTAGAGGGAGGGATGCGACCAGACTATTGGAGACGTGGATGAAATTCAAAAATAAATTCTTCTTAAAGAGCGTGTTTTAAATATTCAACATGATATAAAAGTAAACACATTGTGAAATCTCTATCGGGCAAAAAGAGCACATAAATGAGATGCATGTCAAGGTCTACTTCTCAAGTGGATCATAACAACAGATATTACACAGCAGAACGCTGTAAATGACTTCCTGAAGATGAAACATTTCACTGGGGGGCTGAGGAGATGGCTCAGTACTAAAAATGCTTGCCACCAAGCCTGATGACCTGAGTGTTTGATTCCCCAGTCTTACATGGGAGAAGGAGGGAAGCGACTTCCTCACTTTGCCCATATGTACAAAAGAAAAGTAAAATACTTCAAATAAATGGTGATATTTCTATGTGGGGGGAAAAAAAGACAAACAAACAAACCAAAGCAGCATGTATCAAATGCAAAGAAACTGAAGGAAACAATAAGGAGCAGAAAGCAGCTGTGCTCTTCTGAAAGAAAATGCCCACCTGCCCCAGGCTCAAAGGGACTGGCACTATGAGGAGGTGTGGCCTGTGAGAGTGAGTGTGGCCTGTGAGAGTGGGTGTGGCCTTGAGAGTGGGTGTGGCCTGTGAGAGTGGATGTGAGCTTTGTTGGAGGAAGGAACTTTCAGCTCCATCTCCAGCACCATGTCTGCCTGCAGGCCAACATACTTCTAGCTGTGAGGATAACGAATGAAAAACTTCAGGAACTGTAAGTCAGTCCAAATTAAATGTTTTCCTTTCTAAGCATCCCTATGGTGTCTCTACAGAACAATAGAAACCCTAACTAAGACAGCAAAGAGCTAGAAAACATGAGAACAATAGAAAAAAATCAATAAGACAAAAAAATTATGGCTGTTGAAAATATTATGAAAATTGATAAACATCTAGTAAGACCAACAAAAGCAGAAAGGAGACATGGGGAGAGGGGCGGAGAGATGACTCAGAAGTTAAGAGAACTGACTGCTCTTCCAGAGGTCCTGAGTTCAATTCCCAGCAACCACATGGTGGCTCACAGCCATCTGTAATGGAATCTGATGCCCTCTTCTGGTGTGTCTGAAGACAGCTACAGTGTACTCATATTAGTAATAAATAAATAAAACTTTAAAAAAAGAAAAGAAAGGAGACATAGATCACAATTCGAACCAACAACAGAGGCCTGGGAATGGTGGTGCCCTTCTTTAACCTGAGCACTCAAGATGCAAGGGCAGGAAATCTCAGAGTTCGAGGACAGCCTGAACTCAGGACAGCTAAGATGTTATACAGAGAAACCCTGTCTCCAGGAACAAGGGGAAAAAAACAAAAGAAGCAGCCACCACAGACCCTTAGCTCTCTCATAATTACAGCAGAAGGGAACTATCAGCCTTAAAAAAAAGGTCCAACCAACTTCTCTAAAACCAAACAGTAGCAAAGGAATCTAACTAGTCTTGTAATAAGTAAGCAATCACATTGACTAGCATAACAGATTCCAAAAATGAATTGTCCGGGTCCTGATAATTTTACTGAAAAATTCTGTGAGTTTTTTTTTTTTAAATGCATGCCAAAGATACATGATGCATTCCAAGAACCAAGACAGAGTTTGTTAGTCAGGTTCTCTGGCAAAATATACATTATATAACTGTCTGTCTTTGTCCCCATATATGCATACATAACATTTGTATCTTTAAAAAGTAGGAGTTTCTTTGTTTGATTTAGTTTGGTGGGGGGGGGTTGGCTTGGTTTGGGGGGGGGCTTGTTTATTTGGTTTGTTTGTTTGTTTGTTTGTTTGTTTTTTGAGACAGGGTTTCTCTGAATAGCCCTGGCTGTTCTGGAACTCACTTTGCAGACCAGGCTGGCCTCGAACTCAGAAATCCGCCTGCCTCTGCCTCCCGAGTGGGTTGGTTTGTTTGTTTGAGACAAGGTCTGTCTATAATGCTGATTTTCCTGGAACTCCACGATCTCAGATCCTTCTGCCTCCCTCTGAATTCTGTTATTGAACATGTGTGCCACCATGCTGGGCCAACGTGACATATAATTTTAGAAGATGTATTAGGTTGGTTGACACCACAGCAGGTTGGACACCCCTACAATAGCCATCCCCATGCTGAAGAACTCAGCGAGTGGCTCTGGCCACCAATCCAGTACCTTCAGGACAACAGGGAGCACTGAGTCAGCCTCCTGCGAAGGCTGAGGGCCAGAGGCTCCCTCCAGAGCCCTTGGTGGGAGTCTGCAGGCAAGGCCAGGGACCTGGTGACTGAGGTCCTCAAGCCAAGGCAGCACACACAGGGTCATTTGCTCAGGAGAAGTGGACTCCACATGTGCCGGCCGCCTCCCTCCTCCTTCCACCTCAGCTTCATCAAACCTTGGGGCCTACTGGACAGAGCCAGCCCCAGTCAGGGTGGGTCTTCACCCAACTCAGTCGCTGACTCAAGCACCAGGCACTCTAGAAACACCATCACAGACACACCCACAGGTCTCCTTACTCTCCCCAGGGCAGCTCTCAAGTCAATCCAGGTGACAACCAAGACTAGTCAGTACAGGAGGTAACATCACAACATCATTTATGTGTCCACTACTGCCTTCTCTCCAAAACCAGCTAAAACCAGTGAGACAAAGGGCAGAGAGAACGCGTCTCTGATATTGTCATGAACTTAAGCGCAGAAGCCCTCTGGAAAACCCCAGCAGACAGAGTTCAGTGGTAGCCACAACAAGGACGGGTTAATTCAAGGTAGACGACGACGGAGGCTTGTTTATAATCCAAAACCGACCAACATACTCTGCCGCGTGAGGAACTTGCAAAAGCTCCTGACAGGACCCAGCTCTCTTGGTGGTCAAAGCTCTCAGCAACTTACCTGAGTGGTATTGGATAGAGAGCGGCCATGACAAGCTCACAGCAGGTTTCATCTCAGATCTGGAAGAAAGAACAAGTGGGAAGAGTGAGTCTCCCTGAGCTGAGCACTCAGCGTTTAGGATGGGAAGTGTCTCGTTATTGGCTTTAAGGAGACACAGCTCAATGAGATCCACGAAGGGGTCAGGGACTCAGCCACAAAGACACGCTCACCCCATGTTAGACAAAGATGGGGAGTCAATTCAACCGAAGAAGTGCAGAAATATCTAAGTCCACTCTCTTCTATCAAACACTATAAACTCCTGTTTAGGACAAGGGAATTAGCCGGGCATGGTGGCGCATGCCTTTAATCCCAGCACTCGGGAGGCAGAGGCAGGTGAATTTCTGAGTTCGAGGCCAGCTTGGTCTACAAAGTGAGTTCCAGGATAGCCAGGGCTATACAGAGAAACCCTGCCTCAAAAAACCACAAAAAAAAAAAAAAAAAAAGCAAAGGAATTCAGATATTTTTCTCTCTATCACCTTGTAAGAGTTTGATGCAAGTACTTGAATCCCCCCACCCAGGAAAACCTTGGTTTACACAAGGCCTCCTACTGCATTCCACGACGCTGATGGCTAATGGCAGTGACACCCTTCCCTTTTTTTCCTTCATTCACCAATTCTTGTCAGACTAGCCAATTAAATAGCACACTAAGGTCTGATCCCAGCCAATTGGGAAAAGACCCAGTCACCATCTGACTTAGACAAACCAAATGCACATACTGGCTCTGTGTGTTTGTTCTTCTGAGCACACCCTTTGGATCAAAAGGTATGTTTGTCTTGGAATGGGGGGTCTCTTTCTTTGCAACCCTGAAATTATTTCTCACAGAGGGATTATTATTTAAAAGCAAAACAGAAAACACTGTTGAAGCAACTAAAACAGCCACACACACAACGAAGCAGTAAACTTTAACCCAAGTTTCACAACTGACACAAAACTTATCCACAGAGCATCATAAACTTAAATACAAAAGTATTAACATCCAGAGAAGCAAGGCAAGGATCTAGAGAGCTGTCTCCTTTGCTACAGTGCCTGCTGCAGAACCATGGAGACCTGGGTTCAGACCCTCAGCATCCCTGTAGAAGCTGGGACCCTGTGTTTGTGCAACAAAAATTGGCTCCAAGGTTCAGAGGTTGACTGAATAAGCCCTGTCACCCTCAGAAATGTAGAGGGGGGAGGAGCAAGCTTCACTCTTCCAGAAGTCCACAGGAGGCAATGTGAATTAAGAGGACAAAGTACCTTCCCAAAGACACTCACGTCTGAGAGAGGTCCATCACTCTGACAAGGACCAGAGAGACCAAAAGGGAAGGACACAAATTGGAGCCTAGAGAGGTTCCCAGTGTGGTACTCTGGCTGCCTTAGTTTAAGCCTGAGGTGAGAGCAGCATGGTAATGAGGATTGTGGAGAAGGAACTGCTCAACTCATGCCTACCAGGGAGCAAAGAGAGTGACAGGAAGAAGGGGGTGTCCTTCTTGGAGCAGCCATGCTAACTATTCCCCAAATCAGGCCCCTCTATCTGAAGTTCCACCATCTCCCAGGGTCTGTTCTGACTGTGACTCCCTGGATGGATTAGCCCACAGCCTCACCACTCAGGCGGCTGCGTGACTGTGGGAGCTTTCTGGGTACTTTCCTCCACAGCACACACCTCACTTTCCTCCTGAGTTCTTGGAAAACCAAGGTTTGTTTCTTTCTTTGTTTGTTTTTGCCTCAGCAAAGCTGGGACTCATCACACTGTTCTCCGGAGCTAGTGTTTGTAAGTACAGTCTAAAGTCCTGTGTGGGTGGCTGCAGGACACATCGAAAGGCCAAATTCAGTCTTGCCCTGGGCATGAGTCCTTGGATTTCCAGCAGTTTCTAACAGCCAAAGATTGAGAAAGCTGGCAGACACTGGGTTAATAATGGTCGTCACCGAATTTTTTGCAATGGCCCTTTGATAACTTTTCATGAAAATTATTGTCAGTCAATGTGATAATAACAAGGAAGACAGGAAGACTTCAAGTTTGAGAGAGAGACAGAGACAAGGAAAGACAGGGAGAGACAGAGAGAGACAGGGAGAGACAGACAGACAGACACACACATACCAAGAGCGGGGGGGGGGGGCGTGTAAAAGCAATGGAACAGAGAAGGATCCATGTTGCAAGACACTAGAACTGAAATGTGGCAGGCTCTCCTTTCAGGACAGGACAGTCCTGATGAAGAGGCCAGGGACTGTGAAGGCTCACCTGTCCTCAGGCCTGTGCCCTACTCCTTAGTCAGTCTCTGGTATCCACCATAGGGACAGAAGAATGACATCCCTGAGAATCAGCATAAAGCACATTTCTGTCATCTGGAGGGGGTGGCAGAGAACATCTTCCCCATGTGACATGACTGAGGCAGATTTCCAGTAGGACAGGGATGGTGGAGGAAAGAGAGTGGGGCTTGGGATGTGCATGGCTCCAGACAACCCTGACTCAGTCTCTGAGGTTGAAAATGGAGAAGAAAAAAGAACAACGACTGAGGAGCTTCTCAAAATTCCTGTGGGAGAATCCAGGAGAGTTCGTGCAGAGGTTTTGTTCTTTCAAGCTAGCTCAGCTCCCACCATCTCAGGTAATCCACACCCTGTGGAGCCCTGCCAGTTCCTAACCTGGAGGCCCACTTCTTCTGGCGTCTACCATGTACCAGGCAGCCCATCAGAGGCGGCAACCTCCCAGCAGTGCTGAGAAGGCCTGATGCCCCGGTGCCTGTTGCAGGGCGTCCTAAGTCTTGTCCTCCAGTCCTTCCTTCTCATCTGAGGGATGTTTACATGACCACAGAGGCTTCATTTCCTGTGGCTGTGGTAAAACACCCTGACAAGTCAACTTAGGGGAAAAGGGCTTATTTACACTCCGTTGCTGATTACAGTCCATCATGGTGGAGTAGAAGCTTGGGAGAGCTGGCCACACTTCTGCAGTCAAGAGCAGAGAGCAGCGAGTCCAGGTTTGCATGCCCACTACCACCTCTTCATACAATCCGGGACCCAAACTCAGGGAAGAATGGTCCCTCCCACCTTAGGGCCCCCACATCTATTAAGGTTATCAGCACCCCCTCCACTCAGACCTGTACACAGGATATCTCATCTAGGCGATCCCTGTTGAGACCCTCTTCTCAGATGACTCTAGGTTGTGTCAACTTGATATTCAAACTAAAGCTCACTCTAGGTACAGTGATGTATAAAACAGGTTGGTAGGGGCTGGAGAGATGGCTCAGTGGTTAAGAGCACTGACTGCTTCTGAAGGTCCTGAGTTCAAATCACAGCAACCACATGGTGGCTCACAACCTTCCGTAATGAGATCTGATACCCTCTTCTGGAGTGTCTGAAGACAGCTACAGTGTACTTACATATAATAAATAAATAAATCTTTAAAAAAAAAAAAAAACAGGTGGGTAAAGCAAACATTTTCTGACAGTAGATCATAAATAATTTCTTTTAAATAATTCTTTGGTATGCATGTAA
Organism: Mus pahari; assembly: GCF_900095145.1. Taxonomy (NCBI): domain Eukaryota; kingdom Metazoa; phylum Chordata; class Mammalia; order Rodentia; family Muridae; genus Mus; species Mus pahari. Next base: position 47,501,162 of record NC_034590.1, on the reverse strand, counting down.
TTTCACTGTTCATTAAAACTGAATACAAATGTTTGTACCTGGGGCTGGAGAGATGGTTCAGTAGTTAAGAGCACTGACTGCTCTTCCGAAGGTCCTGAGTTCAAATCCCAGCAACCACATGGTGGCTCACAACCATCTGTAATGAGATCTGTGCCCTCTTCTGGAGTGTCTGAAAACAGCTACAGTGTACTTGCATATAATAGATAAATTTAAAACAACAAATGTTTGTACCTGTGAGGTGGATGTGCTGTTTGTCCGACACAACCCAGTCTAACCTTAGACATCGCTGATAGCTACACGCAGTGTAGTCGGGGTGCTCCAGAGGAGCACACGGACAGGATGGGTTAAAAGAATTTATCTGGGAACAGAGAGATGGCTCCGCAGTTAAGAGCACTGGGTCTGATTCCCAGCACTCACATGGTAGTTCTCCACCATCCCTAGCTCTAGTTCCAGACAATCTGCCATCCTCTGCTGGCCTCCGCATACACTGTACACACACATAGCACAGATATACAAGCAAGGGAAACACCCATGTGCATAAAGCACAAATAAAAGCTACATTTTTACAATGAATTTATTAAATCAGCTTACATTAATTTTTTTGTTTGTTTGTTTTGTTTTTTTGAGACAGGGTTTCTCTGTGTAGCCCTGGCTGTCCTGGAACTCACTCTGTAGACCAGGCTGGCCTCGAACTCAGAAATCTGCCTGCCTCTGCCTCCCGAGTGCTGGGATTATACATTAAATATTAACAACTGTTTCTCATACCTGAGAGGAAGAGAATTTGGTGGTCTCTAGGTCCTTGGGGCAGGGAGCCTCAGCAGTGGGAGGAGCATGTCCTCCTCCTCCCCACCCCACCCCCAGCTGTGTGTCACTGGAGAAACCAACACCTGGTAGTTTTGCAGTTCACAAAGAAGGATGTTTCAACAATCCCTGTCCTACACCAAAGGCATGGAAGGTTCCCGGAAGCCGCTGGTCCTCACTCAACAACGGGAGTCTGGAAGCGCTGGCTCTGATAGCAAGAAGGAGGCAGCAGCAGTAGGGGGAATGGATGCTGTACAGGAGCAGAGGATGGGTGAGCAGCCTTCCCTCTGTTCTGTTCATCTGCCATGCTAGCAGAAAGCACCACCGCTCTGCAGGCCTGCCTCAGCAGGACAGTCAGGATGGTGTTCTAGCGAGGATCCCTGCTCAGGTGAGTCTCATGTGTTCCAAACTGATACTAAACCAACCATCACCCAACTCAGAGGGACCATGTAAGAAGATATCACAAGTCTTTGTCTGGGACTGAACCATTATGTTTCTATAAGAGCAGAAAACATTAGATGCACAGTAAAATCACTGCGATTCCTAACACGTAATAGTCTCAGATCTGATCTGTGGTGTTCTCGGCGGCATGCAACAGAGCCGAGCAGTCCGTGCACTGCGAAGTGCGCATGCGTGTGCTCGGAAGCAGGGCCGTAGTGAACATTCATAAGGCAACATGGGTCAACGCTGCAAAGAATATCTCCGATCCAGTGTAAAGTTGGTTCCATACAAAGTTTGTGACTGTTACAAGTTCGAAACTTTTACTGTTGCCAGATTTTTCACAGCCTCCTCTTTCACGTGACATTACCCACAGTTTGAGGAACTTTCTTGAGCTGGCGAAAAAAGAGAGGATCCTTACAGAATATGATAATGAACTTGGCACCGAAGGTTGGAACACAGACTGGGGCAACTTTCATAGGGTTGTCACTAAGACAAGCCCGTCATCATGAGAGGCAGTGAGCCAGGGCTTCAGGGGGAACTGTGAGGAATGGTCCTTAAGTAACCTCCCCCAGTGCCAGGAGAATAGCCCCAAATCCCTCAAACACACAGTTTGCTTCCCTTGCTGCTGAGAAATTTCAGTTCCCCTCTGGTGTATGTAATAAATATGCAGGGTGTCCTCCATCATCCACTGACCCAGGATGGAGGAAAGAAAGGATGCCTAAGTGTGCTTGGCTGAGCATCTCTGCCTGCACCTTCAAGTCTGAAAATCCTTGTGCTCCAGCTGGTTCTGGTCTCTTTACGTTGAATGTCAAGAAAGCCCACTCATAGCATCGCCTAGCTTGTCCTGGTAGGCCCTCAGAAGCAGGCTTGTGGCATTTTTCTTCGTTTGCTTTTTTTGTTATTTTTCTTCATGTGTGTGGGTGTTTTGTCTGCATGTATATCTGTGTACCACACATGTACCTGGTGTACAAAGAGGTAAAAGAAGTCATATGTGGTTGTGAGCTGACATGTGGGTGCTGGCAGTCGAACCTGAGTCCTCTGTAAGAGCAGCCAGTGCAGCCAGGAGATGGTGGCACACACCTTTAATCCCAGCACTTGGGAGGCAGAGGCAGGAGGATTTCTGAGTTCGAGGCCAGCCTGGTCTACAGAGTGAGTTCCAGGACAGCCAGGGCTATACAGAGAAACCCTGTCTCGAAAAAGCAAAAACAAAAAACAAAACAAAAAAAAAACAAAAGAGCAACCAGTGCTCTTAACCGCTGAACAATCTCTCCAGACCATCAGTAGTTCTCATCAGTAGTTCTTTTCTTACTTTTATTTTAATCTACACAACAGTTCGGATTATTCTTCCAATATTATATTTCAGGGAAAAAAACTAGTTTATTTAAATGATTTAGACTTAAAGGGAATTTAAATTATATTTAGGACCCAGAGTCAGTCTTTCAGCTATTGTATTTTCTTCTTCTTTTTCTTCTTCTTCTTCTTCTTCTTCTTCTTCTTCTTCTTCTTCTTCTTCTTCTTCTTCTTCTTCTTCTTCTTTTTCTTCTTCTTCTTCTTCTTCTTCTTCTTCTTCTTCTTCTTCTTCTTCTTCTTCTTCTTCTTCTTCTTCTTTTCTTGGATATTTCCTTTATTTACATTTCAAATGTTTTTCCCTTTCCAGGTCTCTCCTCCAGAAACCCCCTATCCCATCCCTCCTCCCCACTGTCACTATGAGGGTGCTCCCCCACCCACTCACCCACTCCTGTCTTCCTGTCCTGGCATTCCCCTACACTGGGGCATTGAACCCTCTCAGGCCCAAGGGCCTCTCCTCCCACTGTTGTCCAACAAGGCCATCCTCTGCCACATATGGGACTGGAACCATGGGTCCCTCCATGTGTACTCTTTGGTTGTTGGTTCAGTTCCAGGGGAGCTCCAGAGGTCTGGCCTGTTGCCACCGTTACTCCCCGCATGGGGCTCCAAACCCCCTCAGATCCTTTAGTCCCTTCTCTAACTCCTCCATCAGGGAACCCCACGCTCAGTCCAATGGTTGGCAGCAAGCATCCGCCTCTGTATTTGTCAGGCTCCGCTACTGTATTCTTTAATGTCAGGACTTTTATTGTGTGTTTTTGCTTTTTAAATACTCAGTGTTGAGCTGCTCAGTGAACACTGATGGGCTCTTGAGTATGGAAACTCAATGTTCAATGCTGTTATAAAACAGCAGGCATTTTACATTCTCATTTTCTATTACAGTGTTGCTTTACCCTAGAAATATAACCTTGGGTGTCTCTGACCAATGGACCTATTTAATTTTAACAGTTAACACAACCATCATCTGCATGGATAACAGCTTTATGTCTTCCTTCCAGTTCTCATGGTTATTTTTCATGGGTAACTGTGTGGGCCTCACAAGAAACCTATCCTTTTCCTGGTTTGGTGGGTGGGAGGAAAAACTCTCAATACTTTGGATCTAATCGGACCACTCAGTCTAGCTCTGTAGCAGGCTGTGCCGACCCCTCCTCGGCTTCACTTCGGGTTTTCTGCCTCCCTCTGCCATGTTGCCCTAGCTCAGACTGTCGGTAGCCTTTGTATAGGGTCCAAGCAGTGTCCAGGCATGTGATACCTTTCTTTCAAGCTGGGTGATTCTTCCTTCACACCTAGAGGGCTACCCTGTCAGTTCTGCATCAATGCTCATGAATCCCCAGATCCCCAGTGAGTGTCCCCAGAAGTGCAAGCCCTGTCAGCTTTGACCAGTGTAGACAAAAGCCAGACATTTTTGCCTCTTCTCTACTTCCAAGCTAGAAGCTGCCAGCGCCTCACAGGGGTGCTCCTCCCAGACTTCCTGCCCTGCTGTGAGTCCCTGGAGTGCTTTGGGATTGTTTTGGGCTTGGCTGTCTGGGAATCCCAGACCAATGGACACTTTTGACTCTTTTGTTGAGCCCTAGTAGCACCCTCCCACCCCATCACTGCCTCTGGCTCTGGCTTTTCAAGACAGGGTTTCTCTGTGTAGCCCTGTCTACTCTGGAACTCACTCTGTAGACCAGGCTGACCTACTGACCGTGAATATGAAGTTTAAAAACAGGTTTTGAACACTATTTACAAGTTGAAAGTTTAAGGATCTCATTACTAGTAAGGAATGTGTATGTGTGTGACTGAGATACTGTTTTTCAACACGTGGTTCACTGAGATAAGCGGCACGTGGGAAGCCAGGCACATTTTCTGTGATAGATGTGGTACTTGGAAGCTGGTTGTCCAATGATAAGGATGATGGGCACAGTTCTTCCAAGTTGTGGGATGCCTGAAAAACCAGTGGGTTCAGGGAAGCCGCTGCCATCTCCAAATACACATTAAAAATGACACTAGTGTTCTGAAGTCATGAGCTGTTGATTCTTGTTTGGGACATCCAGAAGCTATGCCATTAGGTACATGAATAGTTAAGATTGCCCTGTCTTCTTGATGAATTGACCCCACCCCTCTAGTTCTAGGCTTTTCAAGACAGGGTTTCTCTGTGTAGCCTTGTCTGTCCTGGAACTCACTCTGTAAACCAGGCTAATCTCTGTCGATCCACCTGCCTCTGGCTTCCAAGTGCTGTGATTAAAGGTGTGGGCCACCATGCTGGGTTTTCTCCTTTTCTTTTCTTTTCTTTCTTTCTTTCTTTTTTTTAAGGATTTATTTATTTACTTTATGTACAGTATATAAGTACACAGTAGCTGTCTTGAGACACACCAGAAGATTATCTGATCTCATTACAGATGGTTGTGAGCCACCATGTGGTTGAACTCAGGAGTTGAACTCAGGACCTCTGGAAGAGCAGTCAGCGCTCTAAGCCATCTCCAGCCCCGCTTTCTCCTTTTCTAATGTGGGATTTCACCATCTCTCCTAGTTTGGTCTTTAACTGGATGGGCTCAAGAGATCTTCCTACCTCAGCCTCCCTGGTAGTTGGAACTGTAGGCCTATACCACAAAACCTAGCTATTCTATCCATTTGATCGTTTGCTCTCCCTCCCTTCCTCTCTTTTCCCTTCCCCATTCCCTTCTTCCCTCCCAGAAACACTGAGAATTAAGCCCAGTATTGGTCTTGCTAGGAAAGCCCTCTCCACCCTGAGCTACTCCTTCAACCCCTCCCACCCGCTGGGTTCCACTTGTCTTTACATAGAAGGTGTGTTTCTTGTGAAGAACACACAGCTGGTTCTTGCTTCCTGTTTTCCTTTACCACACCAACCATTCTCTACTGTTTGTTTGTTTTCATTTTTGGAGAATGGGTTCTGTGGAGGCTTGGTCATCCTGGAACTGACGCTATAGACCAGGCTGACCTCAAACTCAGAGATCTGCCTGCCTCTGCCTCCCAAGTGCTGAGATTAAAAACTTGAGCCACCACTGCTCAAAAGAGTCATTTTATTCAGCTGCTTGCCTGGAGAAGACGTGACGTCCTCGGGTCTGTGTGTGATGAGGCGGAGTGGCCAGAGGACGGAGGTCTTCTTTCTACTTATTGAAAATATTTTGCCAGGCAGTGGTGGCACACACCTTTAATCCCAGCACTTGGGGGGCAAAGGCAGGAGGATTTCTGAGTTCGAGGCCAGCCTGGTCTACAGAGTGAGTTCCAGGACAGCCAGGGCTACACAGAAACCCTGTCTTGAAAACAAAAACAAAAACAAAAAACAAAAATAGAAAGGAAATGTAAATGAAGAAAATATCTAATAAAAATTTGAAAAAAAAGGAAAAAAAATTTTTTTTCAACAGTTTCTACTTCGAATCACTCTCCATTTTGTACCAAGCATTTCTGAGTTGTGACTGACATCTTCTAGCATGTCCTGCTGAACACCGCCCTCTTCGTTGGGAGTCTCCTCCTTCACAGCTGTCTCTCTCTCCCAGGCTCCATACCTTGCAGAACACTGCCAAAATCTGAGTCTTAATTTCAGTGGAAGAAACTACTTTAAATTATTAATTAACCAATCATTATTCTGTGTGTGCATAATTCCCTCACGCTTGGGCACTCATCCCATGGTGTGGTGCAGAGGTGAGAGGAAACTGTGGAGTTTTTTCTCTCTCTCCCTTTCTGTGAGTTCCAGGGATGGAGGCCCGGTTCACTGAGCCTGTGCGGCGAGCACCTTTCCCCCCCGCTGAGCCATTTTACCAGGCACTGTCTTCACTAACGGCTCCACGGTTTATGGTTTCCCTTCCTTCACTGCCCTCTGCCGGGGGGAGGGGGAACTGTAGCAGTCTTTTACCATTTCGATCCTGGAGGGCGCAAAGTCCATGAGAGAGTTGCTGAGATACTGCGGACCAGCGGGTGAAGTACAGACAGCATTTTCTCCTGCAGGCTGCTCTGGACTGTGTGCGCGCGGCCTCTCCTCTTGGATTTTGAAAAGCACGTGCGGGCGTGCAGAGGACCCGAGGCATTTAGAAGTTACTTTTGGTTCTAAGACAAGTGGTTTGGTTTGGTTTGGTTTGGTTAATTTATTTTATGTATATGAGTACACTGTAGCTGTCTTCAGACACACCAGAAGAGGGCATCAGATCCCAGGACAGATGTGTAAGCCATCATGTGGTTGGTTGAAATTGAACTCAGGACCTCTGCAAGAGCAGCCAGTGCTCTTAACCACTGAGTCTCTCCAGCCCCACCCTCCTTTGTTTTTAAATGTCACTAAGTATCACTGTGCATGTGTCACAAACATATGTAGAAGATAGAGGACAACTTGAGGGAACTGGTTCTCTCCTTCTACCGTGGGAGTCCTGGTGCTGAATCTCAGCTCATCTGGCTTGGTGGCAAGTGCCTTGACCTGCTGAGTCCTCTTTTGTTTGGCTCTTCTTGTTCTTGTTGTTAATATTTTATTTACTGGACCACACTAGGTTCTTGATTTGTAAGAGGATCATTAACCAACTTTATTTTAATTTTGAAATGGATCAGAATTATTTTTCCGGGCTGGTGAGATGGCTCAGTGGGTAAGAGAACCGACTGCTCTTCCGAAGGTCCTGAGTTCAAATCCCAGCAACCACATGGTGGCTCACAACCATCCGTAACAAGATCTGACGCCCTCTTCTGAACAGCTACAGTGTACTTACATATAATAAATAAATAAATCTTTCAAAAAAAAGAATCATTTTTCCAATTTTTATTAGATATTTACTTCATTTACATTTCAAATGCTATCCCGAAATCCCCCTATACCCTCCCCCCTCCCCTCCCCACCCACTCCCACTTCTTGGCCCTGGCCTTCCCCTGTACTGGGTCATATAAAGTTTGCAAGACCAAGGGGCCTCTCTTCCTGGATCAGAATTTATGATTGCAAATTGGGACATGTCTTTTTGATTCTGAACACACACACACACACACACACACACACACACACACGTCTCTGCATGGAACCAGAGTATATGGCACTCCCTTCCCCCACCACCACCTCTACCCTACCCCCACCTTTTTCTCAGCATAGATGTCTCTGGCAGACAAAAGGGAGCATGGCCTGGTCCCCGAACTAATATTGCAGTCCCTCTTCCATGCCAGCACCCCCTTCCCTCCCTGAGTGACAAGAAGCATTCTGTGGTGCAGATGGCTCCTGCCTGAAGGAAGCAGGAGCCAATATCCTCGAAGTGATAAAAGCCCACTCTTGGACTATGGGAAAGAGGCAATTAAGTGTTCCCAGACAGCTGAGACCAGTCTGCTTCTGATAATGCAGTGGGTTACTTTTTCCCAGGTCAGGAAGGTCCCTGTCCAGCTGCGCAGTCCCACCCTGCTGTCTGAACAAATGTTATCAGGTTGGAAAGATGGCATTCCTTCACCCCTCCCCAGTCATGTGACACCAAAGCTTGAGATTTGTGTGTATGTGTGTGTGTTTGTGTGTATGGAGTATCTGTGTGTGTATGTGTGTGAGTGTGTGAGAGTGTGTGTGTGTGTGTATGTGTGTGTGTCTGAGTGTGTGTGTATGAGTGTATGTATGTGTGTATGCGTATGTGTGTGTGTCTGAGTGTGTGTGTGTGTATGTGTATATGGTGTATGTGTATGTGTGTGTATGTGTGTGTGAGTGTGTGTGTGTGTGTGTGTGTGTGTGTGTGTGTGTGTGTGTGTATCAAGCCCCTGGACTAGAGCATCGCATTCCTAACCAGGAAATACTTGTAGGCTTGCAATCTGGGTCAGACGTCAGACTCATATAACAAAGACTCTCTCTGTTCTTGCATTGGACTCACAGTTCCTGGCGATCTCCTGGGGTTCCCATTTGGCAGTTGGGGGTTGTTTAGGGTTTTTTTTTTGAGACAGGGTTTCTCTGTGCAGTCTTCCCTAGCTCCATAGTCCAGTTTAACCTTGGAGATCTGCCTGCCTCTGCCTCTGCCTCTGCCTCTCTGCCTCTCTGCCTCTCTGCCTCTCTGCCTCTCTGCCTCNCTCTCTGCCTCTGCCTCTCTGCCTCTCTGCCTCTCTGCCTCTCTGCCTCTCTGCCTCTCTGCCTCTGCCTCTGCCTCTGCCTCCAAAGTGCTGGGATTAAAGGCGTGTCCCCACTAGCATCTGGCTTTGTTTGTTGTCGTTGTTTGTTTGTTTGTTTTTAAATCTCATGTCTCTGGTGGCTCAGGCTGGTGTCTAACCTGCTATGTGGCTGAAGATGAGTTTTAGTTTCACAGTGAAATATACACAGAGCCGGGCGTGGTGGCGCACGCCTTTAATCCCAGCACTTGGGAGGCAGAGGCAGGTGGATTTTTTTTTTATGCCAGTTCAGCACTCAGGAAGTGGAAGCAAGAAGATCAGATATATCGCATTTAAGTTTGCACGGGCCCCACATTATGTATATTTCTTTTTCATTTTACTTTTTTATTATTTATTTATTTATTTATTTATTTTTGGTTTTTTGAGACAGGGTTTCTCTGTGTAGCCCTGGCTGTCCTGGAACTCACTTTGTAGACCAGGCTGGTCTCGAACTCAGAAATCCGCCTGCCTCTGCCTCCCAAGTGCTGGGATTAAATGCGTGCACCACCACGCCTGGCTCGCGGACCAGCTTTCAATTACAGTGAAATGTACAGATTTCATTAGTGAAGGATTAGGTTACCATAGTCAAGAATGTACATTTTTATATGGGTTTGCTTTGATGGTGCATACATTAAAATTGAAGCAATGTGGGAAAAACTTGGCACGTGTGGTCCCTTAGCAGAGATGACAGAAACTCACGAGCACTTTCCCTTTTTGTGAGGAAACATGTTGTAGTAGTCAGAATATGTGGGCATTTGGCCGCGGAAAAGCCTGGGTTTGATCCCCATCTACTCTGTTTGCATTAAGCAAGTCTTCTAACTCTGGGCCTCAGTTTCCTCACTTTTAATAGCAGAGAGGAAACTTTAAGATGATTGCAGGGCCAGTCCAGACAGAAGACTCCGTGGAGTGAGCTGCAGTCCTTGTCTGATGGAAAGCTGGCAGGCTGCTGTGCTGTCCCTGCACAGCTGAGCTAAGCGGTTCCAAAGTAGCCAAAGAGGGTCTTAGGTGTGAATGCAGGATCCAGAGGCAACTTCTTGGGGAGAATAATCCTGACAAGTTTAAGAGCAATGGCATTGTTCTTTAGTTCTGAAGCCAAGAGACTAGATGACCTCCTTGTAACTTGCTGCCTGGAGCATCCACACTGAGCCGCCCCCTTCCCCCCTCCTCCTCCAAAACAAGAGCGCAGATGGTGCACATAGAGCACAGATGGTGCACATAGAGCACAGATGGTGCACATAGAGCACAAATGGTGCACACAAGAGCACAGATGGTGCACACAAGAGCACAGATGGTGCACATAGAGCACAGATGGTGCACACAAGAGCACAGATGGTGGACACAAGATAGTCAAGGTTTCACACTACCAAGTTCTACTTGGGGTGGGGATTTATTTAGGGACCATCCAAAATCAGCTTTGAATATATCCCTGTATTCCCTTCTGACAATGGATCTGTAACACTGGAGCTGTATTGATGGAGCCCACGGAAGTCTCTAGGGAAGACCCTGGTACTCAATAAGATTTCATCATCCAAAGGATGAAGCATGGGCTCAGAGGTTAAGAGCACTGACTGCTCTTCCAGAGGTCCTGAGTTCAATTCCCAGCAACCACATGGTGGCTCACAACCATCTGTAATGGGATCTGATGCCCTCTTTTGGTGTGTCTGAAGACAGTGACAGTATATATATATATATATATATATATATATATATATATATATATATATATATATATATATATATATATATATATATATAAATATATATATATATATAAAAGAAAGAAATTGGACTCAGTAAAGAACCAAACAGCCACACTGCCAAGGCTGTCTCCTGAAACGACAGGGGAAAGATTTTCAGGGTTAAATTGGACAGGGGGAAATGGGAAGTTTGTGAGCAGGGGAGGGAGTCTAGAAGCTAGCATTAATTTTAAGACAAGTTAATAGCCACCACAGTCATGTGTTAATTGAAAGGCACAAGTTTCTCTTGCCAGATAAAAGGAGAATAACTCTCTTTTTAGCAAGCAGGAGCTTTCTTCAAGTCCTCGCAGGAGGAGGGACATTTGTCTAAATGCCCAACCTTGGTAAAGGGACTTTCTTGGGGAATCAGACATCCCAGCCAGGCGTCTGGGACATCCCAAACTTTTGTTGATGATAAAGGGTCAGGAGTGATGTAGTCTCTTCTGTAAATAATTCCTGCTGAACTGGGGGACGTTGTCAGGGCGCGGGATGGCTGGAATGTTGGTAAAGAAGCTGGGAAGGTCAGGCAATAGCCACAAACATCTGGCTTTTCATCTTTGCCCAGGTTCTGTGGGGCTGTCTGAGGCTAGAAAGGTACAAGCCACTTTGAAGTAGTCTAGACTGCTGCTCCAAAGCAAGCACTCAGGCTGGTAGGCGATGGCAGGAGGTCTGGGGAAACTCCATCAGAAGCATCTGCTACGGGGAACACTCATTATCACAAGAAATATGGAAATCAGTGGGCCAATGAGGTGTGAGAGCCAAGGGCCCATAGGAAACCAAAATGAGAGTTCTGCAAAGGAATTGGCCCCTGGTGGCCCTAGAGTCTTTTCCAGCTCCGATACGTGTTTCATCCTTTCTTCCACCTGGCCAGACTGGTTTACACAGTCATGGCAGTCTTCTTTGAGAAAGAGACAAGTGCTTCCCCTTTCAGCAATTAGCCAACCAAGGGCCCTTCAATGTTGCAGGCCCAACAAAGCCAGAGAAGCGAGCTGGCTTTAGAGACATTGTAGCGCCAAGGGTTGACTCCCTGGATGGTATCTACTGCTGAGATAGATACAGACTGTGACCCAAGCCACCCGTGGCCAACCCTGAGGAGCCACGGAGGCTGCCAGGGGAATCCATAGGCACTACCAGGAGGGCTATGGCCCGTGGATCTCTGGGTGAAACTTAGAGGGGGCATAGAATTCTCCTTCCGTGAAGAGGGTGACCGGGGAGTCGTAGAACGGGGAGCAGGGACCATGAATAGATTTGTCTGTACCCTGGTAAAACTTGAATCGGCACCAGAGTAGGGTTCCTTCCTGGGCTAGTAAGGCTCCTTCCTGAAAGTGTGCTGATGAGGGGGCAGATAGGATGAGAATAGATATTGAAGAGGCCTGGAGTCTCCAGAGAGTGAACAGGCACCGAGACAAGAGGCTGAGATGCCTATTTAATATATCAAAGCAGACCTGGCCTTCAGATTCTCCTAGCATCTCCTAGCATCCAGTCCCTACCCAAGACAGGGTGTGGCTGGCATACCCCACCTTCTACCCTGGACTCTCCAGCCCAGGGCCTGGGCTGCCCTTCCCACAGAGGCTCTTCCCTATGTAACCCAGACATTTTGGGTACCATACCCCTTGTACCTTTTGCCTCCTGGCTGCTGTACACTGCTGTTCTCTCTCTCTCTCTCTCTCTCTCTCTCTCTCTCTCTCTCTCTCTCTTCCTCTTTGTTTCTTCCCACATGACTCAGGATCATGACCACTCTGCACACTAGCCGATGTGTCTGCCTCTGCCTCTGCTCTCCCACGTGCGTGTCTATAATAAATCTTCTGCTCCACCAAGCCAGAGCAGGCACGGCCTTTCCTCTTTATTTCTTTTTCTTGCTGATAATAAGGAGGAGGAGGAGATGGTTTGGGGGTTACAGAAATGGTTTAGGGTAATATGCGTGAGAGAAATAGTTGTGACCAGGGGTTGTCGCTAGAGAGCACAAAGGGAGCTTGATGTTAGGTTAAGGAGCTCACTGTTGCCGCCATAAATTCGGAGGAGATGCAGGGATTCGTTCAGAATAGTCTTCCTAAAGGAGGTCTCACAGAGCTTAGACTGTAGGACGATTCCAGACCACTGACTAGCCTCTACCTTATCATCTAGAGGGTGGCAGGTGAGAGATCTAAAACTTACCACTCTCCCTCTATGAGACGTGCTAGCCCCTGTCATACAGGAGTAGATTTGCCCTGCAGACGCTTGGACCCACTTTGTATCCCAGGGGGCATCCCAGATGGTGAACATAACCACACCTACCATGGGCCTATGGTGGAGGTGCCGAGGCTGTACGCTCTGTCCTGGCCCAGAGGGATCCTTGGTGTAGGATGAGTTTGTTTGGCTTTGGAGAAGAGAAAGGTACAAGACAACGGCTTGCCAGAAGTTAGACAGAAAGTGAAACCAAGAAGTCTTTTAGATTGTATGGCATAAATCTGGAGTTTCCCTGGTTTGTCTGCATCCTGCTGTGTGGCAGGTTCAGAGAACACAGAGAACCTCCAACAGGAGAGTGAAAAAGAGCCATTCTCTGGGGTGGGTGGTATAGGCAGGAAAGCTTAAACTTCAGAGCTCCTGTAGACTGGCACCTTTACTTATCAGATAAGAGGTCAGGAGCCCGTTTGAGCTATGACAGAGGTTCTCAAAACCCAACCACACTCTAAGCTTGAGGGACTGTGAGATGGGCTGCCCAAGAGCAGGCCCAGGCATCACGTTCTGAACCAAGGTCCTGAGCCAGGAAGAGGCTTTTTTCCTGAAAAATAAAAATTTTTCTTTGAGATTATATCATTTCTCCCTTTCTTTTCTTTCCTCCAAACCATCCAATGTACCCTCCCCCAGTCCCTTTCCAATGCCCAGCATATATGCATGTATCCCCGGCATATATGCATGTATTCCCGGCATATATGCGGATATCCCCGGCATATGTGTGTACAGACTTTCTCCTACTTTCAGCTCTCTTTAGTTGCTTGTACTGCTTTGTTATTTAAGGTTGAGACCTCCAGAGAATTCTAGAAAGGAGCCTTGCCGGGCATGGTGGCACACGCCTTTAATCCTAGCACTTGGGAAGCAGAGGCAGGCGGATTTCTGAGTTCGAGGCCAGCCTGGTCTACAAAGTGAGTTCCAGGACAGCCAGGGATACACAGAGAAACCCTGTCTCGAAAAAACAAACAAACAAACAAACAAACAAAAAAAAGGAGTGTGGGAAAGAAAGGAGACAAAGAGGGAAAAAGAGAGGGGAGGGAGAAGAGGGAAGAGGCCCGAGGCCCTGGGAGGACCGACAGGAATTGGGGTGGGGATGCCAGAGAGTGTAAGGCAAGAGTTCAGCCAGTCCTTTTATAAGGACCAGGCTCCTAGCAGCCTGTTGCTAGGTAACTGTTGGGCGGAACCTAGAAGAAATGATATCAGCTTGGGCTTTAGCTAGGCGCTACATAATGGAACCTTTGGGGAGTGCAGCTGAGTGTGAGGAAGTTGAGCCACGTCGGGGCTGTGCCCTGAAAGGGGCTGCTGCTGGGACCCCACCCCGTCTGTGTCTCTCTTCTCTTCCTGGCTGACTTGAAGTGAGACTTTGCCCCCCAACTCCCCGCCGCTGCCACGCACTTCTGACACAGTGCCCTGCCTTGCCACAGACCTGAAGCAAGGAGCTCACGGACCATGCATAGGGACTTCTGAAATCGGAGGCCCTTGAAATATGATTACATCAGGTATTTTATCTCTGTGATGGAGCCCTGATTAATACACCAGGGAAGATAGATGGGGAGAGCGTGGTGCTATCTGGGGACAGGCTGAGCTCCCCTCACACCTTCCCCACCTTCCTCACCCTATCAGACACTAATATCCAATCCTCAACAGCACCCCTCCCCCCAATCCCAAGCAGTAGGTATCTTGGGGAAGTACAAGTAAGGGAAGACACAGGGCACAGAACTGAGGCAAAAGGGCGCCCTCTTCTGACCATTTTAGGAAAACCTCTATGGAATGTCCAAGGAAGCATTCCTGGATTCCATGGCACTCAAGAAGTCGAAGAAGTCCAAGAAGCTGTTGGGAGCTGGTTCAGACGTTGCCCATGGCCATCTGTGCATGTGTTCTTAGAGCAGGAGAGGAATTCCTGGCTGAGAGGGAGTCAGACCTGATCAGGGGTATAACCCACACAGGTCGCATTAAAGAAACGACAAAAATCACAGGAGGATAAATCACAAGCCGAGGCTTCAGAGGGTCAAGTGCTGGGCTGTGGAGAGAAGCTGAGGTCACGGCCCTCCCCTTCACACAGTCCTGTCAGGGCCCCTGAGGGTGCTGGGGAGGGAGATGCTATTTACCTGTGCCTGAGCTAAGAGTGTAGAAGAGGAAGGATGAAGGAGAGAGAGAGACAGAGAGAGAGAGAGAGCACGAAGATGTACAGTTTTTTGTTTTGTTTTGTTTTGTTTTGCTTTTTGTTTTTCGAGACAGGGTTTCTCTGTATAGCCCTGGCTGTCCTGGAACTCACTTTGTAGACCAGGCTGGCCTCGAACTCAGAAATCTACCTGCCTCTGCCTCCCGAGTGCTAGGATTAAAGGCGTGTGCCACCACATCCGGCAGATGTACAGTTCTAAACAGCCTTCTGATATTAAGTCAGACAGCCCCAGAGCCTGCTGTCTGTTCCATGTCCTCTCCATCTTCTCCCTTGTATCCTTTGAGATATTGGAGTGATGAGGCAGACGCCCCTAAAGAGAAGACCACAACCTCTGCCCCTCCCCCCTTCCTCCCCTCCCCCGCTGGTGAATCTGTCTCTTGTGCCAGAGAATGTGGCTGGCTTCCCTCCTGTCTAAGTCAAAACAAAGGGGGCTGGAGGGCCAAATGGGAACTTGGCTCCCTTTCTGCCCGTGGCCGTGGCCGAGGGACTCCTTCCTTCTGAGCTTCAGACCAGTCTCGAGGAAACTGCAGGAAAGCCAGGCCAGGGGGAGGGGGGGGGTTCCAGTGCCTTCTGGGAAATGCAAATGGACTTGGATTGTGCTTTCCAAGGGTTCTGTGGGTTTGCCTCAAGGCAAGGCGATCTGACCACAATTCAAAGTCCTCAGCACTCGCCCCACAGGACAGAGGGACCAAGAACCTGTAGTGCCTGCTTGTGAGTGGCCCAGGCATTTTTGTATTAGGAGATGAAACTGTTGTGCCCTAGGTCCAAGGGAAACCCAGTCGAGCCCAAGAACTGCCAAGTCCGCTGCAACTCGCAAAAGTCTTTTATTTGCAAGTTCGAACTCAGTTCGTCCTCCTAGCACTCACTCACTGCGTGAATGCTGGCAGAAAACACTGGGTTTGTATACGGTATAGGAATAGTGTGAATATTTACAGCAAAGGGGAGTAGGGGGTGGAAGAGTACTGAAGAGGGAGGCGAGTAATTCTTGAGCTTGTTATTTCTCCAAGGTCTCAAGGAGTTCTTATCAGCAAGAGGGTTGGGTTTTTGGAGACACAGAGTCGGAGAGAATGTCTCCTCATTATAGGTCGTGTGATTCTAATGCTGGGGGGGTGGGGGGTAGGGGGTGGAGCCTGGGCTGCTCGGAGGACATGGCACAGAAACCAGCTTTCTGCACAGTGTGCTTGCCTGGAGGGAGGGGGAGGGAGGATGGAAACCTTGGTCGGGGAATGCAGAGGCAAACTGTACAACACTGAAGTCTCTCTCATATCAGTAATTCCCGAGTTACAACAAAAGCCCACCTGCTGCTGGGCAAGGTGTGTTCCTGGTTCATTTAAGCGAGTCACCTCCCCTGCACTTGGGATTCCTGCTGCATAGACCAGGGGAGCAACGCTCTGGACCTCTTTGTATCTGTTTTATGCTTCATTTCTCTCCACACCATATTTGTTTTTTTCTTTTCACTCTCCTCTGCAGTATATTTTTCTTTTCTCATCGTCTCCCCTTTTCCTTTTCGGGGATCACCCGGATGTGTCAGGGAATCCACCCAGGAGTCCTGTAGATGCCATAGCACAGGCTGGGTGCTCTGCTCAGCTGGAAATGCTCCAAGACCCAAGACTAGGACAAGCTCCTTCCATGTGACGTGGTCAAGGAGAGGAACCGGTGCAAGAGTCAGCCTAATTCCAAAAGAGGTCAGAAGAAGACTCTGGAAAAGCTAGAAAGGCAGCAAAGGCCTGGCGGTGGTGGCGCACGCCTTTAATCCCAGCACTTGGGAGGCAGAGGCAGGCTGATTGCTGAGTTCCGAGGCCAGCCTGGTCTACAGAGTGAGTTCCAGGACAGCCAAGGCTACACAGAGAAACCCTGTCTCGAACACCACCACCCCCACACACACACACACAAAATCAGGTATCTCCTCAGATGTAAATAGAAGTCAGGAGTCCCTCTTCCCTGGAGATCTGGTCTGGAACCCTGAGGCTCTGGGTTGCTGGCAGGAGGTTGTAAACAAGTCCATAAAGACAAAAGACAACTGGGTCTTCCTCTTAGGAATCTCGAGCCAGCTAGGAGGAGCACAGAGTTTACTTACTAACCTCCTATCTACATTCAACCAAGGTCACAGTCCTCCTCCTGCAGACTCAGGGGAACTCCTCCCTCCAGCCCTGTTCTGTTGTAAATCAGGAGCGCTGGCCAACCTGCCTTTCAGCGACTCAGTGGCTGCAGTTTAAGTCTTTACTCATCTTCTCTGGGTGCAGCGGTTGCTATGAGCTACCCTTGTCCACTACGTGACACACAGGCCTTTTAAAAGTCCTGGCCTCAGCCGGGCGTGGTGGCGCACGCCTTTAATCCCAGCACTTGGGAGGCAGAGGCAGGCTGATTGCTGAGTTCCGAGGCCAGCCTGGTCTACAGAGTGAGTTCCAGGACAGCCAGGGCTACACAGAGAAACCCTGTCTCAAAAAACCAAAAAAAAAAAAAAAAAAAAGTCCTGGCCTCGGGGCTGGTGAGATGGCTCAGTGGGTAAGAGCACCCGACTGCTCTTCCNAAGGTCCAGAGTTCAAATCCCAGCAACCACATGGTGGCTCACAACAAGATCTGACTCACTCTTCTGGAGTGTCTGAAGACAGCTACAGTGTAGTTACATATAATAAAAATAAATAAATCTTTAAAAAAAAGTCCTGGCCTCCCCAAATCTGTGTGTCTTGTCCATTCTCTGTCTCCCTGTCTCTGGCTGTCCCCCATCTGTCTAAACACTTGCATTACTAGATTTTTTTTTTTTTCCAAGACATGATTTCTCTGTGTAATATGCCTGGCTGTCCTGGACTTGCTTTGTAGACAAGGCTGGCCTTGAACTCACAGATATCTGCCTGCCTCTGCCCCACAAGTGATGGAATTAAGGGCATGTGCTGCCATGCCCCATTGTACTACTAATTTCCCCTGCCTCCCCCACACACACTAATTTTTTTTTTTAAGATTTATTTTATGTATGTGAGTACACTGTAGCTGTACAGATGGTTGTGAACCTTCATGTGGTTGTTGGGAATTGAATTATTAGGACCTCTGATGGCCCCCAGTCAACCTCGCTCTCTCAGTCCCTGCTTGCTCCGGCCCAAAGATTGATTTATTATTACACATAAGTACACTGTAGCTGACTTCAGACACACCAGAAAAGGGCATCGGATCTCATTACGGGTGGGATTTGAACTCAGAACCTTTGGAAGAGCCGTCAGTGCTCTTACCCACTGAGCCTGAAGGGAAATGAAATTTAAAATGAAATTTAAGGCCTGGGATTCATGCAACTTATGTCCAGAGAAATAGTTGTAAGCTTTGAAGCCTGAGGCGGAGAGCACAGTGAGACAAGCCTGGGCACGCCCAGGCAGGCCATTGTTGAAACATTCCTGGGACTGAACCAAATGTTCCGCTAACCCGCCCCTCAGGTCTAGCATTCCTGCCTTTGCAGGTACATCCGGCAAATGTGTACATTTAAATGAGCCAATCACGGGTAACCGCGCCAATTCTTGCTAGCCCCTCCCCTCCCCCTATAAAAACCCCTAGCTTTCAGGCCACGAGGTTGGTGCCTATACCTGCCATTAAAATACCTCATGTTTTTACATCAAGATGATTTATTCGTGGTTTTTGGGCGTCCCCTTCTCGAGACTAAAGTGGGGAGGGCTCCCCACGAAAGTCTTACAAGCCATCTCACCAGCCCCACTACTAAATCTTTTTATTATTATTATTATTAGATGTTTTCTTTATTTACATTTCAAATGTTATCCCCTTTCCTGGTTTTCCCCTCCAAAAATCCCCTCCCCCGACCCCCTTCTCCCCAAACCACCCACTCCCATCCCTGGTCCTGGCATTCCCCTATATTGGGGCAAGGAGTCTCACATGTACCTGCTATGTGCAAGTCTGTTTATTCATCTGGTGTGTATGTCTAACCATGCTTGAAAGAGAGAGAGAGGGAGGGAGAGAGCCTTGTGTAGTCCAATCTGACTCTGAACTCCTTTGGTAGCCAAAAATGACTGGATTTTTGTTAGTCTAAAAAGGTCAGTTTAGGAACTTTTGGGAAGGTCATGAAACACTTACCCCTAGGGAAGTGAGAGGCTAATTAACATTTCTCAGACCCGGGGGTGGGAACCGAACTGTGGGAACCTTTTTTTTTTTTTTTCCGGTTTTTTGAGACAGGGTTTCTCTGTGCAGTCCTGGCTGTCCTGGAGCTCACTCTGTAGACCGGGCTGGCCTCAAACTCAGAAATCCGCCTGCCTCTGCCTCCCAAGTGCTGGGATTACAGGCGTGTGCCACCACTGCCCGGCACCGCAAGACATTCTTATATTGGGCTAAAGAAATCTCTCAGCCAGTGAAGATTCCAGAGGACCCAGGTTTAATTCCCACTATCTACATGGCAGGCCACAACTGTCTGTAACACCAGCTCTAGACATTGTCATACACAAATATACATAAAACGAAAATAAATAAATCATTTTTATTTATTTCATATATGTGTTTCTTTAGGCAAGCCAGGAGAGGGCATCAGATCCCATTACAGACGTTGTGAGCCACCATGTGGTTGCTGGGAATTGAACTCAGGACCTCTGAAAGAGTACTCAGTGTTCCTAACTTCTGAGAATCTGTCCAGCCCAAATAAATTATTTTTTAAAAGTTCTTATGGCCAGGCAGTGGTAGTGCATGCTTTAATCCCAGCACTTGGGAGGCAGAGGTAGGCGGATTTCTGAGTTCGAGGCCAGCCTGGTCTACAAAATTTCTGAGTTCCCAGGACAGCCAGGGCTATACAGAGAAACTCTGTCTCGAGAAAAAAAAAAAAAAAAAGATTCTATTTGGGAGTAGGGTGCAAGTATGTGGGGCCTTTTCATAGGGATGAAGTTTACTCTCTGAGAGACCAAGTCCAGGATTAGGGCCTAAACAACATTCAGGAAGGATTCCTGTGGAGGCTGGCTCCTCCTAGGATCACTAGGTTTGACCAGTCACCTGTGTCCCAGGTGGTTAGGTGCCATTGATTTCCTAATTTCCTTCCATTGAAGAAAAAAAGCTCAGGTGACTGACAACTCTGTCCTCTCCAAAGCTTACTGTAAGCTGTGCTTCCTACAAGACTTGAATTCCTGGCCCTTCTGAGGGCAGTCATTACAAGCTTTCCACTTTAAGGATTTTGCTTTTGTTTTCAGGCTTGGGGACAGAAGCTAGGGTCTCATGCATGCTAGGGGAGTGCTCAGCCCCTGGACTACACCCCTAATACTTGGTTTAACAGTGGGATTGAGGCAATACTCTGGGGTGGGGGAGAACGGCAGGCCTCAGGGAAAGGTCTACATCTGGCCAATTGTGGACTATGATCTTCAGACCATCTGCTAAGAAGTGATGAAGTACTTCCTATGGGAGGAGCTGGGCCTAGAAACTAGCTCTCAGAAGGCTTGTGCTCAGTAGGATTCCTTTCTGCATCTAAGAGGAAGCTGGGCCCGGCTGCAGGGAGAACCATACTGTGCTGGAGGTGGTGTAGACAAGAGTAATGTCAGCGCCAGGCTGTGAGGCAGGACTGGAGAAACATTTGATCACATAGATGATGTTATCTGTCACATACTTGTCTCCACTGATTCTCCCCCTGCAGTCCGGACCTTTGTGAGCGGGGGTGATTTCACAACTGGATGGACATTGGATGGAGTCTCAGAGCATGGAATGGTTTCTTGTCAAAGGTTTCTTGTCAGTCTCTGAGTCTGACACCAGACTTCCTCCGGACCTGGACTCAGGCAGGAATCTATAAAGGTAGCATGTGCTGGGCCCCACCTCTCAGTCCTCCTCCCACTTCTAAGCATTTATCCCAAGGAACCAATCAGTTTCCGATTAAGGTGCATTGTGTAGAGGAGCTGACCTGTTTACACTAATGAAAAATGAAACAGCCATGAGTTTGACAGCAGATTGCTCCATACATCACAGGACAGGTGACTGCATCCAGAACAAATACATATGACTCAAGGCGAGGCTTAGCTGTGAGGAGACCCCCAAATGAGACTTGTAAATAGAGTTTGATGGAAGGGGTTTATTGTTCCAGTGCTCTGGGGTCGTCATGCACCCAAAGGAGAGGTGACCCCTTCTCTTTCTTTCATAAGCTTTTTGGACAATTTTTGAGGGCAGATTACAACAACAGCAACTAAGCACAAAATGATTGGTGGTTCTGGTGACCTTTACATTAATTGGCAGGGCAGAGAGGGGGACTCAGGGACCTTCCCTAAGGCCTGGTGGGAAGTTCCAAGTTGGGTCTCTCATGACCAAGGAGATGCATTTGTCTCTGTAGTGCAGGGAAGAGTTCTGACATCAGTTGAGAGCTACTTGGACAGAACACAGACAGCTGGTTGCTGATTCATTTCACGGGACTCTTGGCCTTTAGTGATGTTTGGACCACGGTAACATGCCATCAGTTGCAGAGAACTGGCAGCAATGCAAGCCATTCTTAGACTAAAGGGTGTTTTGTCCAGAGGAGGGTCTATCCATGCATGCCCCCTCCTTCCAAAGGCTGGTGTACTTTTCTGTTCATTCACAACTCACCCCTCTTCCCAGCTCCGGGTTGGGGGTGGGGTGGCCTCCTGAATGCCTTGGAAGCTCTCTCCTACTGTGCGGCCCCTTTGATCTCTTTCTTTGAATATTTTGACTGTTTCTGACTTCTAGGTGCTAGATGTGACTTCCTTAGGTTCTCCCATACATTCACTTTACATCACAGGGCTTCAGAAGCCAGGGACTCTACTGTTTGGAGACTTGTGGAGTTACTGGCCTTCTCAGAAAGCTACCCTTTGACCACAACTGAGGGCTGCTATATTTGCAAGTTTGTTTTTTTTTTTTTTAAGATTTATTTGTTTATTATATGTAAGTACACTGTAGCTGTCTTCAGACACTCCAGAAGAGGGCATCAGATCTTGTTACAGATGGTTATGAGACACCATGTGGTTGCTGGGATTTGAACTCCAGACCTTCAGAAGAGCAGTCGGGTGCTCTTACCCGCTGAGCCATCTCACCAGCCCCTATTTGCAAGTTTTGAAATGCATCAGAAAAAAATAACATGGCTTGAGGGATGGAAAGATATATTAATATATATGGTATGAAGTAGACTAAAATGTTAGTGAAAGAATCAGGGTAAAATATAGATGTAAATTCTATGAAAAATTATTCAAACTGACAAGCATCATTGAAACTATTTCTCATTCTTGAGAAGTGAGTTCTACTTGTGTTTTATTTAAATTTGCAAATAATCCTACCATCCAGCTCCACATTCTTTATGTCTGGTTGCCTTAGCAAGTCACCTTGTAGTCCTGGTGAGTTACTGGGTACATTGATTCACCAGTAACACACATTAGACCTATGAAATGAGACATAAGGCACCTAGGGTAATGTGCGTCTGAGAGCTGAAGATGACAATGACAGAAAACACCAGCGGCGAGCTTTGAGAAGACAGCAAAGCTGTTCTCGCTGCCAGAGCGACCTGCGCTCCAGGCGTCAGAAGGATTGGAATGTCCCCACCCTACCCCCCCCCCCGCTGCTGCTGCTGCTGCTGCTGCTGCTGACTGGGAACAGCTGCCTGTGCAATTAACCTGCAGCAACAGCTCTTCAGCCCCTGCGGTCTGAGTCAGCACCCACTGTCTGGCGGAGCAAGTGTCAGCCTTCCTTCACCACCCCCATTTCCTGGTTTAGTTTCCAGTCAGTCTGAAAAGAGCGCCGCAGTTGGAAGGGGCACACAGTTCATCCCAGACTGAGGCTGTCCAACCCGGGGTTCCCTGGTTTTCAGACACTAGAGCAGCTTTCAGGGCTGGTAACATCTTTCCTGATCCTTTGCCCCACTGAACAAAGGGACTTAGGGTGACCTGGGCAGATGGTGAAACCTGTGGTTTCACACAGCGCCCCCAAGGATCCAGTCCACTGGCCTCTTCAGGTGGAGACAGAGAAACCTACTAACCTTAAACCCTTGCTCAACTCAAACCATCCCAGGATCTCACTAGTCAGGTACTCAATTATCCCTGTGGCCCCAGACAACAGATTAAGATGTAAATAATAGACCACTCTGTAATTTTAAATTAGAACCATTAAACCCCCACCTTACAAACAAACAGTCCCTTAAAAATAGTCTTCAGAAAGCACCCTTAGAAGGTTAAACCACAGCACCAACTCTCCACCCAACATGCCAGCAAAGACCCCAGCCTTCCGCTCCCCAGAGCTCAACTGCCTTACTCCCCTTGTGGAAGACAGGATGAAGCCCAGAGTCATTTCCTGACCTTAAATCTCCCAGGTTAAAGGAGAGGGGATCAGAGTAGGTGGGGACTTGATTAGAAAAGATGACATGTCCCAGAGTTTGATTCCAGCTTTTTTTAGCTGTTTCAAATAATTGTATTCACTGGTATCATGAAGCCTGAAAAAATGAGACAAGAATTAAGATAATTGCTCTTTAAGCTTTCACCCTTTTTACTCTCATCTCTAGTCCTCCTTCTCTCTCTCCTATCCCCCCCCTTCACGCGGCCATGGCCGGCCTCTCTTCCTCTTTCTACCTTCTCTCGTTCTCCTTGCCTTTCTACAATAAAACTCTAAAACCATTAAAAAAAAAAAAAAAAAAAAAAAGAATTAAGATAATTAAATTTGCTCAGTCAGGAGTTGGGGTAGGGGGGAGCACACCTTAATCCCAGCACTTTGGACACAAAGAGGCAAGTGGATCTCTATGAGTTAGAGGCCAACCTGGTCTCAGATCAATTTCCAAGACAGCCAAGACTAATCCTGTCTCAAAACAACAACAAAA
Organism: Mus pahari; assembly: GCF_900095145.1. Lineage (NCBI taxonomy): Eukaryota > Metazoa > Chordata > Mammalia > Rodentia > Muridae > Mus > Mus pahari. The sequence goes on along the minus strand of NC_034590.1, from coordinate 47,477,599 downwards.
ATAATAATAACTAAAATAATATGAGAAATTTGCCCACCAGCCTATCCTGAGATAATCCTGAGATAAGCACAAGACAAAGTTATGTTTACATGGTTGAATTTTTTTTTTTTTTCGGTTTTTCGAGACAGGGTTTCTCTGTGTAGCCTTGGCTGTTTTTTTGTTGGGTTTTGTTTGTTTGGTTGGTTGGTTTTTTTTTTTTTTTTTTTTTTTTTTTTGGTTTTTCGAGACAGGGTTTCTCTGTGTAGCCCTGGCTGTCCTAGAACTCACTTTGTAGACCAGGCTGGCCTCGAACTCAGAAATCCGCCTGCCTCTGCCTCGCAAGTGCTGGGATTAAAGGCGTGCGTCACCACGCCCAGCTATGGTTGAAATTTTTAATTGATACCTCTTTTGGGTTGTATGTTTTGGAGTGTTAGAGGCTTGGGGATACGTATGTTTTGTTTTGTTTTGCTTTGTTTTGTGGAGCTGGGGACAGTATTGTGTTTGAACCAGCTTCTCACTGTGTAGTCCCTGCTGGCCTCAAAGCCGCGATCCTGCTGGCTATTGGAGGAAAAGAGGGAAACTGATTTTGGCCTCCGATTTCAGAAGTTCCCATACATGGTCGGTGAGCTCCTTGCTTCAGGTCTGTGGCAAGGCAGGGCACTGTGTCAGAAGTGCGTGGCAGTGGCGGCGGGGAGTTGGGGGGGCAACGGCTCACTTCAAGTCAGCCAGGAAGAGAAGAGAGACACAGACAGGGTGGGGTCCCAGCAGCAGCCCCTTTCAGGTCACAGCCCCGACGTGGCTCAACTTCCTCACACTCAGCCGCACTCCCCAAAGGTTCTATTGGGTTCAAGTAACACCTAGCTGAGCCCACGCTTTCAGTGGGTCTTTGGAGGAAGTCAAGGCCGGGAGCTCAGACGGGGCTGGCACCTGAGGCAGGAGCTCAAGCAAAGGCTAGGCAATTAGGACTGCAGGCTCCCCTTTTGTTTCCAGGGTCACCAGATACCTCTTTATCTGGAGGAAGGCAGCTGAACTGGCTAGTTGAATAATTAATTATAGGAACTTGGGTTAGGCAGTCCTGCGGGACTAGGTTTTTCTTTTTTTCCCTCGGGGGAGGGGGGGGTCGAGACAGGGTTTCTCTGTGTAGTCCTGGCTGTCCTGGAACTCACTCTGTAGACCAGGCTGGCCTCGAACTCAGAAATCCTCCTGCCGCTGCCTCCCGAGTGCTGGGATTAAAGGCATGCGCCACCACGCCGGCTCATACCTTTAATTTTTATAATTTTTTTTCCCTAATATCTGGGGCTGAACTGGGTGGCAAAAGAAAACTTTTTAGCACCCATGTTTAATTACTTTAAGAAGAATCTTAGCAAACGTTGGTTAAAGTTTCTCTGGTCAGTATTTGGTGGAAGGGAAAATTTGCTCCACCCAGGCTGACTTCTTTGCCAGTGATTCCCCATCAGTGAAAGCCACTGATCAATACAGGATTGACAGAAACTCATAGAAAGACACAGGCACTCAGAAAAGGCAACCAGGAGTGGCCACCAAGCATTTTTACGTTTGGACAGGCAGACAGACCCCAGTGCCATCTCACATAGTCCCCAGACACTAGATCTATGTCTAGTCTGTTGTCTCTATGGTAATTGATCAAAAGTACTTAATTTTTTTTATCTTGCTATGGGGGAGGACTCAGGGTAGAGAGAGGGAGAGGGTGAGGGAGAGGGAGGGAGGGAGGTAGAAAGGGGGAGAGAGAGAGAGAGAGAGAGAGAGAGAGAGAGAGAGAGAGAGAGAGATTAATCAATTATTGGTAACCATCTGTTTTCTTGGTCCCCCTGGCTAACTACTCCTCTTTCAGCGCTGTCTGAGACTTTAGCTCTCACTCTGATGGAAATGGTAGTAGATCTTAAACTATATGGCCAATAGTGTATCCATTTAGTAAAATTACCTCCCTTAGGACCAGCTAGACTACTTTAAAGCAGGATGAATCCAGGATTTGGCTCCTTCACTAAGAGCAGTGGGGAAAGTAACAGGTCCCCCAACATAGCACAACTGATGCCATAGAGGAAGTACCATTCAGGCCAGAAACTCTGCACCTAGACAGTACCACGTGCCGAAATGAAAACAAAGACCCGATCAGGTTGGACTTCACATCCTAGCCCACAGTTCTAGGAAAGTCTCTAAGTGCACTAAGCTTGCTCTATGGCTACTGCAGTTCTGCTGCTGCTTAAAAGTTCTTAAATTTTTTTTTTCTTGCTAACTGAAGTGTGCCAACCCAGAACCTGGTAAAAGATCACTCTGACAACGACCTAGTTTTTAAGAGCACTGGCAGCTTTGACAGAGGACCCACATTCGTTCAGAGCACACACATGGTGGCTCACGACCACATATGACTTCTTTGAGCCTCTTTGTACACCAGGTAACATGTGTGGTACACAGACATGCATGCAGACAAAACACCCACACACATGAAGAAAAATAACAAAAAAAGCAAATGAAGAAAAATGCCGCAAGCCTGCTTCTGAGGCCCCCCCCCCCCCCCGGGACAAGCTCGGTGATGCTGTAAGTAGGCTTCCTTGACATTCAACGTAAAGAGACCAGAATCCAGCTGGAGCACAAGGATTTTCAGACTTGAAGGTACAGGCAGAGATGCTCAGCCAAGCACACTTAGGCATCCTTTCTTTCCTCTATCCTGGGTCAGTGGATGATGGAGGACGCCCTGCATCTTTATTACATACACCAGAGAGGAACTGAAATTTCTCAGCAGCAAGGGAAGCAAACTGTGTGTTTGAGGGATTTGGGGCTATTCTCCTGGCACTGGGGGAGGTTACTTAAGGACCATTCCTCACAGTTCCCCCTGAAGCCCTGGCTCACTGCCTCTCATGATGACGGGCTTGTCTTAGTGACAACCCTATGAAAGTTGCCCCAGTCTGTGTTCCAACCTTCGGTGCCAAGTTCATTATCATGTTCTGTAAGGATCCTCTCTTTTTTCACCAGCTCAAGAAAGAAAGTTCCTCAAACTGTGGGTAATGTCACGTGAAAGAGGAGGCTGTGAAAAATCTGGCAAAAATAAAAGTTTCTGGACTTGTAACAGTCACGAACTTTGTATGGAACCAAGCTTACACTGGATCGGAGCTATTCCTTGCAGTGTTGACCCATGTTGCAAGAGTCACATGCCACCCCATTCCCACTTCCACTCCCACTCCCACCCACCCAAGCCTGTGCTGGATAAGCCGACCTTGAATATTCTACCAGGCAGACTGAACAGACCTTGGATAAGCAGACCTTGAATATGTGCAATGATAGGCAGGATCTACAGACTCTGTTAGACAGGCCTTATTGGCCTGAAAAGAGATATCTGCTTTGGCTACATCTTGGAGTTTTGATGCACTGGAGTTTACAAGCTGACAAGATATGGAAGCACATCGGATTGGCTGCTGTGCGGTTGCTATCCTGGGGATGGGTTTTGTGGTTTTTCCCTACGTACACACTGTGCTGAATATCAAACTTGGAGCCTTGATCAGAACTTTGTCTTGGCTTCATGTTTCTCTTGATCCCTGCCCTCTTCATTGCCAGCCCTTCCTTCAGGTGAGCCCTGCTGTCCAGTAAGCTGCGGAATAGCTACAGTTGCCTTATGAACGTTCACTATGGCCTTGCTTCCGAGCACACGCATGCGCACTTCGCAGTGCACGGACTGCTCGGCTCTGTTGCATGCTGCCGAGAACACCACAGATCAGATCTGAGACTATTACGTGTTAGGAATCGCAGTGATTTTACTGTGCATCTAATGTTTTCTGCTCTTACAGAAACATAATGGTTCAGTCCCAGACAAAGACTTGTGATATCTTCTTACATGGTCCCTCTGAGTTGGGTGATGGTTGGTTTAGTATCAGTTTGGAACACACGAGACTCACCTGAGCAGGGATCCTCGCTGGAAACACTGTCCTGACTGTCCTGCTGAGGCAGGCCTGCAGAGGGCTGGTGCTTTCTGCTAGCATGGCAGATGAACAGAACAGAGGGAAGGCTGCTCACCCATCCTCTGCTCCTGTACAGCATCCGTCCCCTACTGCTGCTGCCTCCTTCTTGCTATCAGAACCAGCGCTTCCAGACTCCCATTGTTGAGTGAGGACCAGCGGCTTCCAGGAACCTTCCATGCCTTTGGTGTAGGACAGGGATTGTTGAAACATCCTTCTTTGTGGACTGCAAAACTACCAGGTGTTGGTTTCTCCAGTGACACACAGCTGGGGGTGGGGGTGGGGGTGGGGAGGAGGAGGACATGCTCCTTCCACTGCTGAGGCTCCCTGCCCCAAGTACCTAGAGACCACCAAATTCTATTCCTCTCAGGTACGAGAAACAGTTGTTAATATTTAATGTAAGCTGATTTAATAAATTCGCTGTAAAGATGTAACTTTTTTTGGGGGGGGGGGGTCAAGTCAGGGTTTCTCTGTATAGCCGTGGCTGTCCTGAAACTCACTCTGTAGACCAGGCTGGCCTCAAACTCAGAAATCCGCCTGCCTCTGCCTCCCGAGTGCTGGGATTAAAGGCGTGCGCCACCACTGCCCGACTTATAACTTTTATTTGTGCTATATGTGTATGGGTGTTTCCCTTGCTTGTATATCTTCGCTGTGTGTGTACTGTGAGGAGCTTTGGGGGCAGCTTGACAGAAATCTGACTTTGGCCAAGGACAAGGAAGTGGGCTTCCGGCAGCAATCTAATTTTAGACTAGAAAGAGGAAGTAAGTTCAGACAGGAATCTACTTTTAGGGTAGAACAAAAAAAAAAAAAAAAGGCTCAGATGTTTTGATCAATCTGACTTAGAAACAGCGATCACAGGAGCGATCTTTGTTTATTGCCTTGCTTGTTCCTTGACTGTGTTTATTGTACTGCTTCACCTAATTACTTTAATATAATTAAAATGATATGAAAGCTGATTGGGAAAAAAATAAACCTCCCTCAGCCTCAGAGGGAGTTGTCTAATTGTCTTCTTTCTTTTTTAATTTATTTATTTATTTATTGGTTTTTGTTTTGGTTTGGTTTTTATTTTTATTTTTTGGTTTTTATTTATTTATTTTTTTATTAGATATTTTCTTTATTTACATTTCAAATGCTATCCTGAAAGTTCCCTATACCCTCTCCCCGTCCCTGCTCCCCTCCCCACCCACTCCCACTTCTTGGCCCTGGCCTTCCCCTGTGCTGGGTCATATAAAGTTTGCAAGACCAAATCTTCTTTCTTTGTGATCCTTGCTCCTGCGCTGGAGAGCCTGTTGACTGACTGAGCTGGCTTGGTCAGTGTATAACGTATGTAGAGGCCAGAAAGAGGGTGGCCTGAACTAGATTGTCTGGAACTAGAGTTAGGGATGGGGGTGAACTACCATGTGGGTGCTGGGAATCAGACCCAGTGCTCTTAACTACAGAGCCATCTCTCCGTCCCCAGTTAAACCGTATACTTTTAACCCGTATACTCATTCTATCAGGGTGGAGCACCCTGACCACACTGCGTGTAGCAATCAGAGATGTCTAAGGTTAGACTGGGTTGTGTCGGACAAACAGCACATCCAGCTCACAGGTACAAACATTTGTATTCAGCTTTAATGAACAGTGAAATTACATGCATACCAAAGAATTGTTTAGGGCTGGCGAGATGGCTCAGCGGGTAAGAGCACTGACTGCTCTTCCAAAGGTCCTGAGTTCAAATCCCAGCAACCACATGGTGGCTCACAACCACCCGTAATGAGATCTGAAGCCCTCTTCTGGTGTGTCTGAAGACAGCTACAGTGTACTTACATATAATAAATAAATAAATAAAAAGAATTGTTTAAAAGAAATTATTTATGATCTACTGTCAGAAAATGTTTGCTTTACCCACCTGTTTTATAGATCTCTGTACCTAGAGTGAGCTTTAGTTTGATATCAAGTTGACACAACCTAGAGTCATCCGAGAAGAGGGTCTCAACAGGGATCGCCTAGATGAGATATCCTCTGTACAGGTCTGTGTGGAGGGGGTGCTGATAACCTTAATAGATGTGGGGGCCCTAAGGTGGGAGGGACCATTCTTCCCTGAGTTTGGGTCCCGGATTGTATGAAGAGGTGGTAGTGGGCATGCAAACCTGGACTCACTGCTTGTTAGGACCAGGACACTCCAAGGTCCAGCCTAACCATGTGACCCTGGACCTGCGTTGCCAGGACAACGACCCTCAATCCCACAACTCACCTGACTCAGTTCCCACCCTCACTGGTGTGATGTCATTCTCCGTATAAATTAGGTGATCACCCCCTCCTCTTTCTTCTCTTCTCTTCTCCCCTTCCCCCTCTTCTTCTTCTCTTCTCTTTCTCCTTCTCTGCTCTTCTACTCGCTTCGCCCAGAAGAAGTGGGCCTCCAGGTTGGGAACTGACTGGGATCCACAGGGTGTGGATTACCTGAGATGGTGGGAGCTGAGCTAGCTTGAAAGAACAAAACCTCTGCACGAACTCTCCTGGATTCTCCCACAGGAATTTTGAGAAGCTCCTCAGTCGTTGTTCTTTTTTCTTTTCCGTTTTCAACCTCAGAGACTGAGTCAGGGTTGTCTGGAGCCATGCACATCCCAAGCCCTACTCTCTTTCCTCCACCATCCCAGTCCTACTGGAAATCTGCCTCAGTCATGTCACACGGGGGAGATGTTCTCTGCCACCCCCTCCAGATGACAGAAATGTGCTTTATGCTGATTCTTAGGGATGTCATTCTTCTGTCCTTATGGTGGATACCAGAGACTGACTAAGGAGTGGGGCACAGGCCTGAGGACAGGTGAGCCTTCACAGTCCCTGGCCTCCTCATCAGGACTGTCCTGTCCTGAAAGGAGAGCCTGCCACATTTCAGTTCTAGTGTCTTGCAACATGAATCCTTCTCTGTTCCATTGCTTTTACACGCCCCCCCCTTGGTATTGTGTGTCTGTCTGTCTGTCTTTCCCTGTCTCTCTCTGTCTCTCCCTGTCTCTCCTTGTCTCTGTCTCTCTCTCAAGCTTGAAGTCTTCCTGTCTTCCTTGTTATTATCACATTGACTGACAATAATTTTCATGAAAAGTTGTCAAAGGGCCATTGCAAAAAAATTCAGTGACGACCATTATTAACCCAGTGCCTGCCAGCTTTCTCAATCTTTGGCTGTTAGAAACTGCTGGAAATCCAAGGACTCATGCCCAGGGCGATGAGTCCCAGCTTTGCTGAGGCAAAAACAAACAAAGAAACAAACCTTGGTTTTCCAAGAACTCAGGAGGAAAGTGAGGTGTGTGCTGTGGAGGAAAGTACCCAGAAAGCTCCCACAGTCACACAGCTGCCTGAGTGGTGAGGCTGTGGGCTAATCCATCCAGGGAGTCACAGTCAGAACAGACCCTGGGAGATGGTGGCTCTTCAAACAGTGGGGCGTGAATAGGGGACTAGTTTACTGGGGCTTGCCACGGACCACCCAGTGCGGGGTCTCCTTCGGTGGGAGAATCAGGGTCTCGGTCCTCAGGTAGGCAAGGATTCGGCGCAGTGACCAACAGACACAAACACAAGGTTTGTGAGAGAGGTTTGAACCTGCCTCTGCGATTCGCTTTACTTTCAGCTGAGGTCATATACACTCAAATCAGGAACACAGTTCTTGGCTACTGACCATTACATGGAACATCTCATACCCCAAAGATAAACATTAACAAGTCATCTTGAAACCAGAAGTATAAAACAGGAAGCAGTTCTTGAAAATCATCTTGACACCCAGACAGTGGTCTGCCTGCTCTTAGAATTCTGCCAGTCGAGGCTTACAAAATACAGTCAAAAGTTTAACTTTAACCTATACCAACTTCACAATTCTATAGGCCTTCTGGCCGATTTGGAAATTTTGTGGCTGCTTCTATAAAACTCTCTTTAGAGAACAGGCTCTTATATTTTCTCCAAAATCTATGTATTTGCCTTATGATTGCTCTCTGACATCTCTTTGTCATCAGACACCAAGGAGGCCTTGCTCTGGCAAGTCACTCCATAAAATTTAACGTATTTTATAAACTTCTCTCTCCATTAGTATTTACCCATCTATCTCCATTCTCATCATAGGTCCCTGTATAAGGTAAAGGTCCTGCAGTTGTTTTTAACATACAGGGTCCCCTATATATAGGAGGGGCCCATCATCTGTCTCTAATTAAATACTATTTCCTTCCACCAACTATTCTTGGAACTCACTCTGTAGACCAGGCTGGCCCCGAACTCAAATCTGCCTCCCTCTGCCTCCCAAGTGCTGGGATTAAAGGTGTGTGCCACCACTGCCCAGCAGTACCTGGTCTCTTTTTTTGTTTTGTTTTTTTGTTTTTTAGAGAGTTCCTATTCTCTCTTAATAATACATTTCTGAGTCACACAGAAGGAAAGGGGCGTGAGGAGAAATAGAACACATCTGCATCCTTGGCTTATCTTCAGTGGTGGTCAAGCCCCAGGAGATAGGTGGCTGACTTAAGATGTGGATATTCACTGTGTGGAGAGTCCTTGATGCAGCTTCAAGGATATTGGCAAGAGTGTTTAATTTTGGCTAGGAGGACAAGGGAGGAGGCTCAGATAAGAATATTTATATTGGGCTAAGACAAGGCTCAAGATGAATACAGCCAAGGAGGAATGTATTGTGTTCCTTGTATCTTGATCATCCTGTTTATTGCCTGGTTTGACTACATTGTCTTTAATCTAAGAACTGACCTTATTCTTTGCATGGACCTAGAATGATATAAAAGCAAACTGGAGAAAAATAAACCCAATTAAGCACTGGCTAGGGTCATGTTATAATGTTGTTTAATTGTCTTTTCTTTCTTTAACCTCCCTCCCTCCCTTGAGACCCTGATGACTGAGCTGGCTTCATGCAGAAGGAAAGGAGCGTGGGGAGAAACAGAACAGATCTGCACCCTTGGCTTAGTTTCAATAATGATCAAGCCCCAGCAAATGTGTGGCTGACTTAAGATTTAGGTACTCACGCCAAGCTTCATCTTTACAAGGTCACTGGAATGCAGTAGGTTGCCTTGAATAAACCAAGGTTTTTCTGGGTGAGGAGATTAAAACATTTGCGATGCAATCTAACTAGGTGTGAGAGGCAAAAATATCTGAATCCTTTGTTCTTTTATCTTTTCTTAAGATTTTATTTATTTATTTATCATATGTTAAGTACACAGTAGCTGTCTTCAGATCTCATTGTGGGTAGTTGTGAGCCACCATGTGGCCCCTGGGATTTGAACCCAGGACCTCCAGAAGAGCTCTTAACCGCTGAGCCATCTTACCAGTCCCGTGAATCCTTTTGTCCTAAACAGGAGTTTATAGTGTTTGATAGACGAGAGTGGACTTTGATATTTCTGCACTTCTTCGGTTGAATTGACTCCCCATCTTTGTCTAACATGGGGTAAGCGTGTCTCTGTGGCTGAGTCCCTGACCCCTTCATGGATCTCATTGAGCCGTGTCTCCTTAAAGCCAATAACAAGACACTTCCCATCCTAAACGCTGAGTGTGCGGCTCAGGGAGACTCACTCCTCCCACTTGTTCTTTCTTCCAGATCTGAGATGAAACCTGCTGTGAGCTTGTCATGGCCGCTCTCTATCCAATACCACTCAGGTAAGTTGCTGAGAGCTTTGACCACCAAGAGAGCTGGGTCCTGTCAGGAGCTTTTGCAAGTTCCTCACGCGGCAGAGTATGTTGGTCGGTTTTGGATTATAAACAAGCCTCCGTCGTCGTCTACCTTGAATTAACCCGACCTTGTCGTGGCTACCACTGAACTCTGTCTGCTGGGGTTTTCCAGAAGGCTTCTGTGCTTAAGTTCATGACAATATCAGAGACGCTTTCTCTCTGCCCTTTGTCTCACTGGTTTTAGCTGGTTTTGGAGAGAAGGCAGTAGTGGACCCATAAATGATGTTGTGATGTTACCTCCTGTACTGACTAGTCTTGGTTGTCACCTGGATTGACTTGAGAGCTGCCCTGGGGAGAGTAAGGAGACCTGTGGGTATGTCTGTGATGGTGTTTCTAGAGTGTCTGGTGCTTGAGTCAGCGACTGAGTTGGGTGAAGACCCACCCTGACTGGGGCTGGCTCTGTCCAGTAGGCCCCAAGGTTTGATGAAGCTGAGGTGGAAGGAGGAGGGAGGCGGCCGGCACATGTGGAGTCCACTTCTCCTGAGCAAATGACCCTGTGTGTGCTGCCTTGGCTTGAGGACCTCAGTCACCAGGTCCCTGGCCTTGCCTGCAGACTCCCACCAAGGGCTCTGGCCCTCAGCCTTTGAAGGAGGCTGACTCAGTGCTCCCTGTTGTCCTAAAGGTACTGGATTGGTGGCTAGAGCCACTCACTGAGTTCTTCAGCATGGGGATGGCTATTGTAGGGGTGTCCAACCTGCTGTGGTGTCAGCCAACCTAATACATCTTCTAAAATTATAGGTGAAGTTTGCCCAGCATGGTGTCACATATGTTCAATGACAGAATTCAGAGGCAGAAGGATCTGAGATTAAGGCCACCTACGCAGAGTTCTGGGACAATCAAAGTTACATAGAGAGACCTTGTTTCCAAAAATCAAAACAAATCACACACACATATATATATATGTGTGTGTGTGTGTGTGTGTGTGTGTGTGTGTGTGTGTGTGTATAGAGAGAGAGAACCTAACTAATAGACTCTGTCCTGTTTTTTGGGAGACACTGTATCTCTTAGGGTATGAAAATTTGGGAATACTTCACTATAAAACCCAATTTGGAGCCAGCAAAAGTTTCTTTATTCAAATGCTGATCTATCAGGGAGCCGGCTGGTTTCAGGATGCAAACCGGGTTGGTCAGGAGAAGCCTAGCAGATCAGGAGGTATGGGGCAGCCAATCGCGTTCATGCATGCAATATTTCTCACCTGGTATTTTAGATGTTGATTCTTTTAGTCATCTAACAGAATTCTCCAATGAAGCTCTTAGGACCTAAACCATTTGTTTTTGGAATGTTATGTCAGTAGTCATGATTCCTTAGTTATTACAGGACTAATTATATTTGCTAATATTTGGTTTTAGAGGAATTGGAATTAAAGCTGATACTTCACCTCTACTGTATTTATGAGAGAGCTAGGGGTATGTGGTGACTCCTTCTATATTTTTCTTGTTTGTTTGTTTGTTTGTTTGTTTTCCTTTCCTGGAGACAGGGTTTCTCTCTAACAGCTCTAGCTGTCTTGGAACTCACTGCAGTCTAGGCTGGCCAGTAGCTGACATCTTTCTTCCTCTGCTTCTGGAGTGTTGGGATTAAAGGCCATAGGCCACCACAGACCAGCATTGCTGTGTGTCTTTATCCAAGGCGGAAAAACAATGGCTTTTCCCTTTAAGAATCACGTGGCACTAGCTTTTCTCTCCACCCCGACCCCTCGCTGGACCAGAGGCCCGGGGCGACCACGCCTTGCTCCAAATGCGGCTGTATTGTGAGTTCGTCGGGCCATCCGTCCCAAAGCTACGGCCTCTGATTGGCTTTTGGGGGCAGGTATTCGGGAGAAATTGGCTTTTTGGAGGCAGCATTTGGCCATTGCTGGTGGGTCCATCGCTGGTGGGTCCATCGGTGGCGGCGGCGGTGGTGGTGGTGGTGGTAGTGGTGGCGGCGGCGGCGGCGGCGGGGACTTGCAGCGCGTGGGCTGCACGGTGAGTACCGGGTTGAGTCCTGGCCGACCGTGTTCTCAGTGCCCGTTATCCGGACGGCTTCCTTGCGGCAGGTGCGATCGGAGGCGTGTGGAACCGTGGGTCCGGTTCACTGGGTCGGGGAGTTTCGGTCGAGATAGCAGCCGGACTCCATTTAATACCAGGAGCCGAGCCGGGCGTAGTGGCGCACGTCTTTAATCCCAGCACTCGGAGGCAGAAGCAGGCGGATTTCTGAGTTCGAGGCCAGCCTGGTCTACAAAGTGAGTTCCAGGACAGCCAGAACTATACAGAGAAACTCTGTTTCTAAAAAATTAAGGAAAAAAAAAAAAAAACCATGAGCCATTTTGAGATTCTGCCTCAGGTAAAAGTTTCTTTTTTCTTTTCTTTCTTTCTTTCTTTCTTTTTTCTTTTCTTTTTTTTTTTTTTGAGGGGGAAGAGGGTTTCGACACAGGGTTTCTCCGTATCCCTGGCTGTCCTGGAACTCACTCTGTAGACCAGGCTGGCCCCGAACTCAGAAATCCGCCTGCCTCTGCCTCCCAAGTGCTGGGATTAAAGGCGTGCGCCACCACTGCCCGGCTAGGTAAAAAGTTTTAAGATTCTGTTTCTTGGAATTAGGCTGCCCCCGACCCCATAACCTCAGAATGTTTTGCACCTTATGTTCCAGGAAGAGTTAACTGCCTTGTGCTTTCTGTAAACCCGCCTGCTTGCGGTTTTGTCCTATAAGAGAAGTATGGGAAATTGATTTGTGGCTGTTCTCTCAAATCTGATTTTAGGGGGAGACCGCCGTGCACAGACTTTGCTGTGCACGGAATAAGGTGTTCTTAACCTCATTCGGTGGGATTAATATTTGGAGGCTCCAGTGATATAAGAAACTGTTAGGGTCCATAAACCATAAACAGATTTCAGTCAGGCAGGGATCGTTTATTGAATGCACATCCTAAGACTGATGAATCAGAGCTGTAGCTCAGACTCTCAGGAGCTGAAAGCTACAACCATGAGTGTTTTCTAGGGTCAGTTTATATAGGTTAAAAACTCAAAATGAGCTTTCATAAGCGGGTACTGGGAGAGCTGCAGGTGGTCTGCCTTTCCTAAGTTGTTACTAGTTTAGGCGGAACAGTTCAAGCTGGTTTCTATTTTGGTTGGTCCTGGGTAAAGGCTGTGGTTGGGGAATTTCTAAGAACCTCAGAACAGAACAGGATATATGGCCAACTAGATCTCTCTCTGAGCCAAACTGTTGTCAACAGTATGAGGTGGCTGGCAAGCACGGGACAGGAGGGGTTACAGCTAAGTTCCGGGGGGTGGGGGTGGGGCTAAACTAGGGCGTAGGCTTTAACAAATCCCTACCCAAATTCAGAACGTGGACCCTTCCCTTCAAACCTCAGGTACTGGAGCACCACTGCCCAGGGTGTGCACCTTGAGACGTTCCAAGGCTTGATTTCAGTTCGGAGGTCCACAGCTGCAGGAAAAGAAACCCAGCAAGGGCCTGGTTGAGGAGCCTTCATTGGTAAGTCATCGCTTTCCTTACGTAACATCTGGTCCTGGATCCCATCTGGGTACTACAGTGTCTTAGGAGATACATAAACTCCTGTCCAGGGCACTAGGGCACTAGGGAGAGGTCACACTACCTTCTTGGTCTCGTGTGTCCTGTTCTGTTTTGTTTGCCTTTTCTGTTTTTGTTTTTGTTTTTTTTGTCCTGAGTCTTCTGAGGTTTGGATTTGGGGGTGACTGGAAGACAAAATGGGTAACAAGACTAGTAAACCCTACATGCAGAACTCCCCACTGCTTCGCTCCTGTCAGTGCCCACCTCAGTCCAAACCCGGACCTCAGCCCTCACCTCAACCCAAACCCTCACCTCAACCCAAACCCCCACCTCAGCCCTCATCTAAACCCAAACCCCCACCTCAGCCCTCATCTAAACCCAAACCCTCACGTCAGCCCCAACCCCGACCCCACCAGCTGGATCACTCCCCACCCTCTCCCCTCCGCACTTCTAATCGGGAGTTACTTCCTTATGCTTCAAGCCCTCAGACACAACAGCAGGCTAGGTCCTCCTCCCTCACCAGGTCTCCTGCTGCTGCTCTTTCTAACCGGAACACCCAGGACCCTCCTTCGAGCACCAGCAGGAGGTGTATAGCCTATGTACCTTTAACGACCACTGCTCTCTTTGAATGGAAGATGCAGTACCCTTCTTTCAGCAAAAACCCAAGTTCCCTGATCTCTCTAATGGAATCTATCTTCTCCATCTACTTTCCTTCTCTGGATGATTGTCAGGATATCTTAGCCATCTTCTTCACCTCTGAAGAGAGGGACCAGATTCTGACTGAGGCAAAGAAAGCATTTTTCAGAATGGGCACACAGACTGGTAGATGGAGGGTAGATGAGGTTGACTGTGTCCTACCTACATGGAGACCTGACTATAGGACAGAGGAAGATAGGAGGACACTCAGATATTACCACAGGGCTTTGTTAGAAGGAATGAAACAGGCAGCCTGGAAGCCCTCTGACTTCCTCAGGCTGATGTGTACTAGACAGCGTCCAAAGGAATCGCCTTTCGAGTTTCTTGAACGCCTCCTGGAGGTGTTCCGCCAACACACACACATAGATCCAGACGACCCAATAAACTTCAGGGAGATTAATCAAACCTTCATTGACCAGTCGGCCTCAGACATACGTAACGCAATCCAAGAACAGTATGGATTTGAAGACATGACTAGGTCAGAATTATTGAAAATAGCCCAGAGAGTGTTTGACAATAGAGAGAGCGATGAAGTGCTGATTGCAAAAACAGTGATTAAGTGTCTGGCCGAGTCAGGGTATTCCTGTGACCCCTTCAGTCGTGGCCAGAGACCACAGAGGCTTCTAAGAGACCAGTGTGCTTACTGCAAGAGATTGGGGCACTGGAAAAATGAATGCCCCTATCGAAGACGGGTCTGTTCCCGCCGGGGCCAGTTTTAGCTTTAAGAGCATAGTAGGGCCATAGCTCTTTAAAATTAGGCCCCCAGGAGCCTATGGTAACCTTTTCAGTTGGGGCCAACCTGTAAATTTCAACTAGGGGCCACCTTCACATTTGGTATTTTACAAAAACCCTTGGGGCCTCTCACCAATCAAACAGTGGAAATGCAGGGGCAACAGGGGAAGCCAAAACTGTAAACGGGGGCTGGAGAGATGGCTCAGTGGTTAAGAGCACCGACTGCTCTTCTGAGTTCAAATTCCAGCAACCACATGGTGGCTCACAACCATCCGTAATGAGATCTGACGCTCTCTTCTGGTGCATCTGAAGATACCTACAGTGTACTTAGATATAATAATAAATCTTAAAACAAAACAAAAAACAAAAAAAACTATAAACGGACTGCAGCGTGGACTGGTAATCCAGGAAAGAGTGCAGTGGCTCGTTCTTGCATTGTTCTCCCTGACTGTGCCTGTTTACTTTGGGAAGAGACCCAGGCAAGCCCCGGGCAACTTCTCAGGAGATGTGACTAAACTATAGCTAGGGGGTACAGCCAAAAATCCTGTTGGTCACCTGTCCCTTAAGCGGGAAAGTGCCTTCTCTCTCACCCAGGTCCAATCCAGGCCCCTAAAGAGAAATGAAGAGAACGCCTTGTCAGGGATGTTTCCAAGGGTTTGGGTTAAGGACAATCCTCCTGGGAGGGTTTAACATTTATAGTTGAGCTACTTCCGAGCAGGACCGTACTCCATCATTCGTGATGGAGGAGGCCAGAGAGGGAATCAAGATCCACATTAGATGCCATACTCATTCCATGCTAGTCAGCCTGGAACTCTTCAAAACCTGGGACCAGGACTGTCCACCAGTCCAGGATTCAAGGGGAATGAATAGGTGGGTGGAAACTTATTTGCCCGGGTGTTCCCAATCCCGGATCCTCTGCTTCCTGCTGCCTGGCCTTTGGGTTTATACTGTCCTGGATCTTAAGGATGCATTTTCTTTTTCCATTCCTTTGTCAAAACTAAATGCCTGTTTGTATTTGAGTGGGTTGACCTTGACCTGGTTACCTCAAGGTTTCAACAATTCCCCTATTATCTTTGACTTTGTCCTTGACCAAGACTTAAGTGGGATTTAAAGTGCTTGATTTAAAAGTGCTTGGCCTGGCCGGGTGTGGTGGCGCATGCCTTTAATCCCAGCACTTGGGAGGCAGAGGCAGGTGGATTTCTGAGTTCAAGGCCAGCCTGGTCTACAGAGTGAGTTCCAGGACAGCCAGGGCTATACAGAGAAACCCTGTCCGGAAAAACAAAACAAAACAAAACAAAAAAAAGTGCTTGGCCTGCACTCCTAAATGCAGAAAAGACTCTGTTGCCCCCAAGGGCACTGAAGTCAGGGTACTGTATGTACATGATGGATTTTGGGAATGTGACTTTCCTGAAATCAAGCAAAGGCCAGGTGGTCTTTATCAACACTGTCTTGGACAGCCCGGATAGTAGCTAAGAAATTAATGATGGAAGTCATCCTCAGATTTGGCCTCTCCTTAACTTTGAGATCTGACAGTGAGTGGCCTGGCCTTTATGACCAAACTGTCCCAAGTGTCTTCAGAAGCCCTCAGTATAAATTGGAGGCTACATAGCATGTGTCTGTCCTCAGAGCCCAGGGGAGGTAGAAAAAAATGAACTGGACCTTAAAAGAAACAACTAAATCCGTTCTGGAGGCTGATGGTGACTGGGTTGGCCTCTTGCCTTTTGCCCCCCCCACAGAGGG
The DNA here is from genome assembly GCF_900095145.1 of Mus pahari. NCBI lineage: Eukaryota > Metazoa > Chordata > Mammalia > Rodentia > Muridae > Mus > Mus pahari. Next base: position 47,461,304 of record NC_034590.1, on the reverse strand, counting down.
CCCGTTGCACTCCCTACTGTGAAAAGTTCACTCCATGTGAAGTAATGTATGGAGAGCCACCCCCAGTGATCCCTCGGGTAACATCAAGAGCTAAGAACAGATTCCCTAATCTCTGAATCCCTGAAGGGGGATTCTAATGAACTCTGGAGAAGAGCTTTCCTCAAGTCTAGGCTGTCCGGTTAACTGGGCACTGCTTGACTGGCCAGCTGTTCCAGCCTGGTGACCCTCACTGCATGGAACCAAGATGATGATCATCTATCAGGATTCTCTGGATGCCCAGGGCTGTTAAGTCGCTGCTAATCACATCTCAAGAAGGCACCAGAGGATCCGTAGAAGAAGAGGGCCACCAAAAATGGAAATGAATCAAGTGGCATCCCTTCCAAGTTAAGCTCTCTAAGGTTTAGTGTTTTCTTGCTGACCTGCTTTTACTCCTTTTCTTAGGCTATGGCAGCCATGTTAGTCTTGATCTGTTGGGTTATGTCCTTACCCTGGAGCTTCAGCTGTGTATAGTGACTCACATGGACAACCCACTGAGAAGTAGGAACTTAGTCTCTCAGGGGTTGGACACCATTATAGCTTCTGATCAGCCTAATCCGAAAGCTGAAGGATGGGCTGGGGACATTCTCAATTGGAGAAAACCTTAGGAGGTTTCCTGGTTTGCATCTGTCCAGCCAGAGCATTAACTGTCTATCATTGTGCCTCTTGGGACTCCAGAACTGTCACCCCACCTGCCCTAAGGCAAAACATGGCATTCTTACTGTAACTCCCAAGCCCTCTAAAACCAACTCTTTTTTTTTTCTTTCTTTCTTTCTTTCTTTCTTTCTTTCTTTTTTTTTTTTTTCCAGACAGGGTTTCTCTGCAGCTCTGGCTGTCCTGAAACTCACTCTGTCGACCGGGTTGGCCTCGAACTCAGAAATCTGCCTGCCGCTGCCTCCCGAGTGCTGGGATTAAAGGCGTGCGCCACCACGCCCCCGGCTTCTAAAACCAACTCTTAATTGTCAGTTGGGATCATGTAACATTGTATTCCCCAACCTAAACTCTGGAACATTTTTGACTCTTCTGAAAATTCCCATTGGAATGTAGGAAGAACCTGGGGAATTTGGGGCTGGATCCCAGTTCCTCTATTACCATGCAGTGATAAAGGTTAGGGTAAGAGGAACTTAAAACACTCTCGGGCCCCAGTAGAGACCTCCCGATTCCCCAGGGTCCTCCACCATGCCCACGTTCCAAAGACCCCCAACTTCTGACTTGCCTGTTTCTACCCTCTCCTGAGCCACCTCCATCCATGTTCCCATGGAAGTTCCACTCCTGGCCGTGCTATCAGCAACCTTCCCTCCACCGTCCTACTCCTAACCTGATGCAGGACTCATGGTTTTTGCCTCAACCCCAAACCCACAATCTGTCATTCCCTGCATTGTCATAAGCATGCTTGATGCCTGCCCCTGGTTCCAGCCCCAGCTCGGTGAGGTGCTTGGACAAGGATTGTTTCCTGTCAGAAACTTCAGGCTCCCTTGCTTGTCCGGATTTGTTGAATTGTGCAACCATTATTCAGCACCTGACTGGCACCGAGAACCAGCCGCTATTCCTTCCTTCCTTGCCTGAGACCAACTATCTCAAGTGCTTGCTGGTCTCCCACATTGTCCACGGGACACATTCCCACTCATGTCCTTCCTCAAGGTGACGTTTCGGATGGGGATGAAGGCTGTCTGAATCTAGCCGAGGCACCAGACCACCCTCAACCAAAGTTGAGGTTGATTCTCCCCTTAGTCCCAAGCTTAGTGAATTCAGGGATTGTAGGGCCCGCAGCACTAGGAACGTCAGCCCCGGTCCTGCAAGATCAGGGTTCAAAACTCTGAATGCTGAAGTTAAATAGGATTTAAGGTTATTATAAAAGACTCAGTCCCTAGATAGGAAGATTGGGTGGGTTCTCTGGCAGAAATAATTTTATAGAATAGAAGGTTTGACTTTTCATGAAGCCAGGAAGACTAAGAAACCTGTTGTTTTTGCGCTGACCAATCAGGCATAGAGAAACTTGAGCTATGGTAAGAAACAATCTGAAAACCAAATATTTAGACAAGCAGGAAGGAAACCGTTGGTGCCGGTTCCTTTTTAACCGGCCACCCCATCTAACCACCCTTGTTTCAGTTGCTGCAGGTCTCCCGATACTCCCGTTTCTTTTTTTTTTTTTTTTTTTTTTTTTTTTGCTTGATTTTTTTTTTACCGAGATCATTTCTATGTTTAA
>NC_034590.1:47457847-47458948 GCF_900095145.1 Mus pahari | reverse complement strand
CTTCAGACACTCCAGAAGAGGGCATCAGATCTTGTTACAGATGGTTGTGAGCCACCATATGGTTGCTGGGATTTGAACTCGGGACCATTTGGAAGAGCAGTCGGTGCGCTTACCCGCTGAGCCATCTCACCAGCCTGATACTCCCGTTTCTTATGACCTTCTGGTGCCTTACAAGTCTTGTCTTCCGACAAATAGAGAATGCTAAAATCCTTGCTTCTGCTGGCACTAGTAACCTTTAGCTAGAAATGGTAGCTTCCTTTCAAATATATGACAGGAACACTCAGAAACCTGTCCAAGTTCGTTTCAAGACCAAGAGTCATTTTGAAGTTCTGTTTACTGTAAAACTTGAGTTTCCATTTCTGCTTCTCAGAATTTGACTGTCCCCCATCCCATAAACAAAGAACATTTTGTACCAGATGTTCCAAGAAGATGTTACTTTTTTTTTTCCCTCCAGACAGGGTTTTTCTTCGGAGCCCTGGCTGTCCTGGAACTCACTCTGTAGACCAGGCTGGCCTTGAACTCAGAAATCCACCTGCCTCTGCCTCCCAAGTGCTCGGATTAAAGGCATGTTCCAACACTGCCCGGTGCCCAGCGCCTGGTGAGCCAGTTATGTTTTAACTACTCTTTGTGTGTGTCTTAAAGAGAGCCCAGTTGTAACTGGGGACCCTAGCTGTTTTGGAGATGCCGGTACCATGTGATGGTCACTGGAAATACCTGCCACAGTTAAATGGAGCCAGCTGAGACCTAAAAGGCAGGCTGTGTGTGTTGCCAAAGATGGGGCCCAGAGAGGAGACCCAAGCCTCCTGGGAAAGCCCCAAAGAATTGTAGGTGAATCCCAGAAATTGAGCATTGAATTTTTTACACTGTGGGAGTTTGGTTTTTGCCTCAATCATGCTCTTTTTTTCCCTATTGCAAATTTTTTTTTAAAGTACTTTATTTTTTTTATATTGCCAGAGCACACAGTTGAGAGATTTTTAAACTTCTTTAAGAGGAAATTTTGGAGTTTTATAGAAAGTTTAAATTTAAAAAACTGGAATTCCGCCGGGCGTGGTGGCGCACGCCTTTAATCCCAGCACTCGGGAGGCAGAGGCAGGCGGATTT
>NC_034590.1:47454810-47457537 GCF_900095145.1 Mus pahari | reverse complement strand
GAATTCCCCCCCCCCCTCCAAGAGCTGAGGACCGAATTCAGGGCCTTGCGCTCTACCACTGAGCTAAATCCCCAACCCCAAGAACAGCTTTTTAAAATATTTAAATTTATAAAGCTATGGGACATTTTAAGTTTATAAATGTTTATATTATTAATATGTGATCTTAAAAAAAAATGGCTAAAGAGTTAATGTCAAATACTGAATGCCATAAACTAGGATATTCCTATCTCATGAAGCAGCAAGACAGCGACTTAAGCAATCAGGCAAAAACCCGTCTGCCACAAGAGGTGGGTCGCCGTTGTGGGCATTGCAGTGCAGAACAGCGGCAGAACTGCAGCTGTGGAGTGGCAGAGAGATGATGTTTCAAAAGGCTGGGTTCACCATGACATGGGGACTGTGCTGGAGAATTCAGCAGTAGGAAGGCTTAGAGAATGTATCCCTTACCTAGGGTCTATTCAGGGTTAGGTATATATGCCCTACAGAGACTTGATGTGCCAGGGAGGGGGGAATATGGGGGGAGGGGGTTGCTCCACTCAGAGAAGGGGAGGGGGTTGGGGGACAGGTTGTGAGAGTGGGGTGTTGTGAGAGTGGGGTATTGGGAGAGGGGGCAGCGAGCTGGATGTAAAGTGAATTAAAAATAAAAAAGAGATGTGTGCTGGCTGGGTGGGGGCGGTGCACACCTTTAGTTCCAGCTCCGGGTAGAGGTGGGCAGAGCTCTGAGTTCCAGGCTAGCCTGGTCTATAGAGCCAGTTGCAGGACAACCAGGACTACACAGAGAAACACTGTCTCAAAAAAACAACAAAATGTATGTCTAGCCTCTTTGCCAACTCTGTTAAGCTTGAACTGTTTTGATAAACTGAGTCATATAGGAAGCTGTGAGATTCTATAATGCTACAGTATGAAAGGACCAGGAAAGCTGCCGATCTGCCTGTGGACTAGCCTTATTTATGATTGAAAGCTTTATTTTTATACTATAGAAAAGCTTCATTTTAGGATTTTTTTTTTTTTAAGGCTAAACCTAACAAGATAAAGCTACTTACTGTAAACTGTTAAAGATGATTGAGATATGCAATTTAATAATCAGTCACCTCATAAAAGATCAGGTCCTTTAATGTACTCCAGGCTGCATTTGTATTCATGATAAGTACTTGTCTTAGGTTTCCATTGCTGTGAAGAGACACCATGACCAAAAGAACATTTGATTGGGGCTGGCTTACAGGTTCATAGGTTCAGTCTTTTATCATCAAGGGGGGAACGTAGCAGTATCCAGACAGGAATGGTGCTGGAGGAGCCAAAAGTTCTACTTCTTGACCCACAGGCTGACAGAAGGCTGGCTCCCACATGGCTAGGAGGGCCTCACAGTGACACACCTACTCCAACAAGGCCACACCTCCCCATAGTGCCATTCCTTGAGCCAAGCACTAATGCACTTAGTTACAGGAAAAAGCTTTATTTACCCTCCTATCTGTGTTTTTAAGGTTAAGCCTAAAACAAGTAACTAAAAAGAAGCAAAGTCTGTTTAGCTCAGCTATACTTAATCATTATGGTCCTCAAACTCATCAGAGATCTGCTGAAATGGAATTTCAAGTGCTTAATGGAAAAAGCCTGCTGTGGCAGAGACTCCAGCTCCTAGCACTCACCCTAAGGTCTCTAAAGAAGATAGAAGAAGGGGCACCAACGACTCCTCCTGAATTGTGGTAATGCTAACCACTGGGCATAACTGCCCCAATGTCTCGTCCGCTGCCAGGACCCTGCCCAAAGCGAGGACAAGAAGGACACTGGAGAGTTGACTGCCCTACTTTGTGGAGACAAAGTGAGGTCGGTCTCTCAAGTTCCTCCTCCACAGGAAGAAGGCCTCTGTGATTTGCCAGGCCTGGCAGCTGAAGATCAATGCAGCCCTGCGACAACGTGTGCCTCCCACGGAGTCGTGGACAGACACCACAGGAGCCTGGTGGGTTGGCAGCTAGGTAATAGCTAAGTCTCTGTCGTTTTAATTGATACATAGGCCATTTGGATTATACTTCCTTTTATAAGTTTATCCTTTTATAGTTCATCCTTCTCAGGTCTCTGATGACATTGACGGCTGTCAATTTGGCAACAGCAGGCAACCAGCTCCTTCACGTAAGGCTTCAGCCACGTCATTCCTTTTCCTATGTAAAAAAAATCAAGCCTTGCTAACTCTATAGTTACTAGGTCTCTTGTTAAGATGTGGCAGACATGGGCTGGAGAGATGGCTCAGAGGTTAAGAGCACTGACTGTTCTTCCAAAGGTCCTGAGTTCAAATCCCAGCAATCACATGGTGGCTCACGACCATCTGTAATGAGATCTGATGCCTTCTTCTGGTGTGTCTGAAAACAGCTACAGTATACTCACATATAATAAATAAACAAATCTTAAAAAAAAAAAAAAAAAGAAGCGGCAGACAGGTTTGCCTTGCTAACAGGCTAAAAAACTAAAAATAGAAGCAGGTTTCAGACGTAGCCTTTTACTGTTCCTTTATTTGAACTTGCTTTGCAATAACTGTTCTCAGTAACAACTGCTCGTGCCTCTGACAAATGATTGGATGGAGAAAAAAAATGCTAAAAGTCTGCAAGTTCTGTGTGTTCAAGGTGTAGAAGGGTCTGAGGGTGTGAGGTCTGTAATCATTTAAGGTGTAGAAAGGGATTTAAGGTATCTGAGAAAGTGGGGAATGTCAGCTTTCCTTCGCCATCTGTGCTCTTGCTACAC
>NC_034590.1:47453215-47454645 GCF_900095145.1 Mus pahari | reverse complement strand
CCCGAGTGCTGGGATTAAAGGCATGCACCACCACGCCCGGCTAAGCTCAAAGATTTTAAATTTCCTTCAGTTGTCTTTTGTATAGAAACTTAAAGGTACTTTTCATCATGCTAAAAACATCTGTGTCCAATCTATGTATCCATCCCTCTGGACCGAGACAAGAATGTTTATGCTTTTTAACCCAAAGCCATAGCTTTTGCTAGGATTCAGGCTTGAGCCTTCCAGGCGCTTAGCAGACACCGGTTAGCTGGTTTTTCTATGATGTGGATTTTTGGGTACAGATTAATGCTAATATATCTAAAACTTTTATCTTTTTTGTAAACTAAGAAAATTCATGTAAGGGACTGGAGAGCAGTGGCTGCTCTTCCCAAGGACCAGGGTTTAATTCCCAGCACCCACATGACAGCTCATAACTCCAGTCCCAAGGGACCGGATGATGTCTTCTGGTCTCCTTGTGCATATGTAAGGTGCACAGACACACATGCAGGGAATTTCAATAAGTAAAAATTAAACATTGAAAAAGAAATTCACGTAATCTTCAGAGCATTGAAGGAGTCATTAAGACTTGGACCCACCTGTCACAGGTCACAGGGCTCCAGATAAGTACTGCCTGCGCCTCTCTGTGTGCCTGTTCTTGAGGCTGGGGTCTCTCCCTCCCCAGCCCCCACCCCCCACCCCGTCTTGGGACCCCTCCCCTCCTCTAGTTTCCAGGACTATGGGCCTGAAAGTTCCAAATGTAAGATTTTCCTTTAAGGTCCTAAACTTTAACTCCTGTCCCGAGTCTATCACTGTCTCGGCAGATCTCCACTTGGCTGACAGGCGCTCTCCAGGAATCAACTGTGGACGACAAACTGCTCCAAAGACACCTCTGGGCTCTGGACTCAAGGAAAGCTGATGTGATTGCTCCCTGTCTCTTCATCTGGGTCACCTAACTGGATGCCTCTGATGTGTGTCCCATTGCCGGAATCCCTCCCTGCCTTTGACTAACATTCCAGCCTTCCCAGGCCCTGGCAACATCCTTGTTTCAGCAGGAAGAAGTTATAGAAGAGAGTCCGTCGCCCCTCGTCCCCAACAGGCTGGAATGTTAGGTCAAAAGGATATTCCCTGGCGTAGGGGACAAAATGACTACCTGTACCGCCTATTGGCATACTAGGAAAGGTACCTGTTAAAGACCCAGATCTATCAACAGGCAGATTCATCAGCTGAAATAGTTCTACAGAGTGACAGGGCATGGGGTCTGCTTTATGCAGAAGACGGAGGTGTTGTGTGACTTTAAGAGAAAAACCATTCTTTGTATACAAACCACTCAGGGATCATCAGAGGTAATCTGGCTGTACTCCATCATCCTGAGCAGTATGTAATTAAAGCTTGCTTCACATTGGTCTCAGAATTGTGGTAGCTGTCTTTTTTTTTTTTTTTTTTTTTTTTTT
>NC_034590.1:47427369-47446806 GCF_900095145.1 Mus pahari | reverse complement strand
CACTGTAGCTGTCTTCAGATGCACCAGAAGAGGGCATCATATCTCATTATGGATGGTTGTGAGCCACCATGTGGTTGCTGGGATTTGAACTCAGGACCATTGGAAGAGCAGTCAGTGCTCTTAACTACTGAGCCATCTCTCCAGCCCCCAGGGCAGACTCTTAATCAGCACTGCCACGGACCGGTTTTCCCTCTGACCCAGTGGCTGGTGGCATGGTGACCGTTCTTTGGGTGTCTGGGAGTGACCCAAAAGTGACGTCAATAAGATGACGCTTACCACAAGCTTGTGTTTCTGCCAAAACACTGCCATCTGAGGGGTGTTGGCTGCTGCAGTGCATCCTCACAGGTCCTGACCAAAACAGGTTGTACTTGGGTTTCAGGATTAAAGTAAGTGAAATGTCTAGTAATGGTGGCACTGGGGGTGGGGAGTGGAGAGAAAGCCAGTGTTTGATCTTCCTTCCACAGAGTTACTTTTCCCTGTGTGTGTGTGTGTGTGTGTGTGTGTGTGTGTGTGTGTGTGTGGCAGCATCTGAAGGAGAGGGCAGAGCAGCAGGAGGGACGGTGGGAGGGACAAGAGGAGCAAAGGACAAGGACAGGCATGAAGAATTAGCAATGAAATCTGTTATGTTTTCATTTGTTTATTTTCAAAAATGTAGATACTTAATTTATGCTTATTGATTGTTCTACCTGCATATACACCTCCATGCCAGAAGAGGGCATCTCATCCCATTACAGATGGTTGTGATCTACCATGTGGTTGTTGGGGAATTGAACTCAGACCCTCTGGAAGAGCAGACATTGCTCTTAGCCACTGCGTCATCTCTCCACACCCTCTTCATTTTTTCTTTCTTTCCTTTCTTTTCTTCTTCTTTTCTTGAGACAGAGTTCCTCTGTGTATTAGAGCCCTGTCTTTCCTGGACTCACTTTGTAGACCAGGATCGCCTCGAACTCCCTGACATCCACCTGCCTCAGCATCCCGAGTGCTGGAATTAAAGGTGTGCTCCACAATGCCTGGTCCTTCTTTAAAAATTCGTAAGCACAGCATGGCTGGGTCACTTGTCACTTCCCAGTTGGCCCCTTTCTGACCAGGATTGCCTGCTGGTCCTTTGTAGTGTTGCTTTAGCCTTGCTTGGATGTCAGAGGCCTTAAGCTTTTCTCTCCTGCCATGTTCTGCCCCTGAGAAGGCAGAGCTGCTGTCCTGGGAAGGGCCCAGCANGNTCCATGCTCTGAACTGTTCCAGGATCCCCCCTCTGTAGTGGAGAATGTAGCCGACTTGATGGCATCCATCCGTGTGTGAAACTCTCAGTTCCCACACAGTCAGCCTGGAACTTGTTATCCGTTATGGCGGCTAATGTGGGGCTGTCAGGTGCCGAGTGAGTAGGTTTGGGGTAGAGCTGGGTGTGGTTTCACACGCCTGTTATCTCAGCAGCTACAGGCTGAGGAGGGCATGTTTGAGGCTAGCCTGAGCTACACAGTGAAGCTCTGTATTGAAAAGAGGAAGTCTGTGCTCTTTTGTCCATTCTAAGGCATTTCTTACCTCCCTTCCTTCCTAACTTTGGGTGCAGGTAAGCTGGGGAGTGAGCTGGTATGGAGGCCCCCGCTTGTGACCTCACTGATCTATGTGGGGTATGATGTCATGGGCGTGTCCAGGAGAGGGTATCACAGCACAGCTGATCTTGACCCCAGCAGCCAAGGGAAGCTGGGCTGTCCACCTGTTTGTGTTCCAGGTCCTGGAAGTGCGCATGCCCTGCCCTGTGAGCTCAGGGATGAGTGTTAGCTCGCCTTCCTACCCTTCCTGGCAGGGACGTTTGCTGACCTGAAGAGGAAATCTATGCATTACCATGTCCTGCTCTTCCATCCTTTGGCAACCACAGCCATGTCAGGCTGTGTGTGATGTGTGGAGCAGGCAGGGCAAGAGGTGTGCGCTCAGAGCCATGGAGCTGAGACAAGGGCTCATCTCACTCTCAGGACTTCAGGCTTTCCAGAAGAGCCACTTGTGGCTTGTGCCTGTGGTTCAGCCTTCAGGGGCCACCCCGGAAGGTGCTGAGAGAGACCCTGTCTCCAGCAAACAAGATCTTTTCATAAGAATTTGCTCAGAGCTTACAGTGGTGGTCCATGCCTGGCCAGGCTAGGAGGGTAGTGTGGGCTTTCATCTTCTCCCTCTGCTTTATCCCACAGACTGCGTGGTTCCTCCTGCCTGGGCCAGAAGCTGACAGCTCCAGCTCCGGGTGGCAGCAGCTCAAGCTGTCCTTAACTCTAGGCAGAGAAATGAAGTTCTCCAGCGTCACCTGTATTCTGGTTTCCAAAGCTGCCAGCGGCTCGTGTGGAGAGAAAGGTCCAGAGGCACGGGCTGTCACCAGCAACCTTTGACTTTTGTGCAGAGCCTTGAGGTTGATTGCCAGGCCTGACGATGGTAGAGAAATGAAGAGCAGGGGTCCCTTGGCCCCAGCAGCACAGCCTTTGACTGTATGGTCTTTGTCTGTGGGAGATGAGAATGTCACTCCTGCAAGTGCTGGGCCTCCAGGATTCTATCAGCATGTCACTTTTCTTAGGGAGTAGAGGCCACCACAGAGCTCACACCCAGCACTGTGACCTACTTCTTCCCTCATGCTGTCCCCTCATCCCCCAAGGTTTTTTTGTTTTTTGTTTTGTTTTGTTTTTTGTTGTTGTTGTTTACAACAGAATGACACACTTGACACCTGTCCAGAATATCACAGCATTGCCCAGACAGTAAAAGCTTCACAGCAGCAAGGGACATGTTAAGAATGGGTAGTCCCAAGGGGAGGCAGACAGAAAGGCACAGGTCACTGAAATGGCCATGCCCTTGGAATTCTATTGACAAAGGCCCAGCAGCATAGCCAGTCTCTGTATGCCTTTCTGTTCATTTTATGTCAGATCAATCACCCACCATCACCCACCCATCCATCCGTATATCATTCACAAATGTGGCATTCTGAATTCCATAGAAACTGCCTGGAGCTTTCTGTTTGGTTTTCCTTCGTGGTATGTGGTCTGGTACTGTGCAGCTCTGTGGTCTCCTGTGGTCATTCGGGTAGACAGTGGAGATCTGTAGTGCCTTTGTCTTCCTGGGTGGTGGTTCCTGGTAAGTGTGGGCTGTTATTGGGACCCACTGTAAATGGAGGTGCACTATGCTTTGTACCTGCTATACCTGTAAGGTCATTTTGACTTAAAGCTACAAGAGACACATGGGTGTGTCATGTTATTAGGGGACAGACTATTATAAAAAAATTCTTGTGTGTTGTTACTCATTAAGAATGAACATTTAAGGGGCGTTAGGTTTTATCCCATCCCCCAACACACACCAACACACACACAGTGGCTGAGGTGCATACTTAACAATTAAAGTAGACCTAGCTGCCTGGATCTCCTTGACATCCCTCAGTTCCTACCTGTTACAAGGCCTTCCTGGCTGGCATACTCCACTGTTTTAGTTAGAGTTTCCATTGCTGTGAAGAGACACCTCGACCAAGGCAACTCTTATAAAAGAGAACACTTAATTGGGTCTTGCTTACAGTTTCAGAGGAGCTGGAGAAGCTGAGAGTTCCCCATCTTGCTTGACAGGCAGCAGCAGGAGACTGTGACACATTAAGCATAGCTTGGACATATATGAGACCTCAAAGCCCACCCTCCCACAAAGTAATGCATTTTCTCCAACAAGCCACACCCACTCCAACAAGGCCGCTCCTCCTAATAGTGCCACTCTCTGTGGGCCAAGCATTCAACCACAAGCCTTTGGGGGCCATACCTATTCAAACCATCACATCTGCGTCTATCCTCAACTTCTCCAGGAACTGGGAAAGTTCTACTCTAAATATGGCTGTGATTTTGCCAGAGGTCCTGGGTATTTCATAAAATGGATCACTGACTAACTCATAGTGCTTGAAATGTCTAAAAACCACTGGGCATGGTAGTTTACAAACATAATCCCAGCACTTGGGAGGCTGAGGCAGGGGGATTTTCTTGAGTTTGAGGCCCAGCCTAGGCTACATAGTGAGTTTCTGGCCAGTTTGAACTACTTAGCGGTACCTTGTCTCAAAAATAACAGGGATTAGCGAGGTGACTTAGTGGATGAAGGGGCTTGTTGTGCAAGTCTGAAGCCCTGAGAGTTCATCTCTGGAACCCATCCATGTAAAGGTTTGGAAGGAGATAACTCACTCCATAAGGCTGTCCTCTGATATCCACATGCACTTCATGACACAAGTTGTGCCCTTCACTCCCCACCCCATACACACACACACTTGTCTTGGCAATGTGTACTGGCTGGTTTTGTGTGTCAACTTGATACAGCTGGAGTTATCACAGAGAAAGGAGCATCGGTTGGGGAAATGACTCCACGAGATCCAGCTGTAAGGCATTTTCTCAATTAGTGATCAAGGGTGGAGGGCCCCTTGTGGGTGGTGCCATCTCTGGGCTGGTAGTCTTGGGATCTATAAGAAAGCAAGCTGAGCAAGCCAGGGGAAGCAAGCCAGTAACATCCCCTCATGGCCTCTGCATCAGCTCCTGCTTCCTGACCTACTTGAGTTCCAGTCCTGCATCCTTTGGTGATGAACAGCAGTGTGGAAGTGTAAGCTGAATAAACCCTTTCTTCCCCAACTTGCTTCTTGGTGATGGTGTTTTGTGCAGGAAGAAAAACCTTGACTAAGACACAATGGTTTCTATTGCTACGATTAAAAAAAAAAAAAAAAAAAAAAAAAAAGGATGATCAAAGCAAGCTGGCTAACACTTCTATATTATAGTCAGGACAGGAACTCATACAGGGTAGGAACTACCACAGCTTGAGGTGGTCCAGGCCCCACTTCATTCATTCATTGGGCAGGGTGGGCAGTTCAGGATGGCTCAAAGGAGACAAAGGAGAGAAATGAGGTCTAGCTCTCTGCTGGCAGTCTTCAAGAAGCTCCCTGGTCCCTGCTGGGTAAATGATTTCCAGGAAAAAGTTGCAAAGCCCAAGCTTCTAGAAGCTTAGTGGAGTAATTACCATATGAAAGCCAGTGTGGGGACTGTAACTTGGATACCCTGGGACTGAGGATGGCAGAGGGAAGCTCTGGGCAGTACTTGGCTCAGTTCCTCTAGGCTGGGGCATTCACCACTCCCAGGCCCTTCCCTGTCTGCACTTGTCACTTCTGACGCCTAAGGAGCACCCTTGGATGGCAGAACTGTTGGGACTGAGAGGCGAATTCCAGGCCCTAGTGCTGGACCACTGGGATCTTAGGTCCACAGCTTGTTGCTATGTTCAGTTTTGTTGTTGCTGTCAAGGAAAGCTTAAGACCAGGAACAGCAATCTGCCTACAAGTTGACACACAAAACCAGCCAGTGTATGGGGTGGGGAGTGAAGGGCACAACTTGTGTCATGAAGTGCATGTGGGTATCAGAGGACAGCCTTATGGAGTGAGTTATCTCCTTCCAAACCTTTACATGGATGGGTTCCAGAGATGAACTCCCTGGATATGTAGTCCCTGTGGTTTCCTAAAGTGGGGTTTCCCCACTGTGAATTTAGGCCTCTGTGTGAAGCAGTCAGGCTGACTTTCTAAGCAGAGCCTCCCTGAAGGTCCCCAATAGAAAAGATACAACTGGCTACCCTTGCCATGGGCAGTCCCTTGGGGTGAGGACCTTCAAACAGCAATGGCCACTTTCACACATCAGGTTTGTGCTATGGTGGAGGCCCTATGCACAATGGTCTCCCTTCAGGACCAGCAGGAGAGTACCATCCTATAGAAGGGCCATCCAGGGTTCTTGGAGCCTTGTGCTTTGACACACACACACACACACACACACTCACACCAGGCCAGATTTGACTCCCAGCCTTGTCTTTGGCTCAGAACCAGCTACAGTGGAGGTGAATGCCTCCACAGGAACCATTGTTCCTTCAGACTGAGTCTGCAATCAGACAGACCCACTGGGGTGAGACAGATGAGCCAAGCTGGATGCTCTGTGGGGGAGTTAGACAGCCAGGGGTAAAAGATGCTGAAAAGGGGTCAGTATTACAGGGACTTGCAGGGGGAATGGCTATTGCTAAGGTTACAGATGCCTCTGCTAAAAAATGTCTGCACTTCTAAGTTTATGGGCAGTGCTTGGAGAGCCTGGCAGGCTAGTTGTTGGGATGAAGGCGGCAGTCAGGATCCCAGGGAGCTTTGCCCATGACTTCTGTGCCACTAGATGGTATAATTCCTCAATGTCTAGAGGATATTAGCTGATCTGCCTGGATGAGACGCCAGGCCTGGGGACAGCAGCCCAAGCTGTGCCTGTGGACCAGCCAGTCTCACCTGGCACATCTTTGCAGTGTTCCATGTGCACCGGACTTGGTCCCTGAGGCTGAGTTAACCAAGATGGACCATGTAGTCAGCACAGCAGCTTGAACCCCACTGTGCTGACTTCATGGGCACTTGGTTCCGACTCTTAGGGTGGATGGGTCAGTGACCCTGGAGGTTTGGGGCGGATTTCCTGGTTTTGTCTGATGTGGGAGGCCATTCCTCCTTATGCCCTGCTCCCAACAGCACAGAAACAGATGGCTTGCCAGGGTGGGGAGACGAATACTCCCTTACCACAAATACATCACAGCAGAGGTCAAGATTTCGAAGGACATTTATTATTTTTGAAAGGTCTGAGGGGGACTTTACAAGAGTTTGGAGCCAGTAACTACAATGGATGATAAATAAAATACAAAGCCAGTATGTTGTGGCAAATTTCCAGAAAACACACTGAAAATCTTTACAGTTCAAAACTGCTTCATTTTATACATAATTACAAATTACTATACAGCACTTGGGTTTAACCCGACCTTTTATTTAATAGGGCTTAGTACAGAAATGTTCATACAGCATTTGGAGACGACTTAACAAGAACAGAGGTATAGGTGTACCCTGCCCACCTTCCACCCGAGCCCATGCCTCAGGAAGACACCCGAGACAAGCCAATCCCAGCAGGTGTCAACCAAGGCGGGCCAGCTGAGGCTAGCAGGGTTCTAAGGCATAGGTTCTGCGCTTCCTGCAGAGGCCCTCTGGGGTCTGCGGCAGTAGCACCTGCCTGGTTTCTCCGCAGGGCACACTTGCAGGAGTGGGGGCCACCCACTTTACACCTTAGTTGAGATGGAGAAGTAACTCAGGACCTGTTGATCATTTGACAAGTTAAGTCTTGTGAGTGCAGGAAAAAAGGCCTCTGCCACCCCTCCCCACTTAGGGCAGCATCAGAATACTTTGCATTTCTCCACCTGGCCAGCAGGCAGCAAACTTTAACTAGGAATGTTATGCTACATGAAAGAAAACAAGGAGCTGGTCTCTGCAGGGATGGCTGTGTGTGTGTGTGTGTGTATGTCGCTGCTTCACTTACAGGCACCCATGCACAGGTGTCTAGGCAAGGAAGCCCACACTCCGGGACTGTCTTCTGGGTGCATATCAAAGGCAACTTAAGTCCAAGGAAACACCAAGAGCCTTGGCAAGAACAGTGGGTGAGGTCCCAAGAGCCTCAGGGATAGGAGGAGACATTACAAACTTGTATGGAGAGGACTGTGGGCAAGCTCTGACCTACGGGCCAAGGTTGTGTCCTTTACTAAGCCGGTGTGTACTAATGTTACCCTGAATGGTTCAACACATCTGGGCTTGCTGCTGCTATGAGGGAGGCTGGGAAGAACCAGTGTGGGGGTGGGCGGGGCTAGCAATGGGCAGCGCTAGTGGTGTGATCCTCAGAAGACCCAGTTCGTACCTTTTGAAACAGGAAAAAAAAAAAAAATCCATTGTGGTGAGGGCTTCTTCCCTGCAGGTGACTTCCATGAGAGTGGGGAGGTGGGGGCATGCTGGCATGCCTTTATTTTAACCCTCTCCATCTTCTAAGAAAACAGTTAACAGATTTGATTGTCTCCAAGATGAAGCCAGCTCATGAGAGGTCATTTAAAGTGCACATGTCACCCAGATGGGAAGACAACTACCGAGATGATTATAATTTTTGAAAGAAGATACAATCTTCCAGGAAGTTCACTAGGTTCCACAAGGCTGGAATCAATTTGCACCTGTTCCCCCAAAGCAATCATTTCTTTAGCTTGATATAAAAATCATGATTTCTCAGTATGGGGAGCAGGACAGGTCACAATCCGGGTCCCTGGAAAACCACCCTTCTCATAGAAGAGAATCCACAGAAGGCTGCTGACTCAGCCACAGCAATTGTCAGGGTCCTAAGCAAGAGCACAAGCAGCAACTCCCCAGGCGTGCGGGACAGACTTCTGAGGGGGCCGTGGTGCAGGCAGGTCAGACAGTTCCTGGAGGAAGTTGGGCAGCTCAGGGGCACACAGAGGATACTTCTGATTTTAACTTCTCCCAGCATGTGGGTAGAAGTGAGATTGGTTTTTAAAAACAACCAAAGCAAGTCAAACACAACACAGCAGGCTGGGTCAGAGGGTATGGGGAGGGTGTGTGTGGGTGGGGAATGAAGCTGCCGGGGTGGACAGTGGCTCACTGCTGTGTTAGAGTGATCCTGGAGGTGGGCTGTCACTGGCCTTCCTCTGCACAGGGAGGAGGGCAGGGCTCTGTCTGATTTTCTGTCAGGTCTAGGTAGGAGTCAGGCTCCTCCCCTCAAGCCGAAGTGCTTTGCTGTGGAAGTAATCTCCCTGAGGGGGGCATTCAGAGGCAGAGGCAGGGACAAGGAGAGCCAGCCAAACCCTGTGGTGGATCTGGGGCATGGCAGGCTCTGCTGTGACAGCCCGAGAAGTCAAAGCTGGACTTGGAGAAGGGAGCAACTAGCTTCTTGCTGTTAAGGATCTTACGGGAAGTACATCATAATTTTAGTAGGAAAAACAAAAAACAAAACGCAACCAACGAAACAAAAACCCCAGACTTTAAAGATCCAAACCAATCTTGTCAAAAAGAAGCAAAAGTAGCCAACGGGGCAACTTTAAAAATTTCCAAAAAAGAGCAAACGTTCCTTATGGAAATCTGGGCATGGGGCAGAGGGCCGCCCCGTCCCAACCTCAGTTTCCCTCAGGCCTTCACGCGCCTGCACAGACCCTTCATTTTCTGCACTGAAACACGGCTTAAACTGTGCGGCCACTACTGGGTCACGTTCAAAACAAAATAAAGCAAAACACAAACACAAAATAAATAAAGCAAATTTAGGCTAAAAAATTTAAATCAGAACTCTTTCAAGTAAACTGAAAGATAACTATCTGTTCCTGCAAGACCAGCCTGCAGGTCATCAACAAGCACCAAGTTACAGGTCGGTTTCTGCACAACTGCTCAAAACCCCGTGCTTCTGAGGGCAAAACCAGGAACGCAAGGCCACCTGTGAAGCACAGGCCTCAGCGAGGCCCCCTCCTGGGGAGTATGTGAGCCTCAGAGGGTACATTACCAATGGACTGTCCTGCACACTCGAGCTGGGGAAGGCCTCAAGCATGCACAGAGCAACGCATGGAGCTGGAGGGCGAGGAGAGAGACAGGCAGCGCTTGACAGCTTCAAGGGCAAGAGGACAACCAAGCATACTGCATCTGAAAACCGTATGTGAGGAGGACGTGTGACTGAGGGGCCTGCACACAGCCACGCTCAAGGGCCAGCTCCCCTCTCTGTATTGGCAGAACCACCCGACAGACTTAACTCCTGCACAAGAACCTACTTTTCGACAGTAATTCCAGAGAAGCCTCAGGGTACAGGCTAGTCCCAGGCAGGTGGCTGGGGGCATTAACATGCTTTCCCACAGGGACCAGTAACAACTAGAAAGTATCATCCTGGGGACAGCGGTAAAGAGTCCCCTCTACTTCCTCTGTGCCCAGAGCATGCAGACAGGCATCATGTTTCTTTCTGATGTGAGTAAGAAGTGAGAGCTCAGCCTGGAGTGCGGAGATAGACAGTGCAGACCATGTTTTTTGGTACATGTGAGGCCTCTTGCAGGTCTCACAAACGTGTTATTCTTCCTAAAATGAAATGAGGAATACGTACAAAGAGGGGTGGTGTGTGCACAGGGCCATTTCACGGTACCCAATCTCAGAGGACCACAGGGTGAAATACTGAATACCCACAGGCCGCCTGGCCAGTCAGATGCTTGCTCTTGGCTAAGCTGTCCTGACATTTGAGAAGAACTGTGTACACAGCTGTGTACTCCATGTGCACATGAAGAGGGTCACTGTACTAAGTCTGCACTATCTGCTCCTTGAGTCTGCTTGTGTTCCCCCAAAATGCAAGGCAGAGTTTCAGACCTCATTTGGAAAAACCCTCTGGGCCTTTAGGGAATCCTGACATGTCTCAAACCATTACCTCCTTCTAGGGTCACTACTTTCAGTGTCATACCCTGAGTAAGGCCAGGCCCACCCACGCCCCTGGCAGTCACAGGTCACAGCTGAAGTGGAGTCTGAGTGTCCGTCTCCACCCACACACAGGTGCTGCTTCTCCTTGTCTAGGACCTGGGGTAGCTCAGGAGGACTGGACGCTGAGGGGCAGTGGGCGTCCAGTGTAAGAGACTTGTGCACAGGGGCAGCAGGAGTGCCCCGGCGGCTCCACCGTCAGGTCAGGGTTGGAAGGTGGCTGCGCCAGCAGAGGAAATGGTTCAACAGAAGATCTCTTCACCCTCTGCTGGTACTTCCGAAGCAGGGCCGTCTGCAACCATGAAACCAAGAGTGAGAACCTGACCCTTCTGACGTCCCTTCCTACAGGTTTCTATGTTGCGACAGGTAACTGGGGTTCTTGGCACTTACTGATTAGAGATTGCAAAGTGATTAACTTTCACATAGCACTAGTGTTCATGTTTGTAACTAGGCCTAAGAGAGAGAAATCCCCCACACAGAAGCGAGCGTTCAGTCTTACTGTGCAGGCACAGTACAGGACCCAGGACAATGAGAAGTACAAACAGGGAGGTTCTATGGGCTCCAGTAGAGAAGCTCTCCGCTCTAGTTCCTAACTTCTCCCGGGGAAGCGAGCATCTCATCTGCCTTACACATCTGAAGGCTCAACCCCCGATCTTGCTGCTGTTATTGGTTACTAGAGTAAGCCTGGCATGGCCGAGAGGGCTTGAATGACTTCAGGGAGGTGAGTTAGTTCCCCAGCTGAGAGAATCCTTGAGAAATGAGACCTGCACTCCACATGCAGAGGCCCAGAACACAAGGTCTTAGTCACTTATTGACAAGCATTCTTTTTGGGAAAGATTATGCATGTTTTCCTGCATGTATGTATACCAGGTTCATGCATACTCCCAGCCTGGAGTGTTCAGGAGAAGGGCTCAGATCTCCTGGAGCTGGAGTTACAAGAGGATGCGAGCTGCTGTGTGGTGTGGTGAGCTGAACCTGAGCCTCTGTAAGGGCAGAGACTCTAACCTCAGGCATCTCACCAGCCCTTGCAGAAGCACTTCTGTTTCCATGTGTCTCCATGTGCACGGATGCCAGAGGCTTACTGATACTTTGGAGACAGGGTCTCTCGCTGTCACACTAGTTTGTGGGTGCCTCTGTCTCCCACCTCTGGAGACACAATTCTGGCCCTCGCGTTAGAATGGCAAGCACCTTACCAAATGGGCCATCTCTGCAGTCCCTGCACAAGTACTCTTGGCAAGTGGGCTTGGTGGGCAACAGCCAGTTTGACTGCTGTGTACCGCAACTGGGCCTTTTTCAGCCCTTCACCACGCACGCTGACAACTCACCACCAGGCTGGGTGCGGCTTCCTTTGCTCTTCTTCTTTTTTTCCTTCTTTTCCTTTGGCTTGGATAACCCAAAGAGTCGGGTGGAAGTGGAGGTGCTGGACGGGGCCTGGCTCTGCCCCTCGGGAACTTTTGTCTGGCTGGCTGAGCTCAGTATATGGAAAGGCCCCTTATCTTTCTGTGTCCGAGAGATGCTGTTCCTTTTAGGAGACACTGAGAGTTCAGAGTCCAGTGAGCCTGATTTGGTTACAGAAGGTGGAGACGGCGAGGAGAACTCATCCGAATTGGGCAAGAAGGATGGGATCCGCATCAGCCTGCCATGTTTATTTGAAACCTGCACATGTTCAAGAGAAGGCATTTAAACCAGAAGCCACATTCTAAGGAACTGACTGTAATCAGGACTTCACGTAACTGCTATCTAAGAGCACGTTAAACCACCACCTCCAATACTGACCTCATTCATACTTCTGATGGGGCACCGTAGGAGAAAGAACTCCCACATCCTGAAGAAGCAGCATGGCTGCCCACTTAAAGACCAATGCACGCAGGTACACAGGCTGTCATTCCAGGGCACAGAGACTGTGAACCTGGCCAGCCTAGAGGGTCAGCAGAAGTGCCTCATCCCACCTCTGTTCTCTGTTGCCTGAGAACCTCCCCTCCCTTGTCAAAGTCCTGCTGATTTTATTAGAATTGAATGGATCCACCCTTCTGCTGGTAAGTGCAACAGAGCCACTTGCTGCTCCCAGCTAAGTGCTGGAGAGGCTCTTCTGAAAGCATACTTTCTCCGACTCTGGGAGATATCACTTCAGCTTTCTTTCATAGTCCAAGGTCACTTAAAGGGCAGTATGACCACAGTTTTAAAAGATAGGGAGCTATCTGCTTCCAGGGTCTATGTTCCAGGGCAATCAGATTATCTCATTTACATAACATCAGAGGCAGCATACTGAATGACAGAAAGCCTTCCCGAATAAACAGCAGCTACACAGAAAAGAGAGCATGCAACAGCATCAAACCAAATCAGGCACTATACAGAGTGCAGGAGAATGGAGTTCCTTGCCCAAGATATCATCTGTGTACAAGAGAGGTGACTACCTTCTATCACTTGCTGGACTCTTCCATCTGTCACTGACTCCTACTGATTCTCCAAATAGGTTCTTAACCTTGTAGCAGAGCTACAAGGATCAGCTGACTCCTGATCGCAGGCATGTAGGTCCTGAGAGCTCCTTTTATCCTTGCTATGCTTCCAATTTGTAGCAATACCTGCCTGCCTTACCATGTGCTGTATAGGGCAAGGCCACTCTCTCAGATAGGCTGAGGCTACTCTGACCCAGGCTGGTGGCTGATGAAGAGAGAGATTCCCTTCCTCCCCATGCTCAGGGTATAGCAAAGCTGCCTTACAACACGAATGACTCTCTCTTCTGCTCACTCTCATGTGGCTTAGGGAAGTCACTACCTGCTCTTCACAGCGGGAAGCCCTTTCCTCCCTGTCTGGGGGCCTGGCACAGGTTCTTGGGTACCTGGCAAAGGTCCTGATCCATCTGCCTCTGGCTGAGCCGCTCTGTGTCCCTCCTCAGCTGTTCCTGTTCTCTTTCCAGCTGTTTCTGGGCAGCCCGTAGCCTCTCTAGGTCACACTGATAAGTGCCCTTCTTCTGCTGGAGCTCTTCGCGGTCCCTCTCCAGGTCCTGCTGCCTGCGGCGGACGGTCTCTTCCCGCTCGGCCAGCTTGGCCTCTCGGTCTCCGAGCTCCTGCTCACGGGCCTCCCACTCCCGCTCCCGGCGGCGCTTTTCCTCCAGGTGCTGTGCCTGCTGCTTCTGCAGGTTGGCCAGGTCTTGGCGCTGCTTCTCCAGGCTCCGCTGCTTCTCCTGCTCAATGAGAGAGCTGGGGCGGGATGCACTCCTTGTGAGTACCTTCTCTGTCAGCACCAGCTTCTGGTCCTCAATGTAGCTGTCCTGTTGTAGCACGACACCCTGTCATGGCATAGGGGACAGTCATGGAACTCAGGTCTAGGAGAAAAGCCACCTCCAGGGATCTTCCCTAACCACACTCTAGGAACACTGGGACAGACAGAATGACCCTCCCCTCAGGTTTTCAGGGTTTGGTCTTGTAATAATATGTTCCAGGGCAACTTTGGCAGTTCTCAAATAGTGTCAAAGATTGGGGGACTCAAATTTGCCAAGCCTGGTTGCCCGTCTCTTTCTCATTAAGCTAAAATATGTATTTCAATTTATTTTATGTGTGCAAGCACGCATGTGCCAAAGGGAGCATGTGGAGGTCAGAGGACAACCCGTGGGAGTCACTTCTCGCCTACCATGTGAATCTTGAGGATTGAGCTGAGGTTGTCAAGGCAGGCATGCTGACCTGCTGAACTATCTCACTAGCCATGGGCATCTATATTTTCTGAAATTCTTGACTTTACTTTAGGGTGGGATGAGTTGTGTAGGAGGGAGAGGTAGGAAGGAGACAGGTAAACTCTTCAAGACATGAAGGGAACAGAATGAGGACAGTCCCTGGGAAGTATGGAAGAGTACGAGAGCC
This sequence comes from Mus pahari, assembly GCF_900095145.1. Taxonomy (NCBI): domain Eukaryota; kingdom Metazoa; phylum Chordata; class Mammalia; order Rodentia; family Muridae; genus Mus; species Mus pahari. Next base: position 47,432,652 of record NC_034590.1, on the reverse strand, counting down.
ACCCTATACAAATACCAGAGAGGGATAAAGAAAGGTTTTCTAAGGTGAGACAGCCTCACGTGCTGCAATGCCTTCATTTCCTTAACTGGAAGCCAATCTTTTTTGGCTTATTTACCAACATGTAACTTAAAAACCCCAGAGACTGAGGTCAACAAAATCTTGTTCTCCAAACAAGCAAGTACACAGATAAAGATGGCACATGTACCTGCAGCATGCTGAGGAGTTCGTGGAGGTGAACAATGCTCTGGACAACCTGCTAGCAAGGGAATAAACATCCATTTCAGTGTTTCTCAATGTCAAAAATCTACCACATCACATGGTTATAACCGCTTTAGAACATCAAAGACATTACATTTTAATGAAATCTTAGAAAACTGAAAGAACTTGAGAGAGTAACTGAGTGCAAGCAGCCAAGATTAAAGATAATGCATGTGTGTATTCACCTATTAAAAGGTACTACACAAAGCTTCCACTTTATAAAATGATTGACATAAAAACATTATATACCTCAAAGTTAAAAAAAAAGATTCCATTAAAATTATATTAAGTTTATGACTGATCAAAGCCAAATGAAAACATTCAATTAACTTCTCTAAGAAAATTGTAATTTCTGTAAAACTTAAGTTAGCAATCCTGGCTCATACATAAACTAAACAAAAATACAAGACATCCCATTTAAATCACAAGTATAAGGGCTGGAGAGATTGTCCTTTGAGGTCAGAGCACTGGCTGTTCTTCCAGAGGACCTGGATTCCATTCCAAACAAATATCCAAATGGCAGCTCACAACTGTGTAACTTCAGTTTCAAGGGATACACTACCCTCTTTAGGCCTCTGCAGGTACTACATGCAAGTAGTTCACAAACTTACATGTAGGCAAAACATCCACACACAAACAATAAAATAATAAAAACGGGGGCTAGAGGGATGGCTCAGAGGTAAAGAGCACATACTGCTCTTCCAAAGGTTTTGAGTTCAAATCCCAGCAACCACGTGGTGGCTCACAACCATCTGTAATGGGGTCTGATGTCCTCTTCTGGTGTGTCTGAAGATAGCTATAGTGTACTCACATACATAAAGCAAATGGATAATATAAAAACCTGACAAAATTATAAAAAAGGAAAAAAATATGAAAGAGCTAGAAGAAAATATCAGAGAAAATAGGAAATATCCTACTTAAGAAACATGATAGAAACACAAATTACCAATTTTTAAAAGAAATACAAAGAGCCAATTACATTAAACATTACAAAGTATTCAGGAACTAGAAGTACAGCTCAATGGTTGAGGCTCTGGTTTCAATCCACACTGCACATATATAAACATGCACAAACCAAGAAATGTTATCTGAAATTATCAAACCAACAAAATGCCAATTTAAGGATGGAGAAATGAGGATGGAGGCACCTGGCTGTCTACACCACCCCCTTTCCTGCAGTAATAAGGCATGTGAGGATTACTGAAGAGCTGTGCAACAAATGCGATGTACCAAAAAAAGGAGAAGGGCTTAACCACCAGAAAGATTTGCCTCTACTGTGTCATGGGGAAGGTCACACCCATGGTCACATGATGGAAGAGAAGGGCAGAAGCAGATACTAACAGTTACTGCTCTTCGCTTTTCAGTGATGGGGTATGCTTAATTTAGATGACTAAAGTTATTAGTCTTTACATTTTTCATTTTGTAATACTTAAGCTTCGTCCCGAGAAACCTTTCTTACCGCTCACACCAAGTCATAACAGAAGGCACAGAAGCTGCAGCTGCAGCTGGCTGTCACACGGCGAAAGCCAGGCACACTATTTCCCACCAGACTTCCTCACTAAGTACAGAGGACTCTGACAAATGGAAGAAAATCAGCTGACAGCTCATTTCAAGAGACAGATACAGAAAACAGCAGCCTACAGGGCCTAGGCCAGCTTGTAACACGGCAGTCCTTCAGCAAACGCCTCTAGCAACAAACACAAAACAACAACCTTTGCATTTTTTTGCAGGGAGTATGGAGAGGAGAAAGTAATTTCAAAACAAAATTCCTAGGGGCTTAAGATAATAGAATAAACGCGACAATGAGGAAGAATGAAAGGCAAGAAACAGCCTCGAGAAACACCTTAAAAAGGCACCAGCTCAGGTGTGCAGAACACACAAATGCAAGGCTCAGCATGAGCACTTGTCTGGGAGACAGCAGTGTCCCTGAAACTGATTCCAATAGGCCTCAGGGGTGGGGCGTAGTGACAGCAGGCTTCAGGGAGGCAAGGGTCTGATTCCCCACTGGGAGGACACCAGGCTCCCTTGAAGGAAAGGAAGGGTTCCAAGAAGCAAACTCAGTTAGCATAAGAAATTACTAAGGAGAATTTGCTATAAGTTTAACTCCCATACTCTAGATTTGTGGCCCCTGGGATCTTTGTACAACAGGAAAAGCTGCTACAAATTCTTCCCAGTAGGCACAATCTGATGCCAAGGGGGGGCTCCCCAGCTCTGGAACAGACAAAGTTGGATAAAAGCAAAAGGGATCCTAAGAAAAGAACATCTTCTTTCTCCCTCAGTGGTGGCACACACCTTTAATCCCAGTACTTAGGAAGCAGAGGAGGGCAGATCTCTGAGGTCAGCCTGGTCTACAGAGTGAACTCCACAACAGCTAGAGCTACAGAATGTCACTCTGTCTCAGTCAAACCAAACCAAACCAAACCAACAAAAACCCAACCAACCAACCAACCACCCACCCACCCACCCACCACGACAAAAGTAAAATAGAAGAGTGAATCAGAGAATTCTTCATTCATAGTATACAATACTCTGGCAAAACATTAGGACAGTGGCTTAAGCCAAGAGAAAGGACAACTATACTCTCAGTCATACATTTATAGCCACAAGATAGTTGTAACACGAAAACAAAAATATTCTTAATCCAAAGAACCTTACCTCACTGTTTCTTTTAAGCATAAATACCAGGTTAGCATTTCCACCCTATAAAATAGCAATAAAAATGCATTAAAAAAATAAAAATTTTGCTGTAAAAACTATTCTCAATGCAACTTTGAGAAGTCACACTGTATTTCTGGCTTTCTTTCTTTTCTACCATGGCATCCCCATGGAGGGCATCAAGAGAGTTTTTACTAAAAAAGCTATTAGGATAGGATCAAAAGGCTTTGGGGTCACTGACCAGGCCATTTAATGAAACTGGTCCTGCCAAGGCAGAGTGGACTTGAGTCTGTGAAAAGGACAGGGGGCTCAAAGTGCCAATAATATGGGCATCTTAACTGTATGGTTTGATCTAAGAATGTGCTTTCCCTAGAAAGCAGAATTTCATTACGACTGGCAAGCCAGTATCTGAGGCAGATTAAGGGGAAACATTTCAAAAGGCAATGACCCGAAAGGAGGTGCCCACAGGTTCATAGGTCTGAGTGTTTCTCTAGAAAAATCATACCTTTTTCAGGCCACTATCCGACTCTGTTCTCCTAAGATCTTGGCTGTCATCACCCTCTTCTTTCTCACCTCCTAAACAAAAAACCAAACAGATATGTTTAAAGTTGTAGGGGAGGCGAGCCAAGAAAACAATATAGTTTAGGGGTATTTATAGTTCTGAATCCTATTAATATTGAAAATAAAAAAGGACCAGGATGCCACTCAGTGGTACTAGGCCATTATTCCCAACTTCACTAATGGAGAAGCAAGAAAATTAAATCCAAAACAAAGCAGCAAGCATAGCTTAGCAACTCTTTTTTTTTTTTTTCCGAGACAGGGTTTCTCTGTGTAGCCCTGGCTGTCCTGGAACTCACTTTGTAGACCAGGCTGTCCTTGAACTCAGAAATCCGCCCGCCTATGCCTCCCAAGTGCTGGGATTAAAGGTGTGCGCCACCACGCCCGGCCCAGTTTAGCAACTCTTATTTGATGCTTGGGGCCAGAAGAGTCGGAACAGAAAGATTTTTTTTGAACACGTGGAAGATGGGACTTTGAAAGTTACTGCCTGGGGCTGGTAAGATGGCTCAGTGGGTAAGAGCACCCGACTGTTCTTCCGAAGGTCTAGAGTTCAAATCCCAGCAATCACATGGTGGCTCATAGCCATCTATAACAAGATCTGACGCCCTCTTCTGGAGTGTCTGAAGATAGCTACAGTGTACTTACATATAATAAATAAATAAATCTTAAAAAAAAAAAGAAAAAACTCCAAAATTTAAAAAAAAAAAAAAAAAAAGTTACTGCCTGACTCATACAAACCTTACCACACAGAGCCCAGAGATGGCAGTGTACAGTATTTTGAGCATGCTGTGTCCTTACTGCAACTTTTCAAGTGCAGAGTAAGTTTTGAACTCTGAAGCAGTTCAGACTTCAGCTTTTCAGATTAGAGATGCTCAAGGCCTCTGGCTAGGGTTAGCGTAGCTGAGGAACAACAAGAAGCTTATGGTCCCAGATGAACATGATTCTGACAGGAATTCGTGAGTGTTTAAGACTCTCATGGAGATAGTTATTGATGAAGGGACAGGGGCGACAGAGCTACCGCAATCCAGGTCACCGTGAACTGCAAAGAAGTAATGGATGGTTTACCTTTGGAAGCATTCATCTGATGACAGTCAAATCCTCCAAAGGTCTCTGCTCTCCGGGGCAAAGAAATGGGCGAAGCCATGACTTCCTGCTCAACAGGGCTGCTGATGGACTGTCCAAGTGTGCCACCAAGGCTTCCACTCACCAAACTCTGAAGGATTTCCACTGCAAAAAAGCAAACAAAACACTCAGCTGGATATCTAGCTTTCTTCCATGAAGAGGAAATGATATCATGGCAACATGGGATATATATAGCCTGGATCAGAAAATCCCAAAGAATGGAAGTCATATGTATTAGATGGGTTTTACTAGAAACGGAGGGACAAATGGCAGAGCAATCTACTGGGAGGAGTACGGTTTCTGGAGTGGTTTCAGGGTGGTTGAAAGGACTGGAAAAGCGAGCCAGTTTGAGAACAGCAAATAAAATTAGCTGGGTTTGCTCCTCTGAGAGCAGGCAGACTCCAGTGGCAGAGCATCCTAGGCATCGGAATCTTCCAGTGTAGCCCTTAACTGATAACCTCAGAGTTTCCTTTGGGCAGGGCCTGTGGAGAAGACCCTGAAGCTAGAGAACAGCAGAACAGGAACAACGGGGGTGGACGAGAAAGGAGGTCGAGAGGAAATCATAGGCACAAGGAAAAATCTTAACAAGCATCAAAATTTTAATAAGGTATTAAAACAAATATATATATACATATACATATGTATATGTATATATATATATATATATATATATATATATATATATATATA
>NC_034590.1:47407588-47426629 GCF_900095145.1 Mus pahari | reverse complement strand
CTCCCCTCCCTCCCTCTCCTCTCCTCTCTCTCTCTCTCTCTCTCTCTCTCTCTCTCTCTCTCTCTCTCTCTCTTTCTGTGTGTGTGTGTGTGTGTGTGTGTGGTGGCCCATGCATATCAAGGAGGGTGTGGAGGCCCTTTTATTATGTGGCTTCTGGGAATCAACTCAGGTCATCACTTTGCAGTAAGTGCAAACTAAGCCTAAACTAAGCCATCTTATCGACCCAATAGAGGCTATTCTAATTCTATAATATGGGTATACTTGAGAAAGAATACTCAGTGTGGAAAACAGACAGACATTTGTAAGTGATAAGGTTCTAAAATAAAAAAGGCAACCTGTAATTTGTAATTTGATTAGCTCCATCCACTGAAAAGGACAACACAGTAATGACTAAAACCTCGCAGCAACTACTATACTATCCCTGGTTCCTAGATTGTGATCTTAATATATTTTTCACTAAAAGAGACCAGAACTCTTGAAGGAATGAATTCCTTAACTCCAGCAAGCAAGCTCTGCACTGTGGCCAGTGGGGGACACTAGTTTTAAATGAGGTTGGGAAATGCTTAGAGATCTACAACCCATGAATCCATAGTAAGTTTATTTTGGGGCTGGTGACTGATCACAAGGCCCCTGTCACATGCAGAGCTCTATCTCTGAGCTACAACTGCAGTTTCATGACATGTGTACAAGGCAGTGCAGGTACTAGCAGAGGACTGGCACAAACCAGTTTATTATCTTGAAAACCGGCACACAAAGGACCCCCCCCCCCCATTCAGCCTTCTATCCCTTGGTTCCTATTCCGCAGAAAAAGGACCACCTAGGACCTGATATTTCCCTGGGAAAGAATCAGCACCACAGGAACACACATTATCAAATTCATCAAGTCTGAGTAATGCAGCTTTTGAAACCAGCAGTGACTGAAAGAGCTAGAGGACAGAAAGTACCATATGGAAAACTCCAACCCATGGTTCAAAAAGCTCAACTACTCCAAGGATAAAGTGCAGGGCAAACATGGGGATGCGGGCTGGTAGGATGGCTCAGCAGGCATGCAAGGGTAGTTTTATGTCAATTTGACACAAACTAAACTTATTTGAGAGAAAGGAACCTCAATTGAGAAAATGCTTCTGTAAGATGGGGCTGTGGGCCAGCCAGCAAGCCAGCAAGCAGGACTCCTCCGTGGCTTCTGAGTCAGCTCCTGCCTCCAGGCTTCTGCCCTGACTTCCCATGATGATGAACAGTGATGTGGAGGTGTAAGCCAAATAAACCCTCTCTTCCCCAACTTGCTTTTGGTCATGGTGTTTCCTCTTAGCAGTAATAATCCTGACTAAGATGGCAGGTCAAGGCATTCACCATGGGGCCATGCCTGATGGCCTAAGTTTGATCTCTGGGCTGTACATGGTGGAGAGAACAGACTTTCCAAGCTGTCCTCTAACCTTCATGTCCACATCACAGTGTGGATTCCCCCTCACACGCACAGTAAATACATTAACATAACTTAAAAAATAAAACCAGAAAGGAGGGGGAAATACTTAAGTGATTATTAATGCACGTTAGGGAAGCTGCTCCTGTTAAGGAGGAAGTTAGATATGACGGGGACATGCAAAGGCTTTCAGGGTATCTGCCACATTTTATTTCTTAGCCTGCATGGTGGTTATAAGGGATAGTTACATGACAAGTTACTACACTGATACTGGGCAGTTTTTTATTCTGGTGCTTTAGTTATTAACAGCAGAAACTGGCAGAGGACATTAGTGTGCACGCAGGAGGGGCCAAAGTGCGTGTTAATTACCTTCACTTATTGCACTTTTCATCAGCGGTCCTCCTTTGAGAGCCTCCTCTGTGTTGGAGCGGAAGAGCACTCTCGGGCTGTGCGTTGGGGAACAATCTTCAGGCAAGGGAGTGCTGCACTCAGTCATGTCCCGGAAAATCATCTCCTTCTCTTCCAGCAAGAGGAGGATCTGCTGGTCCTTCTGCTGAAGCTGTTCTGCAGGACAAATGGAGAAACCACTTAACTTGTCTGGAGTTGTGGATCACAAGATGACCGGGAGACGAGCACCACCTTGTGGTAGTTAGGGGAAGGGCCACGACAGGAGATGCCTCCCATCCTGAGCATCCCTTCTGTACTTTGTAAAGCTGCCCTGGGTTCTGTTCTGTGAAGCAGGAGCACTTCTGATGTAACTGCTCTGTACTTTGTCTCTGCTCCCTTCCTGACTGCAGCTCTCTTTACCACACTCTGGCATTGGTGCCACGTTCCTGCAACCACCTTAATTACAGACCCTAAAGAGTTACTTATTTTAGGTCTTTTCCCACATGGATATTTATTCCCTCTTTCTGAAACACCCTACCTGTGCTGCCCTGAGGATATCAGTTTCTTCCATGGGGGCATTTTATGGGTCCTCCATCTGTGATGGAGTAATATTGCTGGACTGTCCTCTACACCCTACACATTTTCCTCCTGGGGCTCACACTCTCTGTCAACTGCCTCCCATATGCTGATTATCCCTAGCAAGCACCCTTAAATTTACATTATTTTCTGAACATCAGACCACTGTGTCAACTATCACATGAGTATCTCAACCAAGAGGGTACTATCAGGATAGCAAAAACGAATCTTCCAGGTGACTGACCTCTAGTTTACGGTTTCTTCCTTAGCACTCTATCTTTCAGGTTACCCAGCTTGGTAAACCGGTATCTTTGTCTATCCTGTCCCATCACTCACATCCAGCTGTCTAGTTGGTATTTTTAATTTGTTCTTTGGCAATTTCATACATGTCTAAAGTGTATTCTTTTACCCTAATTTCTTTCCTACCTCTAGTATCTGAGCCCAGGTCATCTTCCTACAGTCATGACTTGCTGTTTTATCCTTCTGTGACTGAGTTTAACTAAGATCACCATTGTGAGTCTGATGAGCTCCTCAATGGACCTTAAGACCACAACTGCCCTTCCTCCCAGTTCCATCAGCAGGGAAGGGTAGAGCCCCTAGCCCTGATCTTTACTCTTGGGGCCCACTAACGGTAGCCACAGCTGCTGTGGAGTGCTGACCGTAACCACTGTGTCATGTCCATAAGCCAACATTCATAGCGCTTCTCCCTGTCTTGAAGCTCTTACATTTCTTTTTTAGCTCTTCTTCCACAATGCTCCCAGAGCCTCAGAGGGAGTGGAATAAATGCTTTGCTCAGGGTTGAGCACTCAATTGTCACTAACTTATTCTCTGCACTTTGAACAGCCATGCATCTCTGCATTCACTACTGTTCTTCGCCGACAGGCATCTCTGGTTGAGGCTGGATGTAACATTTTGATTAACAACCTTATTTCTTCACCTGTCTGCTTACCTACTCATCTCTCACTAACTTATCCTACAGACTTCCCGAGTGGTCCAGAAGCACCTCTACTTCCTCAAGCAATTCTCCTGAAAGGGCTCAGACCTTGAAAACAGTTACATTGAGAGTGCAGCACCCTATTCCCTTTACAGGTCTCAGCTCTCACCATTGCCCTGACCCTTTAGACACGTAGACCCACCACTCCTGGCACACAGATCAAGTTCTTTTTTTTTTTTTTTTTTNGTTTTTTTTTCGAGACAGGGTTTCTCTGTGTAGTCCTGGCTGTCCTGGAACTCACTCTGTAGACCAGGCTGGCCTCGAACTCAGAAATCCGCCTGCCTCTGCCTCCCGAGTGCTGGGATTAAAGGCGTGCGCCACCATGCCCGGCTCTCAAGTTCTTTTCCATGTATCTATCCTTTGGAAGCAAGATAATTTTTTTTTCAGATGTAATTTATGCAGCAGGTTTTGTGAGACTTACGGAGGCAGAATGAGCAGATGCCACATACTTTATGTGACATACCAGACAGACCAATCTGTGTTTTGTCACTCATTTATATATCATCTAGCCAACTGCACAACAAATGTTAGGGAAGATTTTATCCTTGTCATCCCAACAGGCTAATAGACTTGATATAATGGGGGCCTGAAGTTAACCATTTTTTCTCCTCTCCCACCCATCAGTATAACAGAATGGTGTCACTAAACTCTGTTCACTCAAATCCTGGTCTTATTTCTACCCAAAGAAGTTTTTAGAAAATTCAACTAATATATAGTAAAGACAAGAAGACTACCAGGCTCCACTGTTTTAATGAGAGGGGGCTAGAGGTGAGGATGGAGGATCCAGAATTAAGGACAGTCAGGAATACATATCAAGATTTGTCTCACAACAAACAGAAAACAGATAAGATTCCAGCTCAGTCATTAAGCACACACACATTTAGCCCTGGGATGTTTGGCCTTTGAGGGTTTCAACTGTGTCATCTACACAATGGGAGGCAGACAAGACTACATGAAACACTAGTGGGTAACTGAGAACTCCTCCAACAGTTGAGTCCCTTTTCCCTGAGCCATCTCACAGTTCATCTGTGAGGATAACAGCCAAGAAGGCCAGGGAATGCAAAGAGTAGAATGGACTAACTGGATAACTCCCAAATATCTTTTTCGTTTTAACCTTAGCTATGACTATGACATACGGCATGAACAAAGTCACCTGTGTTCAAAACCACAGACACTTTCCTAGGGATGGGCTGTGTGCTTGTGTGTGTGTGTATGTATGTATGTTTTGCCTGTATGTATGTCAGTACCTCACATGTATGTATGTATGTTTTGCCTGTATGTATGTCAGTACCTCACATCCATGCCTGCTGGCCAGAGACACCAGAAGAGGGCATCATATCCCCTGGAGCTAGAGTTACAGACAGTTGTGAATAGCCAGTGAGTGCTTGGAATTGAATCCAGATCTTCTGCAAGTGTAACCAGTGATCTTAACCACTGAGGCATCTCTCCAGACCCTCTTGACTATTCTTACTGATGTTCCATTTCCATTACCTTTTAACTCCCGGGCTTTGGTATCCAACAATTTCTTTTCTTCTTCATTCTCACTGGGAATCCCTTCATCTTCATCTCTATTCCTGACATAACCGAAATAAAGCAGGGTGAAACAAACAAACAAACAAACAAACAAACAAACAAACAAACATGCCTATGATGTCAGTTATGTGGTCACTGCATGTCCTCAGGAAGACACATGGAGGTAAGAGGAGAGTGGAAAAGGCTCACTCACAGGGAGTTGATTGTGTCCTGAATGATTTGAATCCAGCTATTCCGCTCCTCTCTGGAGCTTGCATGGACCTCCACCATCTCTGGATCTTTCACCCCCATACTGATGAGGAACAGGCCTTTCTCCTCATGGGCCACTTCTCTTACAATCAGCTTCTTTAAGGAGATCACTGTTGACTTATGGTCCTGGACAGAGCAGGAGGCAAATATAAGACGTGCATATGACTGAGTAAACAAAATAAAATCACTTTAACCCTCCTCCAAAAGCTCTCCCAGCTTCCAGAGAAATGTTTCATCATTCTACTCAATTTTGTGCAAGCTGTTTTCTGCATGATGAATCTGGAGACATAGTCCACAAATGGATTTATGGATTTCTTTTCTTTTCTTTTTTTTTTTTTTATGGTTTTTTTGAGACAGGGTCTCTCTGTATAGCCCTGGCTGTCCTGGAACTCACTTTGTAGACCAGGCTGGCCTCGAACTCAGAAATCCGCTTGCCTCTGCCTCCCGAGTGCTGGGATTAAAGGCGTGCGCCACCACGCCCGGCCACAAATGGATTTCTACTGTGACCAAATCACCAAATGTTCAGGGCATTCAAAAAGATTATGAAGGAGCATAAAAATAACTTTCCAGTGGAAAGAAGTAATAAGAAAAACATGACAGAGGCATGTAAGAAATTATTCAGAGGAGTCATCTGTCAGGAGTCATGTGGTTTTCAGTGGCCAGGTGAGCCAAAGCCATATGACAGACATAATAATGCTAGCTGGCTATACTTACATCCAATCTAGCTGGTCTGAATATGACATTTCAAACAGAAGAAAGAAAGAATTCAGCTTACCAATGATGCAAACACGTATTTCTGGTCTTTTTCTTGAAGGAAAACTAAAATGTCAGTGAGTAGAACTGCTTGAACCTCTGCAAAGTAGAGTGGGAAAGAGAAAGACAAACTTGTCATGAAATCAGGTTCAGCAACCACCCTCCCCCAATTGTCTGCAAGGCTGCAGGATTCAGAGCTGTGCACTAGAATTTAGAGGTGCTTTATTCTATTTTTAAAGTCTTCGAACTTATTTTGTTATCTTTAATGAACTATACCATCTAGCATTTTACAAATCTTCAGAGAATTGTTGTTTTCTGCAGTAAATATAACAATAGTATTAAACACAGTGAAACCCTAGCTTTCTCCATTAGGAATAAGAAGACAGAATATGAATTTCAGATCAAAACTGGACAACAATATGAATCCTTTTAAGATACTGGTGCATGGAGAAATGAGAAATTCACACCTTGTAAATCGATGTGTCACCTGCTGCTTCTCCTTCCTGTGATGTTTTAAGGGACATTACTTGACTCATAGAGCAGAGGATTCAAACATACAAAGTGAGTGGCAAAGCAAATAACTGCCTCCACCCTAACAGCATTTTAGGCACTTTCTAAGCCTTATCTCAGAGGAGGTTAAGGGACCAGTCCTGCAAAGATACATCTTGTATCTGTCTGTCTTCCAGAAGTTGACTTTGAGTGTCTCCCTCTGCCACTCTTTTTACCTTATTTTTAAAACAAGTTCCTTTTACTGAACCTGGCTGGGACTTGTCATATTTTGGCTGAACAAGCTAGACAGTAAGTTTTGGGGATCTTCCTGTCTCTAACTGATGCCCTTCTTACCCAGGTTATAGGTATGCATCACTGTATCTGTCTTTTTATGTGAGTTCTAGAAATTGGGCTGGAAGAAAGGCATGCCTTCATTCAGGCTCATCACAAGGTATCTGAAACACTGCTCACTAGTGGAGAGGGACACTTTAAAAACTATCCATGCTTTTTTCTCCACTGTTGTACAGGCATTGGTGTGTGCTTTCTGAAATACCCCCACAGTTCCAATGCCGTTGTGACTTCCAGTATACTCTATACTACCCATAGTTATGTTGAAAAAACAAACAAGCAACAAAACAAACAAAAAAACCAAACACATAACACTGAATTCACCCTTTCTCCATGTGAAACCTTTCCATTGTGAGCCTACTTCATGTCCTACAACCAGCAAGAGCATCAAGTGCCAACTCCTGAGCATGTGCAGGGCACCTTGGCAGCTGGATCCCAGCAGTTTCTTATCTCCTATCACTCTCTGAAGTCTCTCTGGGCTCTCCAGCCCTCCTGATGCCATGCTTTCTAACCTCCAGTATTATCCTTCTCTTCATCCTTCAAGCCTTACCTCTCTGCCAGTCCTCCTTCCTCTCATTCTAGCACCCACTACACTGGCGAACAAGCACCTCTCTCTCGAATGTCAGAAGCCAGTTGCCTGGCAGGGACTTCTGTACTGTCTCCTAAGCATGTTAAAGCTATGCTAGGGGTACCTGTGGGCTTGGCAGCAGACACCTATTGGCACCATCACGTCCCTGAGGCAGGGAAGGGAATATTCCTCCTGATATCTGAGTGCTATTGTGACAACAGAGCAACAGGGGACTGTGCAGATCCTCAGCCCATGGAGTCCAGGACTGTGGCAGGAATACCTATGTGCAGGTGTTGGGAAGTTAGAGCTTACATAGGCAGGATGTCTATCCAGGAAAGGGTTGATAAAAGGTAAGATGCACTGTTGAATTAAAAAAAAAAAACAACCATCCCCTAACTTCCTTCAATTATCATAGGTGATCAATGAAAAGCTAGAACTAATAAAAACAAATGAGAAACCTTTAACAAATCTATTTTGCTTTAGAGAAAAATGAAAGACACGAATATCATAAAGTCATAATGAACCTAGTTAAAGTAAGTGAGACTTGCCTTTCTCTAAGGTCTCAGAAGGGCTTTGGAAAAGATGAACTGTCAGCCTCACAGACTCACAGTCCCTGACTCAGACAATTCTGCCACTGACCCTGATCCCACAATGGCCACTCGGCACCTCTCTGGGGGAGTATGTCTTCCCCAACAGTCTGCTTCCTGTTGTCACCCTGCGTGGTGTCTGGATGTTTCCTCTTCTCCCCAGGCTCAGGCATGGACGCAGTCTTACCTTTCAGCCTTCCTGTTGTGCTCTTCAGAAACACACTCCCATCACGCACCAGCTTTTTCCGTCTCAGGTCCTCCTTGGCGAACATCTGCCCACTCTTCATTCTCATGATCGACTTGCTATCCGTCTTTGTGTAAATCTCACCGAGACGCACTTTCTTTTCGTAACTTGCCACTTTGCTGTCCACGGCTCCAATCACATCCTTCACTAGGCTCAAGGACTGAGTGAGGTCTTCCTGCTCCACTTCATTGTCTTGGGAGAGAAGACCAACTCTACTTTAATGGCTCCTTGTGCACAGAGCAAAAGGGGAGGAGTCTGCATCATTACATTCCCTTTGTTGTTTATTACCCTTTCACACTGGCGCCAACATGTCAAGTCACACGCCTGTCTTTCCAGCTACCAAAGGACATTAGAAATTCTCAATGCTATGGATGATATGCAATTATATGCCCCAAAATAAAAGAACCCAATGTTTTAGGGAGAGAGGGCAGCAGAGGTGAATAACTACCCTCAGTTACATCTCTACTTACTATTTAATGCTACTGCCTGGTAACCGTTAATGTAACTGAAGTAACGGCCTAGGAGAAGCATTAGCTGAGAGAAACTATCACACTACTACATACGGATTATTAAACAGAACAGAGTAACAATTTTAGCACTTATGGGAAGAAATGGTGGGACTACTGACCAAGCCAACTTTACCAGAACTAGTGCTCAGGGCACTTAACGTTTTAACAGAACCAATACACGGTCTCTGCTTGGTATCATCTATTACCTGGGTTGTAGTGATTTCATGATACAAGTCTGGATTCCAGGAAGAGAGTCCAGGGCCTTGTACATATCCAGGAAGCGCTCTAGCACTCAGCTGTGCCTCCAGTGGGTTCAGTGTTTGCCTCCTCCATACCAGGCCTCACTGGAATCTACTCTAAGTCTTACAGGCCTTACACTTGCAGTTTTGTTTCCCTATAGTCTCAGCACTGGGAGGCTGAGCAGGAATGCCTTTGAGGGTAAACTGTGCCCTCAAAAAACTAAAAATGTCAACAAAATAAATAGTCATGAAAAGATACTTTCAAGATAAACTACAGATGCTCGGTACAGTGCCTCCCACCTGTAATCTCAGAACTTTTTGGGGATATTGAAGGAAGAACTGCTGTGATTTTGAGGCCAGCCTAGGCCAGAGTGAGAACTTGTGCCCACAAATAAACAAACAATCACTGACATAAGCACAGGCACTCTAGTAGGTCTGCTAGAGTATGATAGAGCTGCTACAGTGGTTTCTAGCACTATCTAGATCTGAGTGTACAAGGAGACTCACCTTTGGTACATTGTAGTATCCTTTGGAATAAAACTGGGTACTTGGTGATCCTCTGAGTTACAAGTAATATGCACTCTGGAATTCCCAGCCTTCTTACTACTGAACTGCTCATCTTCTTCTGCAAAGGAGTGAATAAACTGTTAGTCACCACATGAAGGAAGGTGGCTCTAGCCAAAATGGTGTGCTTGTGCTCCTGCCCATGATGGGGACGCTTGCTTTCAGGTCGGTACCTTCACAAAGGCTTGGAACCGCTTATCCTTGGTGTAGAGGTCTTTGAAGTAGTTGACAGACTGGTTGTGCTGGCCACAGAACTTGCCGTATGTCTTCTTTAAGCGCTCTGCATTCTCACCTGAGAACTGCTCGAGAAAGAGAACAGGAGGCACATCACAATTCAGGGTATAATTCTGTAGAAAGTTTCCAGTCTCATTGTAAAAACCAAGAGCGCTTCCTTACACCCATCTCCCCCTGCACCCACATGCACACCATGATGGAATGGAACAGCACTTTGCCAAATACACTTTATCAAAAGGTTAAACACTGAGATTTCAGGAGACTTGAAATTTCTCATGTAGGTTTCTTCCCTCACAGTGGAGAGGCAGAAGTAGAACTATGACATAAGCCAGATGCCCTAAAAGGTTGAATCCAATCGTCTTGTGCAGAACAAATGAGTATCACAGTCCTATCATCAACGATCTTACTAAGGGAGTGTACAAATACTAGCAACTACACATGATAATACAAGTCGAGATATCTATGTAGTCCTGAAGGCAGAAAGAGAGAAACAGACTATGTTGGGGAAGATGGTTCTTCATTTGTAGGGCCGCACATTAAGTTCATTATTGAATAGGACTATTCAATTTCCAATTTGCCAGATGCAAGTATCTCACATGGAACAGACACTTATTTGCATCATACCTGTTTTTTACAGATTTCCTTAAGGTAGAAACCTATGTAATATTCAGCTGTACAGTTCTACCCCTGGCATTTAATAGGCAGCAAATCCTTTTAGAATGACTGATTGTACTAATAAAATTATCAAGCGAGGAATATGGACTGAAGGATATACTAGAGAACAGGATTTCTAGTTCTAGACAAGCCTGTAATGTAAGTTCCTTGGGAGGCTGAGATAGCCTCAGAATAAAAGCAAACACAGGGCTGGGGATGCAGCTCAGTAGTGGGATGCTGACCTACCATGTATGAGCCCTTGGTTCAATCCCTAGTACTGCCCCCAGCCAAATCCAATTCTCATTTGGCTGTTCCAGGAATTAAGCTTCTGAATCTATGTAGAAGCAGTGATTTGGTGAGGGAGAAAGATGTAGTCACATGTGTGTGATATTCTTATCTGTTAATGTGTACTAGCAACATTTCCTTTTCCAAAAACATCTTAAAAATAAACATCAAAGGCTGCCTATGATATACATTGAAAAATAAAGCTATACTTTTTTGCTGAGTTTCTTTGGAGCAGGACTGAAATCAAATCATATTCTGAAAAAAAGTAACACATTTTATAGTGTTTCAGACAGTGTATTGCTTAAGTTTCGGGTGGTCTGAAGACAGACAAGATCCTTTTCAGATGAGCCACAGGGAAAGCTGAAGACTTCTAACAAATATCCTTTTGTTTCTGATGATTATATGGAGTTGAAGAAAGAAAAACCTTTTACTACATACTTCATTATGTGTGCACTTAACTTTCTAAAAAGTAGCATAAACGGAGACACTCTGCTTTCTTTATTTTACAGAAAAGGAAATCCAGGGTTTGATTACTCCAATCTGCTAAGACAAACAGTAGAGCTGAGACGTACAAGCAGGGATCCAGAGTTACAAAGCTTCTCTCGACCCACCAGCATGAGAAGAACCCAAGACCTCCCCGCTGCTCACCTGACTGACAAGCACGTCCCCTATCCTCTTGATGAGAAAGTTCTTTTCACTTTTATCCACAAGGGACTCCTTTTTCCGCTCCAGGATTCTCTGAAAGAACTGGCTGTGGATACTGATCAACTCATCCAAGCAGGGGAACAGCTTTTCCACCGTCTGCTGCTCAAAGAGCAGATCTGTCATCATGCCCCGGCTGTACACGTCACTCATGATCTTGAGTGTGCGGATGTGATGTAACTCTGTCTGCATCAACTCTATGAGAAGAGAGATGAAGGGTCTCTCAGAGATCACCAGTTAAGCTCATAAGGTTAGCGTAGTGCCTGACGGAAACCCTGAAGCTGAGCAAACAGTTGTCTGCTTCCCCTGAGCTGGCATCTCACTGCTCTGCTGCTTAACTGACCTGAGCTCATCTTCAGTTGACAGGCCACTGAATTCCGACAGTCTCTTATTGT
Source organism: Mus pahari (assembly GCF_900095145.1). Taxonomy (NCBI): domain Eukaryota; kingdom Metazoa; phylum Chordata; class Mammalia; order Rodentia; family Muridae; genus Mus; species Mus pahari. The sequence goes on along the minus strand of NC_034590.1, from coordinate 47,414,899 downwards.
CTCTAAGCAAGTCTTCATTAGACCCGGTCCCTCTCATTTACTGTGAACCCGCTTCCTAGGAACAACTGCTATGTCACTGTAGCTCAAGAACTGAGATGTGTTTTTAGAAAACAGCTCTTTTGGGGACTGCTGTGCAACCAAGCATATAATAAACAAACTACTGACTGGAATCAGAGACAGCAGAATGGGGCACCAAAGGGCAAAAGACCACAAGGACATGAGCTGTATCATGTCTCCTCACCTCAGTGCTTTTAATGAAAACCTTTATGAGGCTGCATATTCAAAATTTATTTTCTACAGCCTAACAATCATCAATTAAATGTGCTGGACAGGGCAACTTCTTTTCAAGTTCTTGCCCTGCAATAGAGAAGGGTTTTTTTCTGCCTCTTGATAACCCTCACTGGCATGCAAGTTGGATAGTGTAGACCAAATATAGGCAAAGCAATGAAGCACCTCACCGTAAATCACTTCCTGTCGCTTGACCACATCTTTCTTCTGCTGTTTAAGGAACTTGCTGTCCACTGTCCGGCTCCATGACTCTGCTTCTAGCTGTTTAGAGTCACTTTCAAAATCTCCCATCAGCTGTCCTTCATTCATGTCTGTACCTACTCCTCAAAATACAGAAAAAAAGAACCTCAGGATTGTGGGTTTCTGACCTCTAAAATTCTGGATCTTCCTCTAGGCGATACACAAGTTCATAAGACAGATTCTCTGTATTAGTGTAGAGGATCCTCAAAGAGAACATACCTGATACCAGACAGGATCAATATCAAATTAGAAATGATAAACATCACGCAAATCAAGCAAGACTTAAACAATCCCTTTGTCAAGTTGAGACATGAAGTCCCGCTATCTTTGCGAGCTGCAACATTTATCTGAGTAGGCTCACAACTGTACAGACACAGAACTGAATGTGTGCAGAGGTTCGGGGAGGGGAAGCGTCAGCACTAGAGTATGCCTACATGAGTATCAGAGTTCCCTTCAATGAACAGTCAACAACAGGACAGGCTCGACTGACACTGCATGTGTTGTGTATGATGCTTGATAGGCAATTTAGACTCTTGGTGGGGTGGCAGGGAGAGCAGGCACTGCTATTTGGTAACAGTATGCTAGGACATACACTGAATCTTTACAGACATTTAGAAAAAGGGGCCAAAATTTCCTCTTACCCTCATCAGTAAGGGATTCTGTTGACTCATTGACCTTGCAGATTTTATTCAATGAGTCTGTTGAATGAGACAGAAATTTCCAGGTGTTTGACATGTTCTCATCATTGCCAACTCTAAAGACAAAAAGAAAGATGCACTGTCAAATAGGTTCTGATAAACTCTGACATATATTCTTTCGTGAATCCTTAAAAAAAAAAAAAAGACCCTCTAAAATAACAGCTAGATGTAGGTTTATAATTCAAGACAAATTACTCAGGTTCAGAGCAAAATGAAGAATTATTAAAAAGTTTAAAAGAATCATTGCAAACTCAATCTTAGCCCAACTTTTTTTTTTTTTTTTTTTTTTTTTTGGTTTTTTGAGACAGGGTTTCTCTGTATAGCCCTGGCTGTCCTGGAACTCACTTTGTAGACCAGACTGGCCTCGAACTCAGAAATCNGCCTGCCTCTGCCTCCCGAGTGCTGGGATTAAAGGCGTGGGCCACCATGCCCAGCTTTAGCCCAACTTTTGAGGCTTAAAAAAAGGTACACAGCAAGGTAAGTTTTTTTCCCCCTTAAATCATGCACATACTATATAGAAAAAATTTACAATTTATGATAGGTGCTGGAGAGATGGCTCACAGGCTAAGATCACAAGGTTGATTCCCAGTACCAGTATGGCAGCTGACAACCACTGGTAACTCAAGTTCCAGGGGATCTAATACCCTTTTCTAGCCTCCACAGGCACCAGATATACACACGAAGCATAGACATGCTTGTGGGCAAAAGACCCATACAAATAAAACAGTCATTTAAAGAAATATTACATAATTACTCCCCCTCCCCTTTAAAAAATACACCTTTCTTAGCATGTTAATAAGCACTCCGATAAATGATATTCTTCGGGGCTTTTTCACTTCACCTTAAGCTATCACAGTAGGTACCAGTAAATGGAACAGCAAGTGAAATGCATTTGAACTTCAAATTTTCTTTAGTACTCTGTTTTAAAGTCACAGTGCAAATGAGTTTTGATAACATTACAACTTCGAAAAGACTTTTAGCGAACATAAAAATAGAGACAACGAAGAGTGAAATGTTAGTTTTGAGGAAACATTAGCTTACACAGAGGTGACGCAGCACAATCAAAAGCAGGTTAGTCTGAATCAGGAAGCATGTAAGAGTTGTCAAGTACTATAGTTTTGATGACTCATACTTGATGTATGGGGGCACTTTACCCTAAACAGCAAACAGCATCCCAGTTCCTTTGCTAATAACCCAAAAGTCAATGCTGAACAACCCATGGCCTCAGCAATGTTTGAAGAGTCTGGAAATGAAACTCAATGTAAATGAGCAAGAAGGTACCTAATTGGAGCTGAAAGCCCAGAACTCACCACCATGATAAACTGACTTCAGAGGTTAAGAACAGAAAGCAGATTTAAAAAGAAGTACAACCAGGTTCATCTGAATACTACAAAAGTGTGACAGCTGAGGACAGATATCTAATTCTTTTTTTTTTTTTTTTTTTGGTCAAATGAAGGATTATTATGTTCTTGCCACCCAGATGTCAACAGTGAATTCTTTAACCCCACTTACCCAGTGATGTTTTGTATGGAGACACTTTTAGAGAGGGAGACACTCTGCTGGGACCGTCTGTTAGTAAACATTGGTGCAGCAGTGGCCTCATCAGCCAAGAGGACTGCAGACCTAGGGCGCTCCTTGGGCTGTGAAGCTGCAAGGGAAGAGAGGATATTAATCGAAGTATCACCTTTCCAAGCCCCAGACCCCTAGTGCTGACTTAGCTAGCAGAAGCCACAAAAACATATAATGCTTTAAGTACATTAGCTCCTTCTGTGTAGCCTTGGCTATCCTTGAACTCAGAGATCCCTCCAAGTGCTGGGATTAAAGGCACAGGCCACCACATACTTGAAGCTCTGGAAACTCCATCAGGTCCTCAGGAAGAGCATCAAGTTCTCCTAATCACTGACTTATCTCTCCAGCCCTGCTCATTATTTGAAAGCATGCATTTTGATCAAGTTCTTGAGTTTATGGATATAGAAAAATTAATACCTGTTTAATATCACAGTTATTGATTCTCATGGTTTTCCTTAACATGATCAAGGAGGAAAGTGGAGCTCTATTCTAAAATGACTACACTGTCATGTGAACACTAAATTATTTTTCCTTGCTAAGTGAGCTCCTGTCACAGATATATGTTTTTATATATGTTTATTTCCAGGAGGGTAAAAAGCTAAGAAAAATAAGATATGGGGACTGGTATAATTTTTACAACATTATAGGATACCTTTAATAAATAATAACACAATAATTAATTTCTAATTCCAAATCTGTTTAGACACTAGAACACCAGGAACAGGTTACAATATTACTGATCCTTGCTGTAGGAAGTACAAAGGGAATGAAAGACTGGGGTCTCCCAGAGAAGATGCTTCAGGGTAGTCTACAGCATACCCTAAGTGTTTCAGAAAGCTGACCAGTGAGAAATAAAATGTCAGAGGAAGAAACAGTAGTTCTTAGATTACAGTGAGAGGGTAGAAAAGTTAGAAGGAAAAGAGGATATTAATGGGAAGAGCCATATGAACGAAGGGAAAAACAATCATGTAGTATTAGTATAAAATGGAGAAAGGAGAAGTAGAGAGTAGAGTGAGGACAGACAGACAGACAAACATGCAATGTGAATGCACAACTGTGCTTTCGTGTGTGTATGTGTGCTTGCCTATGACAGTCCATGTTGAGATGACTTTCTCAGTAGCTTCTCTAATTCTTTTTTGTTGTTGAGAGAGTGTTTATCATTGAACCTGTAGTTTACCAATTGGCTAGCCTGGAAGAGTAAGCTTTGGTATCAGCCTGTTCTGCTCCCCAGATCTAGGATTACATACATATGCTACCATGTTCAAACCCAAACTTGGGTCTTCATGATTGTCCAAGAAGCACTTTACATACTGAGTCATCTACTAGCTCCAGAAGTTGTACTCTTTTTTAAAGATTTCTATTTATTTATTATATGTAAGTACACTGTACCTATCTTCAGACACATCAGAAGAGGGCGTCAGATCTCATTACGGATGGTTGCTGGGATTTGAACTTAGAACCTTTGGAAGCACTAAGCCATCTCTCCAGCCTGATTTTCTTTTATTTGAAGGGAACCAGCTGGGATTGGGATTCATATGTTTAGTAAGATAATTCTACAAAATCAGCCTTACATGTTTACACATGTGAAATTAAAAAAGGGGGCGTCAAAGGCAAAATGGGAGCTATTACAGATGGAGAAGGTGAGACAAGGTGGAAGGATGGAGATAAACACTAATGGGGGGCTGTTCTTAAAAGATATTATATATACAGAAATCTTATACTAAAACCCAATACTCTACAGAGTATTATCAACATAAATTATAAACAGTTATCTGTAAGGGTCAGAGGCAATCCATATAAGGGACCTTGCTTGCAAAAGATATTTTAAAAAGTTATTTTATCTGATGAGAAAGAAAACATGCTTTTGAAACAGTTGGTAATACCACAGAAAAAAGTTTAAAGACTGTAACTGTCTGAGGAAGCTGGATGACAGACTGAAGTGGGTGTCAGTCTAGTAGCTGACTCCATTCAAAGATGGATGAGAACCAGACTTAATATGGCTAAAGGGAATTCACTCTTTGTGGGCAGACAGACTGGCCAGAAACTATGTAAGAGAAAGAAGGCACAGGGTAGTGCTTCCAGGCCTGAGTGGGCATCAAAATCACCTGGAGGATCTATGGAAACACATGCCACAGGGCTCTACCACAGTGTCTGACTCACAGGCCTAGTTGGGATCTCAGAATCTGCACTGACTCTTCAGCAAGATGCTGAAAGCACTGCCTTGGTTAATGTATCACAGAGGTTCCCATGACGTCAACTCATAAATAAGTACCACTGCATTATTTATGGTAGTAGTTGGACTTAAAACACAATGTATGCTAATGAAGTATAGCATGCAACAGCCTGAAACAACAGCTTACAATAACTCTGAAAGTGACAAAGTGAATAAATAATATAAAAGCATAAGTCATCATTTAATGTACAATGTCATAATTTAATGTATCAATGTACAAATCAACAGATTTTTTCAAAGATATACATGACTATAAATATAGCAGGTCAGAAGGCCATGCCTTAATATACTACACAGAAATTAGAGAATTGGGAATGAATGAAAAATGCTGTCAACCTAAAGGGAAATCTTATACAAGATGGTAAAGATTAGTTTTGGTTTGTTTTTAGATTTAAAATGTATTCTGCATGCATGTGTACACACATGTGCCACAGAGTCCACATGGAAGCCAGAGGACAACCTGTAGGAGCTGGTTTTCTCCTCTATCACATGGGTTCTAATGACTATACTCACTTTGCCAGGCTTGGAGGCAAACTCTTATTTTCTCAGCTCTCTTATCCAAGCCAAAACAGCGTTTTAAATTAAAATTTACGTGTGTGTGTGTGTGTGTGTGTGTGTGTGTGTGTGTGTGTGTGTGTGTGACGACTTGTGGATGCTGGTTCTCTTCTGCAATGTTGGTCCAGGGACTGAACTCAGCTAGTCAGCCTTGGCAGCAGATACCTTTACTTGCCGAAGTCACTTTCCTAGTCCCCCATACAGTTTTTAAAAGTGTGAATGACAGAATATAATTTACTCAGTTTTGTGTAACATTTGAGAACCCTGGGAAAGAAAACAGCAAAAGAATCATTTATATAACTTCATGGGCTATATTAAGTTTAACCAGTAAAATCTCATTTGAGTCACACTGCTCTGAGGTACTGAAACCAACCATTTTCTCTGGTGCTGAAGAGGAGACTGAGTTGCACAGGAGTAATTTGCTCACACATATGAACTCTAGTCCACCTCTCAGCTGATGCACACACTATGACAGATTCCCTCAAGGAGGATTTGACGGTGTAATGCAAGTTGTTGGTCATTGAATGTGGCAGGATAAGCTAGTGACCTAATAAATTACAAAATAGGTATAGGATCTTGCTAGGCAGTGTAGGCTATCCTCAACAATCCTGATTAAGAATAACAAGCAAGCAAAAGCATCAAGTCTAGAACACAACATCTGCGTACATTTCTGAGAGGTGTGGTGAGCTACTTACACTTGTTTCTCATGATGACTGTGGGTAGCGATGATGTATCGTGGGCCTGGAGGCTCCCTTTTGGCTGCTAAAGAGAAAAGAAGGTAAACAGATGCAGATCACACTGAAAACTCATCTTCCATCAAGTCTCCAGAAGCCTGGAGTCAAAAGAGAACACTGTGCTGGGTCAGCCCCGCCCCACTTGCTTATCCTTTGCGCTCATCATGCACAGCAGATAAGTGGTTAGGTGTATCCCCAGACCCATTCCAGGAATGTTTTTCAGTCATCTGTGTAGGCAAAGCATTCTTCCATTTCCAGATGATCTAAGTACTCTCTCTTTGCTACAGATACCAAAGCTGTCTGCAGAGTCTTTTCTGGCTTGTAGAAATTACCTGTCTGTAGCTCCAATGTACTGTCAGTTATTAAAGAGATCATCTGTGCCCTGTTCATTTTTGTTTCTTTGATGACTAGCATTTGTAAAGTGTTACATTCTTAGGTAGGAAGCTAATTTTAGTAAAATTTTGTGAGAGCATGCACAAAAATACTTTTGACAAATTACAAAGTGATGCATTTACTGTGCAACAAATCTCTAAGAGGAAATAGATCACTTCCAACTGAAAATGAATGCCTCCATATAGATTATAATGATATACAAAAGAGATGCCATTCTCTGTGTCATTGTACTACAGACCCCCATGCATACAGTCTTATCAGATAGTGAACATCACAGATTGAGTGCACGGACAGATGGTGAGTGACAGAAGCAGTAGGGAGATGCTAGAACGAATGGACATCTGGGATGCATTTCCCATTTCAACAGCACCCACTGAGTACCTACTGACTACTTTGCCATCCAGTCTTTCTAATTTTAAGTCTCTATCACATACCAGACACTATTCTAGGTACTCAAGTCTACTGTACTAATCCATCAAAGATTCCTGTCTGCCTGCTTATGTTCTAGTAGGGGTAAGGTACAAATCATAAGAAAGAAAGAAAGAAAGAAAGAAAGAAAGAAAGAAAGAAAGAAAGAAAGAGAGAGAGAGAGAGAGAGAGA
>NC_034590.1:47401451-47407493 GCF_900095145.1 Mus pahari | reverse complement strand
GGAGGAGGAGGAGGAGGAGGAGGAGGAGGAGGGAGGGGGAGGGAAGGAGGGAGGGAGGACAGACAGACAAATATGATCCCAGAAGATTCTGAACACCAGAAGGTTGGAGGAGCTTCCAGTTTTGGGAGAGAAAAGAGAAATCAAATTGGTATTATTTTTAAGTCTTTTCATAAACTAAAATTCTAAAGTACAGCATGAGTCAAAATATCCATCACTGAGCTGAGAAGACCCAGGCACAGAAGTTAGCTATTTTCATACTAGTCCAGCATGGCCCGGAATGAGGTCTGAGGATGATCAGTATCATTTGGGAAGTCCTCAGCCCACTCCAGAATTGGAATCCTTTTGGGGGAAGGGTTATAGCAGCAAATTTCTTTAAGATCTTGAAATGCTGATAAACACTCATGACTGAGGCCACTGTGATAAGCAATGTGGTTACTGATGGGCATCCGTGTAGACATACCCGAAAGTTCTCTGAGGAAGAAATACATTTTATGTATGGCTGACAATAGTGACACAGTCACACAGGCTATCCAAAAGGCATGGTTTCACACTCATACGTCACCAATATTGGTACTTCCCATTCTTGCATTATATCATCTCTGCTATCTATTATGTATGTTTGGAGAAAAGACCAGGTAGGTTGGTTCTAACTGGAGGAGATCCCTCCCTCTCCCCATCACATATCAAAAGCCCCTGACTTCCACCTGCTGCCCTCATGCTTCTAGGTGGGGAAGCTAGGGATTCCAGTAGCAGAGGATATGTGTAGCGCTAGTTAAGTCAATCACTTAAACAGAAACACAGAGAAATGTTCAACACATGAAATTTCTAAAAAGCATTCATTTTACTTTAAAAATTCTTTTGAGACAGGGTTTCACTGACAAATTGGCTAACATCAAACCACGGAACTCCTCAGTTTCCCAAGTGCTGGGATTATAAGATTGGGTCTCTGGCTCAGCATTTTCTTTATTCAAAGTCTCAAATTCTTGAGTGTGTTAATCAAGAAGGTGATTGATCATTTTAATAAACAACTATGTTTAGATTAATTTGTTTTCAAATTTGTCACCAAATGATTAACACAAACAAACCCCACTACAATCTAAATTCTAACGTGGGGATTTTACTTTTTTTTTTTTTTTTTTTCTTTTTTTTTTGAGACAGAGTTTCTCTGGGTAGCCCTTGCTGTTCTAGAACTCACTCTGTAGACCAGGCTAACCTTACATATAGAGATCTGCCTGCCTCTGTCTCCCAAGTGCTGTGATTAAAAGTTTGTACCACCTCGCCCAGCTGATTTTGGTATTTTTAAACCCCTGGATTTTGAGTATTCTAAAAGCTAGAAATATCTTACCTTCATTTTGACCTTTGCACAGGAGGCTAGATTTTCTCTGCAGCCTTTGTGGACAAAAGCACCACAGCCTGGAAAGGAAGCATAAGGAAGGTAACAACAAGAAAATAATAGGCCCTGGACTCCAGTACTGCTGCAAGGAGGTGACAGACTACACACACACACACACACACACACACACACACACACACACACACACAGAGTACCAGTAACCAAATCATATTTTATAGTTCTTTACTAGGAAGCAGATGTATTTGTGATTAACCAAAAGAAGAAGTCAGGAATTTATTAGACAGGAAGCCTGAGAGGTTATCAAAACTAGATTTCAAGGTCTTCCATCTAGATGTTTATAGGGCCCAGAAAGCCTTGAGCTGAACTAACCTGTAAATCTCCTTTCTCAGGAGGAGGTATCAGAAGAAACCATGCAAGTATCCAAAGGAAGAAAACAACCAACAGTCCTATCAAGTTCTGGTGCTTAAGAACCACAATCCAGCATCATATGATAATCCTAAGGGTACATTAGTGGCCCATAAGACAGTAGGAATAACCAACAGTTCACTATGTGGACTTAAGACCCACTCACCAAGGTGGAAACCTAGGCAATTATGGCTACTGAAGTCATGTATCTTGAGGGAGAATCTACAACCACCACTTTACTAAAACCAGCAAAATTCCTATGTTTTAAGTATTTGTCTTTACACTCACAGATATCAGTGTAGCTCTTACCCCTCATCAAGGAAACTCCTCTTTGAAAGAGACAGAGCCCATTACAGAAAACTACAACCAGCCAAAATACAGAGCTGTGGGGCTCAGTTCCAGAGCTGTGGAGCTCAGTCCCAGTGGATACATTTACAAAACAACTCCTACACCTAAGGCAAAGGAACATTGCCCAAGATGGGGTGAAAGATTCTAACAGTCTGAAGGTCAGGGAATTTGCTATGAGGTTGTGTTTCCTAGGATGTCAGAAGATATACCCATAAAAAGCTCACCAACATGACTTTCTAGATATGTGCTGAACAAGGACAAAAACAATACACAAGCTAATGTGGAAAGGGAAAGACCATGGAAGATTCAACCCTACACAAAAAACTATAGACAACTAAGGAATGCTGAGAACTAAGGAAGAGCACATTGACTGGTTAACTAATACCAAATAGTCAACCATGAAAGCATACATACAAGTAACATTACTGAGCAGGCTATACTTATATATCTAAGAGCATGCACACATCATGCAAGTACTTCTTTAAGAACAATTATTGAGAAAAAGAGGCCATGAATTTGAAAAAGGAAAAGTATGTGAATGATTTAGGAGGTTGGAAAGAAGGAAATGACATAATTATAATCTCAAAAGATAAAAGAAATATCCTGAGGTCTCAAATATCCCGAGCTTTTGTACCCAACTCCCTGAGTGAGAAGCCATGTAAGAAAGGTAACTACAACTCTCCCAAAACACCCCTGAGATCCCTGACTCAGGAGAACATGGGAGAGTTCCTGAGACAAACCAGATTCAAATTTACCAATGACACATTTCATCTCAAAGTATTTTTAGTTTTCCATTCCTGTGGCCTACAAGGGCCACTGATGTAAAATCCATGCACTCTGGGTCTCAGAAAGGTCATCAGCTCTTCCTGCTGCAATGAAGTCATAAAAACAGGCCGTGCCAAGAGGCCAGAGGCAAAGCACAAACAAGCAAAAGGTCTGTCTTTGGGGACAGCTGAAGAGGCATGTGTCTCCTGGGAAAGGCTCACTCAGGAAATCAGACAGCAGTTCACTAGGTACGGCTGCTTCAGGGAGTACCACAGACCTTGTTCTGGCCAACAAGGTCAAGGTGCTCTTGGATTTAAAGGCTTGGACTTATGGACTGTGGGGTAAGAGCAACTCGCCGCTGTGAAGGAGACGGCCAGATACCTAGATCTGAAGGCCTTCCCCATTTCCTCTGAAGTAGTTGTTACTGCAATATTTGCTTGGTTCACAGGACTCTTCCAGAACACTAGCAGTCACACAGCACTGGGATTTTGTGAGGTTTTTCCCCTGTTCTGAGGATCTTGTACTCTGGTGCAGTACATGGATCATGATTATCTATTCAAATATCTATGTATGTATCGACCCATAGCCTATTTGTCTAAGCCAAATGCCCTGACATAATCTTCATGACTACATTTGAAAGCTGCTGTGTCAGAGACCCCAATGGAGGAGCTAGAGAAATTACCCAAGGAACTGAAGGGGTCTGTAACCCTATAGGTGGAACAACAATATGAACTAACCAGTGCCCCCAGAGCTCGTGTCTCTAGCTGCATATGAAGCAGAAGATGGCCTAGTCAGTCATCGTTGGGAAGAGAGGCCCCTTGGTCTTGCAAACTTTCTATGCCCCAGTACAGGGGAACACCAGGGCCAAGAAGTGGGAGTGGGTGGGCAGGGGAGCAGGGCAGGGGAGCAGGGCAGGGGGCGGAAGGGTATAGGGGACATTTAGGATAGCACTTGAAATGTAAATGAAGAAAATATCTAATAAAATAATTAAAAAAAAAGAAAGCTGCTGTGTCAACTTATTGACATGTAAAAGAGACCAGGACACATGGCAGGCAAAACTAATTTAAGTCTAATTCTGGTTACCACCATGAGCCCAGAATAAGTTCCTTCTCCTCATGCCTTGGTTTCCAAGTCTACAAAACAAAAAGAACCACATCCCTCATTTTAAGTACTGTGAAGACATGGCAGTGTAGAAACTCATCATCTGAAATCGACGCAATTACTTTGGAAAGTCATTTAACAACATCTAGTGAGGTTCAGTGTGTGCCACTTTTGTGAATTAGCACTGAGTCTAGTGCCATACACAAGGATGCAAGGATGCCCTTGTGGCATTGTCTGAGTCAAAGTGAAAATAACCCGTATCCTAAGCAGTAGAACAGCTTGAAGCATGTGTGAAAGACAGTACCACAGATGAGCTAAGTGCCAGTATCTACATCTATGTGCTCAGTACTTCCGTTTTCTACAATAGAACACTGGGGAGAATAAAGCAAACTGCAAAGTGAGATGCACAACAACAGTAAACCAACCACTACTATACAGTTTTGTTCATTTGAGGGAATTGTAAACCACAGATGGCATCAATGCTTACTTGGAGGGAAGAAGGAAGACTGACAACACAGGGAAACAAATTCAATTTTAACTGTGAAGGTGTATTTCTTTAAAAATGAAGGATGTTACCTTCCCTCCCTCCTTCCCTCCCTCCCTCCTTGTGGTGATGGAGGACAAATCTAGTACCTCATACAATCTAGGCAATCACTCTACCACTGAGCTATATTTTTACATTTTAAGTTGAGGTCCAACAAGGTCCTACTGCTATTACATTAGCCATGTTTAATATCTGTATTAATAGCTTTTACTTAAAAAAAACACCAGTGTATCAAACTGTACTACCCCCAAAAGCTCCTTAGATTCCCCTATCCTTTGAAAATAGTAATTTACCTCATTTGCCATCCATTATACTGAATGGCTAATTTTAGTATCACAGTTACGAAATGCATCCTTTCTTTTGTTTTACTCTGACTCTATCATATCCAGGGCTTGTTGGGCGAGCAATAAGAGAGGATATGGGTTTGAGAACTTGGCACTAATTCTGATCTGTAAATGTGACAAACCAAAACAGACCTGACCAAAACCCGCTTCCAGGCTGGCCCCCTCCTGCTCCTTCCCTTCCAGAGTCAACAACCCCCAGAAGGGTAAGTAGGTTTTGGGGAGAGGGGATGGTGCCTTTGAAGAGACTTTGGCAGTTCTCATGTTCTTGGGCCACTGTTTGAGATTTAAGAACAATTCTACTTCATGAGACACAAAAGTAGAAATAACATCCTGAATGTGCTTCCAGTAGAACTTTTCACAGAGATTCATGGTTTCAGTTAACTGTCATCAAACCTACCACCTAGCTGAAATTTTTATTATGCCCAGGATTACAGCCACAAGTCGTAGTGATAAGCACTTCACATGGCTATCTGTTTACCACACTGAAGTATCTACTGGAGAAACACTAAGTTTGTCACCAACTGGTCCTAGATGCGACACATAGGACAGTTTTAGTGCTAGGTGTGAGTGAGTTAGTAAAGGCTAGCGCCACAGACACCAGCCAGAGTCATGGGATCTACAACTGTACTATCTGTTTTAAAATAGACAATTAAAAACACAAGACATGAAGGTACGTCTAGTATATTTTTAAGTGCACTGCCACAAACCATACTGTGTTGTTAGGAAGACCAAAGAAAACTTATCAGGCTCTCCAGAAAAGCTGGAACCCACACTTGGCTGCAGACTGCCCTTTGCCTCTAAGTACTTTCCCCTCTCAACGGCTGTGTTTAAATCTATGCTACACCTTTTCTTTTTCTTTCTTCTTCTTTTTAAACAAACTTCAACATCTATTAAATGTTCATAACAAAGAAAAAGCTGATGTGGCCTTCTTTATATTTAAAACAGTGCCTAAGAGCAGTAAGTGGGATGAGTTCATTATTTCATGATTCTTCAAAAAGTCACAAAGTACAGTGGTTCATAGGCTTAGAGCTGACACTTAATCTTATTTCTATTAAATTAAAAGCCAACAGCTCAGCCTGCATCCACCCATCCACTTATTTATCTCCCTCCTTCCCTCCTTCCCTCCTTCCCTCCTTCCCTCCTTCCCTCCCTCCCTCCCTCCCTCCCTCCCTCCCTCCCTC